>NC_045426.1:452397817-452717817 GCF_902635505.1 Sarcophilus harrisii | reverse complement strand
ATTGACCATTCCAGCAGTTGAATGGTGGTCAACATTAATGATGAAGGATTCCTGAGAGGAAATTACCCTGGTAGGGTGGCATGCACTGAAAGAATTATATTCCTTCCCAGTACCCCTCACATCCTTAACCAGGTAATAACCTTGTGAACTTCAAAAGGTCATATGATCTGGAGTTTCCAGTATAATAATGGTTAACAGCTGTATGAGAACTAGGGACAATAGTAAGGATAAAGTAGATACACTGAGGCTAAGAGAATTCAGGACTATATCTAAGGGGAACTTCATAAGGATTTTACAAAGGGACAATAAAAAGACCTCCAGCAAGCAGGATTTATGAATTTACCCTTTGGTATACTCCTTAAGTAAAGTCCTCAGGAACTTTGGTTATATATATTATCTAAATGCAAGCAAATCTTTTCCTTAGGGACTTTATGGACTATATACCCCTCTGTTCACAAGGTCATTACCTGGTTAAGGATGTGAGGGGTACTGAGGGATATACTCTGTAAAATACTCTTGCTCTGTCTGGTTAGTAAACAGACTTTTAGAAAGTTTGGCTGATACTCATTGGGGAAGACATTTATTTATTAGCTAAAGTACTAAAAATTTTGGGCCTTTAGAATTATCCTCAAAACCTAGAGAGAAGAAGTTGCCAGTTTCCCTCTAGGGATAATTTATCAACAGGAATGAAAGCTGAGAGAGCAAGTTTTTAGTAGCTGTTACATATCTAATATCTAATAAACAATTAGAAAGAACTGGGAGATACATACTCAATTGACATGTTAGTAGAAATCCCTCCTTTTAATACTAAATGGGCTTATTCTATATACATAAAAACACTTCATAAATATTATTTGCTGATGGCTGAAATGTGATTTAATTAAATTTAATTAAAATTGTATTTAACCTACTAAGTGTAGCACATAGCAGCAAAAGAGAGAGTTAGGCATAATGGTTTGAGAGCTTATACTGGTTTCACAAAGACATGGGTGCAAATTCCACTCTGGTTATGTGACCTTTGGGGATTCACTTAACCATAAAGCACCCTAGACAACTCTCTAAGAACATAAATAATAGAATTAGTACTAATGTTCCTTGGTAAAGAAAGATTCCATTGTTAATTCTCTTTGTCAAAGAAATCCACTTCCATCAGATTACATCTTCATACAGTATTGTTGTTGACGTATATAATGATCTCTTGGTTCTGCTCATTTCACTTAGCATCAGTCATGTAATTCTCTCCAAGCTTCTCTGTATTCATCTTGCTGGTCATTTCTTACAGAACAATAATATTCCATAACATTCATATACCACAATTTACCCAACCATTCTCCAATTGATGGGCATTCACTCAGTTTCCAGCTTCTAGCCACTACAAACAGGGCTGCCACAAACATTTTGGCACATACTGGTCCCTTTCCCTTCTTTAGTATCTCCTTGGGGTATAAGCCCAGTAGAAACATGGCTGGATCAAAGGGTATGCACAGTTTGATAACTTTTTGGCCATAATTCCAGATTGCTCTCCAGAATGGTTGGATTCATTCACAGCTCCACCAACAATGTATCAGTGTCCCAGTTTTCCCGCATCCCCTCCAACAATCATCATTATTTTTTCCTGTCATCTTAGCCAATCTGACAGGTGTATAGTGGTATCTCAGAGTTGTCTTAATTTGCATTTCTCTGATTAATAATGATTTGGAACTCTCTTTCATATGAGTGGTAATGATTTCAGTTTCATCATCTGAAAATTGTCTGTTCATATCCTTTGACCATTTATCAATTGGAGAATGGCTTGGTTTCTTATAAATTAGAGTCAGATCTCTATATATTTTGGAAATGAGGCCTTTATCAGAACCTTTAACTGTGAAGATGTTTTCCCAGTTTGTTGCTTCCCTTCTAATCTTGTTTACATTAGTTTTGTTTGTACAGAAGCTTTTTAATTTGATGTAATCAAATTTTTCTATTTTGTGATCAATAATGGTCTCTAGTTCGTCTTTAGTCACAAATTTCTTCCTCTTCCACAAGTCTGAGAGGTAAACTATCCTATGTTCCTCCAATTTGTTTATAATCTCATTCTTTATGTCTAAATCATGGACCCATTTTGATCTTATCTTGGTATACGGTGTTAAGTGTGGGTCCATGCCTAATTTCTGCCATACTAATTTCCAGTTATCCCAGCAGTTTTTGTCAAATAATGAATTCTTATCCCAAAAGTTAGGATCTTTGGGTTTGTCAAACACTAAGTTGCTGTAGTTGACTATTCTGTCTTGTAAACCTAACCTGTTCCACTGATCAACTAATCTATTTCTTAGCCAATACCAAATGGTTTTGGTGACTGCTGCTTTATAATATAGTTTTAGATCAGGTATAGCTAGGACACTTTCATTTGATTTTTTTTTCCATTAATTCTTTTGAGATTCTTGACCTTTTATTATTCCATATGAATTTTGTTGTTATTTTTTCCAGATCATTACAATATTTTCTTGGAAGTCTGATTGGTATAGCACTAAATAAATAGATTAGTTTAGGGAGTATTGTCATCTTTATTATATTCGCTCGACCTATCCAGGAGCACTTGATATTTTTCCAGTTGTTTAAGTCTGACTTTATTTGTGTGGAAAGTTTTTTGTAATTTAGCTCATATAATTTAGATTAAAGGTTAATAAAAATTTCAATGAATGGAAATAAGGGAAGGACATTTGAAGAGCAGAGAAAGTGTGGGCAAAAGTCCAGAGAAGGGATAATGAAAAATATGCAAATAAGACAGTAAATAATTATTTGGTTTAAGTTAAAGTTATAATTTGGTTAAAGCATAGAATAAATGAAGGAAAATAAATATGAGATAAATTGGGAATATGGGCCAAGCTATACTGTGGAAAACCTTGAATGCCAGACTATGCCTTTTGCACATTCTTTACTAGGTCATTAGATATTTTTGAACAATGAAGTGATATGATTAAAATTGAATATTAGGAAGCTTAGTCTGGAAAGCAAATTATGAATGAATTGAAAGTTTGATTACAAGAACTGCTCCAGGCAGCAATCCCTAAGGGTATATTTGTTCATGCACTTAAGATAGCAGATGCTAATAATATTTCATCCTGATTTAGGAGATCATGATCAAGTGAAATTCTTTATTTTTCATAAATGCATTGTGTGCATTTCAGAGTATTCAGAAGCTAAATTAATTCCCCAATCCTTTCTTCACTAGATGTAACTTTAATTGCACAGTTTTTGCTTTGCTGTTTTGATCCTAAATTGGAATGACAATGTACTAATTTTGATCTCTAGGGAAATAAGTGTTTTCTTAGAGTATATATGCCCCTGGTAATAATATTTATTAAGGTGGCAAAGAAGTTTTTAACCGAAGAACAGGATAGGATTGTGAGACACAGAGAGGCTGATGAATATGAAAGGGCATGAGTTTTAGACTGAAAAGGGGACTCATGGAATGGTCAGCAAGGAAGGAATTTATATGACATAATTATGACAATCTGAAAAAACTGAACAATTGGCCCATCTAAGTAGATGACTAGGAAATAGAAGAAAGGAAGCAAAATAGGAAGTAAATTACATAATGCAATAGCATAGTATAATGGAAGCAAGGATAGACTTGGACTCTGAAGAAATAGGATTGAGGTCAAGATTCCTGTAATGAATAGCTATGTGATTTTTGATATCACTTTGCAACTCTGAACCGGAATTTCTTCATCTGTAAAAAAAAAAAAAAAAGAAAGAAAGAAAGAAAGAAAGAAAAAAGAAATAAGATCTGCACTAATGACCTCAAAAAGTTATTGTAGGGATTGAATAAAAAAATTGTAAACTAAATTGGTTTACCATTTCCTTCTCCAGCTCAATTTATAGATAAGGAAACTGAGGCAATCAGGGCTAAGTGACTTGCCTAGGGTCATACAGTTACTAAATATCTCAGGCCAGATTTGAATGCACAAAGATGAGTCTTCCTCACTCCAGGTCTAGTACTCTATCTACTGTACCATATAGCTGCCCAAAAAGATGTTATGGGTCATTAATCCAACTCTATCATTTTATATAGGAAGAAAATGACTTAATTAGAATAGATATGAATATTATCTCATACATTTCATAATATATTTACAATATAGTTGAATTATTTATCTTACTACATTAAAACATTTTATGCTTATGTTTCAGTGGTTACAATTTAATTAACAATATTTCAGCTTTTTGAGGCCTCCTTGTAAGTCCCTGAAGTTTGAGGAATTTTGCATCAAGAATCTTTTACAAAGTATGGTTTACAAACTTCCACCAATATCATTTGTATTTTACCTGCCACGTGATTTACTTAATAACAAAAGCTTTATAGTTAACTAGTAATAGAAATAACATAGTATTTCTTACATAAACCTTGAGCTCATACTCTTGTTAAAACAGATATTTTTATGATGTGTCGACAGGTATACGTGGTAAAAACTTGACCTTGTGTGATCAAGACGCATATAGCAAGGGGCATTTTATGCCTCTGACATTACAAAGTTAATGATGTCTTTTCTCTGTTAGACCTCCATTGTTTTCATAATGTTCCTTCTTGGTATTGTTTGATACCATTTTCTGTCAAGAGTTGCCTTTGGCTCTAGCTAGTCATCAATTCTATTTTTTTTTTTAGAATCATCTAATATTGTGCATAGTGTCTATGAGGGATGCTATAGGATTAACTCTTTCACTATCTCAGCCATCCCTGAAGAAGGCTATGATTAAGAAGCCTGTCTGTAATGTTCAGGCTAGCTTTCTGGAAGGCCTTGATCTTTAGGTAGAGAAGTGATGAAGGCAGGACAGCCACCACAAGGCTGGTCAAAGATAGAATGTCTCCTTTCCAGTCCTTCTTAGCCCTTAAATACCCTAATACAATTACATCATTACAGCATACTGATTCTGTGTGAACTAGCGAACCATTACATCACCTTACTAAGTACTAAGTATATATGTGAACTAGAGAATGATCATTTCATCAATTCCACTGAGTAAACACATTATGTCAAGTATACTTCTCCAGAATTCCGACCCTCTACATCTCTCCTCTTGCAAAGAAGCAGCTCCAACTATTTAACTTTTTTTTTTAATGCCTTACCTATATATCCCTCAGCAAAAGTATTATCTTCAGAGCTATCTGTAATACAGTCTTCTATCTCCTGGAAGTGTTGTAATTAATAATTCTTTCCCCTCCAAGAAAGGTTAAAGTTCTCCTCTGCCAGCATTTCTTATAATAACTATAATGCTTACTCTGGTACTTTGACTTTCTTTCCTCTGCGAATATTTTCATTATGGAGCTTGCTTCTGTATTTTGAATCATGTTTTTTAGACAATAGCTCTGAAGGTCTGTAGTGTTCTCTCAAGCCAGGTTGCACAGTAACATATGATAGGACTTTTATTCAGATTAAGTCTGAAATTTTTCTGTTAACAGTTTTTCTTCTAATGAGGCCATCTCTAAATTGAATTGCTTTTAACTGCTCTTCCTCTACTGCCTCCCCTAGGTCTTTCATTTTAGTTGTTGATAACTTATGGTAAGAAATCTTGTATCATAATTTTTAGGGATTATTATATTCCTCAGCTGAGGGAAGAATCTCTAGGGCCCTACTTTTCTAAACAGAAAGGGGACTGGAAGATACTGTGCTAAGGGAATGATTTTAACCTTAGCCTGCAGTCCATAGGTTCTATGCAATATAGCAACTGCTGTGCAGGCTAGAGAATTCCAATATACCATAACTTTTATCCTATATCCCTCAGCAAAACATCATATCTCGATTTTTCTTATTTTTTTTTTTACTTAAACAACACTACTCTTAGCTCAACTATGACCTCCTAAGTGCCAAATCCATTAGTGTTTTCCCATTTTCATCCATTTTGACTTCTCTACAATATTGAATATTATTGACCAGTTTTTGCTAATGTGTCTCTTTCCTCAAAGAAATTACACTGTCCTGGTTACTCTTCCACCACAAAGTGGTTTTCACAGCTGTTTCTTTTCCCTTGTTTCCCCTACTGATCTTCTGTCCTCTTCTCAAGCCTTAAGTGTAATTGAATCCAAAAACTCTTCTTGATCCTCTTTTTTTCTTTCTTCACATGCTCTATTGACAATTTTATTCACTACTATAGCTTCAAACTTTGACCTCTATGCAAAGACCTCCCAATCTGTAATTCCATCCCTAAGGATGATATTTGAATCAGACCCTAATATCCACCTAACTAGGGCATGTTTGTCATTGGTTATACTACCAACACCTCTAATTCAACATGTTTAAATTTATACAAATAATCTTTTCTCTTCAACCTACTTTTACTTCTGATTTCCCTATTTCTATTTGTGGCACCCTAATTCACTCTGTCACCAACATTTATATCCTTGGCTTTAAGGTTTTTTGGCTTTTCACTCTCAATTCATATAATTTATCAATTTTATTCATATTTTTCACTTCCTCATTTCCAGTGGTTTCCTTAATCAAACTCAGCCACATCTGGTTACATTTTAGATTTCATCATCTCTAAGACTATACCACCTTCATTCCCTAGAACTTGGAAAATCCACACTCCATCCCAAATACTTATCCTTCTAATTCTTCCATTTTTGTATTCATACTAAATTAATTTGTTGTTAATGTTAGGTTGTTAAAACCTTCATTCCTTGACTTATTTTCTTCCATCCACATATCTACTCTGCTTTCACTTGCCTGAGTATACAGCTTAGACCCTTGCCCCACCCCCACCCCCACCCTGCAAGGATTATATTGGATGTTTTCCATGTCTGGAATACTCTGCCTCTCAGCTCATTTTCATCTATTAATTTACCTAGCTTAACTTTAAAACACAAATCAAATTCCATCTTCTGCAAGGAGGTCACTCTTGGTCTCCCCAGATGCTAGTGCCTTTCCTTCCCACTCTCTTCTTACTCTCTTTCCCTCTCATACATACATACATATATGTATGCACATACATATATAGTTAGCTATTTATATGTTGTTTTCTCAATTAGATGTAGGTCCCCTGAGGACATGATAATGCCTTTCATTTTATTCCTAGCTTTTAACACAGTGCCAGTCACACTGTAAGCTCTTGATAATGTTTGTGCATTGCCTGATTACTTAATTGACTAACTCATTCGAAACTAGTGTAATACAAAAGTAGTCAAATAGTAGAACAGTCAAATTGGGAATCACTCAGCCCTTTAAACTTCAGACATTACCAGTCTTAATTTTCACACATGAGTATCCCTTACTGTTAAGTTTTTGTGCTTCTTTTCCAGGGTTGCTAAGCATTGCTGGAGAAGATTATGAAGTCCTGCTGAATTTACTCCCTATAAATTTTTATTCCTTAACTTAAGATGGGCCCCCAGGACCCTTAACTATATTTTTATTCTACCTACCTTCAATTCTTTCTTCTCTATCCATCACCCTCACTATCAATACCCATTGCAAGTAATCTATATAATTTTCCAAGTTGTTCAAATGAATACATAATTGGATCAACAAATCTTTGTTTTTGAGAAACAAAGATTTAGATAGAATTAACCTAGTACAAATAGATTAGTAATAAAAAATATGAAGTTCTGATAATGAAGGGAAACCTCTTGCTTCTTGAGAGAGTCCCTTCCACTTTTGGACAACTCTAATTGTTAACAAAGCTTTCCCTTAAATTAAGCTTAACTTTGTAACTTCCACATATCTATCTCTAACTTGTTGAGTACATTGTCAAGTAGGACAATCATGCTCCGCCACAAATCATCCTTGGGTGCTACCACAATTGTTTCCTGTTTTAGTCATCTCTTTCATTACAGGGACACAGCCTTACAGGATGGGAAATTGACTGCCTTCCATGATAAGGACCAGCCTTGGAAGACTAGAAATGGCAAGAGTCTGTTAGTAGTTCCAGATGAATGGAGGCAAATATTTATCAGCACATAAGAGCTTTGGTAGAAATAATCATATTTCAACCTGTTTCTACAAGGGAGAGAGATTTGCCTGATATGCTTAATTGAGCTAATCATAGGAAAGGAAGCAAACTATATCTAGAAAAAGCTTAAACTAAATCAAAGTTGGAATGGAGTACAAAGCAAAGGAATCGAATAAGAATATATGAAGCAAGATAAACAAATGCCAAAAAAAATTTTAAGGAGAGTTTAGGTTAAATCAAGGTAGTAAGTCATCAAAGAATATAAATACAGAGTATCAGATAAAAGACAAGGGTTGTAGTGGAAGATAGCACAGTGGATAGAATGTTTAACTTGCTTTCAGGAAAGCAAGAGATCAAATTGAGCCTCAGATATTTATTAGCTACATGACCTGGCTGGATCACTTAACTTCAATCTGCTTTAGCATCCTCATCTGTAAAATGGATATAAAAATAACATTTATCTTCAGAATTGCTGTGAGGAAAAAAATGAGATAATTTTAATTTTCAAATTTTGAAATGCTAACTTAAATGTTAGGTAATAATAATAATGATAATAATAATTATTATTATTAGGCAGCTAGGGCAAACAATTTGTTTAACTCATTTTAACAGTTGAAATAGAAACTTTGACATTACTTATATCTTCCCAGTCTAGTTAGTAAGTGCTAGTTAACAGGGATCTGACCCAAATGTGACAATTTAATCACAATTAAATATCTACTTAATGGTAGTTTTCATACAAACTTCTCAGTAGAGTAAGTATTTTTAATGAGTAGATTTCAAGAAGTCTGTAAACAATTTTTTTGAAAGCGTGCTTCACCTAGGCTAGAAAAAGTTTTGATGCCACAAAAAAGGCAAAGAATAGTTGCCACTAAGGGAGCTAGAAAGGGAGACCTATATAGGGAATGATAGATTTTAGCTAAAGAAACATTAGCATTGATGGGGAAAAAACTGGGTTTGGCAAATCTAATTAACAATATTAGTTAATATTATGGTACTTTAGTTAGGTGATTGTGGGGAGGACAATGATGGCAGATTGTATGTAAAGTTGATGACTAATGAAAGTCTAAAGTGAATAAAATTTTTAACTATAAACTAGATATAAAATAACTTTAGGATTATTATGTAAGACTTTAAAATGGGATTTTAATACTTCTGTATAGGAGTTTATTGAAGCCCAAATATTTACTTTCTTATGTTTGACTAGATAAGGCCTTCACAGATGATTCTCAGACCACATCTTGACAGTCACATAGTCAATTAAAAAGTGTAAGTATATAAGATAGTGTTCTTATTGTTGATTACAAAAAAACAAAAAAAACACATATTTGATTACATGGATCAAAATGGAGCCTTAAAAACTCTTCTTTCATCAAGAATCTTTTATGCATATGCTAGGATCATATAAAAGCTAATTACATTGATAATCCTTTTTTGTTGTTGTTGTTGTTGTTGTAGGATTTTTTTTTTTTATTTAATAGCTTTTTATTTACAGGTTATATGTATGGGTAACTTTACAGCATTAACAATTGCCAAACCTCTTGTTCCAATTTTTCACCTCTTACCCCCCACCCCCTCCCCCAGATGGCAGGATGACCAGTAGATATTAAATATATTAGTATATAAATTAGATACACAATAAGTATACATGACCAAACTGTTATTTTTCTGTACAAAAAGAATCAGACTCTGAAATATTGTACAATTAACTTGTGAAGGAAATCAAAAATGCAGGTGAGCATGGATATAGGGATTGGGAATACATTGATAATCCTTTACAATGATGCTCTGATTATTAGTGTCAAAAAGGTATATAATAAAGCTTTTTTGTTTTTGAAAGGTGTTAGTCACTATTATAGAGGGTACATTGTTCAAGGTCCAATGGAAGAAAGATGACAAAATCCTATTGATACTACTGTTTTCAGCTTATGTGGTCCTTCAAATCTTACACTTTTACAGGGTTAGTAGGTTACTTGCCTCAGTGATATCTATGTTTACTCAAGAGACATTTAATAATCATACATATAGGAGAAAATAAATGACTGAACAATAACCTGTTTTTCAGATTATGATGTACCATTTGAATGGAGACCTTTTCTTCTCTTTTTGTGAGAGGATGATGGTGATTCAAGGAGACTGAGAAGTAGTTGCTGTTCTCTGACCACCCCACTGAGAGGCCATTGCGTTGTCTGACCTCTCTCCTCTTCCCTCGGCCTCTAATTTATTTTCCCAATCCATAAGCAATTCCTGTGTCAAAGCTGCTTTGCAACTCTTTCAGATGTTCACAGCTGTGGAGACTCTCGGAGAATTGACCTGCCCCTTACAATGCACTTAGGCATGGTCCTTAACAAGAAATTACTTTATTAATTCATCAAAACATTTTTACCATGATAATGTTCCAGCAGGATGGGAAATATTTTTATATTAAAATATGAGTAAAGTGGGTTCTGACTGAAATATGATTGGAGGAGGTCCTTCTTGTAAAGACAGTGTTGTATTTCATAGAAATTCTCTATTTTCAGAAAGTTACCCAACCTTGACCTGTCCTAGATGTCTCAACTGCATAGATTCCCTAGGGATACAGCTATTTAATTATTCCTCCATTCTATATGGCATTAGATGTTAGTTGTCTTAAACATGGAAATGTCCTACTACTATGTAAAATGAATTTAAATATATGATCTAACTATCCATTGCCTTCACCTCACATGTCATCTTTTCCATTTTGATATTTGTATCTCCTCAATCCCTATTTTAAAAAAATAAACAATTTTTATTTAATGTCATTGTCACTTCTCAATATTTCTATCACTTCCTTACACCAGACATTTAGCCCTCTCTTGTGACAAGGAAAAGTAATTAAACCAACGAGACTGAGAAAGTAATTTCATCTGATGCCATATACAACACACAACAAGTTACTTATTCAATATTTTACAGAGAGATGTTTTTCATCCTCTGTTTTCTGAAACCAAACTTGTTTATTGTGATTAATCTGTATTCAGCTGCTTTAAAAAAATAAAGAAACAACATTTTCAGTATTACTGTCATTTTTTTTTTTTTTTTTTTTTTTTACCATATTTCCCTTGGATATTCCAGTCCCATTAGCCCTGGTTCTGAAAGAATTGGTTGTTGCTGAGATACTAGGAACATTCTAAAAGAGTGCTCTGCATGAGGTCCTGAAGCTGTGTATTAATTATAAATGATGTTGTGGCCTGTTTATATTATAGGGAGTTGTAGAAGAATGGGCAGGCATTGTCAGAATAAGACATCTAGACAAAAATGACCCAAGGAAAATCCTGTTTGTTAAGGGAGGAGGTATTAGCTGTTCAGTAATTGGGCACAATTGGCCAGAGAGAAATGACATTCATTAAAGATCAAGATATGGAAGGAACACTGATGAATTGGCAAAAGTTGAAAGTACTTCTTTAACACCTGCATTTTTTCCTTCCTGCCTTTATTGAATTGTGTGAAGTATAAAACATATGTTTGATTTATCTATTACTGAATTTATATTTTGTGTGTCTGTCTGCTGTTCTTTTGTTTGTTCATTTGGTAGATGGCTCCAGCCTTGTTATTTAATGCTCTTTTTTTTTTTTTTTTTTTTTTTTTGACTATTGAGTTTGAATAGATCTTACTTTACTTTTGCAGAAAATGATTCTGGAATCTCCATACTTAGTATTTATTTAGAAAAACAATACTTGTTGTATCAGTTCACCATGCTATTAATCTTTCTTTCTTTCTTTTTATTTTTATTTTAATAGAGTTTTATTTATAGGTTATATGTATAGGTAACTTTACAGCATTGACAATTGCCAAACCTCTTGTTCCAATTTTTCCCCTCCTTCCCCTCACCCCCTTCCCCAGATGGCATGATGACCAGTAGATATTAAATATTACCATACTATTATCAATTAGAATTTTAACCAGTAGCAAATGAGTGCAAATAGACTTCTGGAAGAAAGAAATCAGAAATTTCATTAAAAAAATCTCAGAATACAAACTTTATTTAGTAAATCATCATGGTTTTCTCAGGAATGTTTTGAAAAGTTATAGTTGATTTTTCTTAATATAAAAATGCTTCTATTGCTAAGTGATTATTTTGACTTAATCAGTTGGTGGTCTAAAAAAGTTGAGTTTTATAGGAAAAATTCATTCCAAAATGAAATATAAAACTTGATAACATCTGCTTTATTTTGTTTGTGTTAGATTTGTTGGATATGTTCAGTGCTTATTAGTTCTTACCTCTATTTATAAGTACAACAAAACAGTCAAAATAAACATTAAAGGCAAGGCAGTCTCTCCTTCCTTTCATCGGAAAAAAATAATATTCTTTTGAATGGTATTCAACAATCACTTTTATGCTTTATTATTCAGGCTGGTGACACTTGTTTAATATCACTTCAGATTTTCAGTAGTTTTAATCTGATGCAAATGTATGACTTGGGAATGAATTTATTAACTCTAGTGGGAATAGATAAGCAAAGTGCATTTTTTCCTGTCTATAATGTAATCACTATGGAGGATATATTTATTCAATGCATCTGAAGTTTCTTGGTTATGCTTGTCTGTTACATTCCTAAGGTGTCTTAATTTTTTATGCTAATGTGACCTTCCCAATGCAAAGCAGAAAATTACTTTTGTTATTGTTTTTTGTCCTTCATTCAAAAGAATCATGACAGTGGGAAGGTGATGTCATAACTTGTAAATGAATTGGATTTAAGTGAGGTGAGTAAAAGTCGCCAGTTTCATTCTCTCCTCTGAAACCATGTGGATGCAGTGGTAAGATATATATGAGGAAAACTGAAGATGGCCCAATGTGTAGCGGAAGACTTTGGCCTTTTAAAGCTAAGGTCTTTCTCAGATAGTTCCCAGATTTGTTTGAGGATGCCCATTTAGTGATTAAGGCTAGGTAAAAAATGAGACAAAGAATGGCTTCTTTTACCTCCCAAAAAATAAAATGGGAGTGAAAGGCAATTGCTATTTTCACTCTCCACCATCAGGGTCCAAACAATGACCAAGTGAGGTCTTGGCTGGAGCCTACTGTTGCCATTCAGTGAGAGCAAACTACTTGTAGAGTGTAAGTATTCAGAAAAGTTTTCTCAGGCTTTAATTAAAAAAAAACTCTGTTTGGGGAGGGAAGAAAAAAAATCAATATATTTATTTTCAACTAGAGAAAGATAGGTGAGAGGGTAAATATTTTTCTTCCCTAGTTATGTAATAGAGATACTTGTTTCTTTGCTTTCAGGATATGTACACAGCACATTGAAGCTTAACAATAGGACTGAGTTAGTCTAGTGGGAATTTGGGACATGATAAAACCAGTGTTTCTGTCTCCCTGTATCTTCTTAGATCTTCAGTGGCCACAATTAAATCCAAATTCTGCGTGTGTATGTGTGTGTGTGTGTGTGTGTGTGAGATAGACAGAGAGACAGAGAGAGAAAGACAGAGACAGGGACACAGAGAGAGACAGAGAGAGAGAGGTGGTATTGGTGGTGCAGCTAGTTGGCACGAAATACTTCCTGAAGGTTGTTTCCTTTCCCTTTTCCTGAGATTTGGCTAAGGGTAAAGGGTTGGAGTCATATGGGATACAAAGCTTTTTGATTAACGTCCAAGTTGCTGCTGCTGTCACCACCTCTTCCAATTCTGAGAGAGGAGAGAGAAGAGATGAGAAGAAAAGAAAGGAAAAGAAAAAAAAAAAAAGAAAAGGAGAGAGAGCGATAAAGAGACACGGGGAGGGGGAAGGGAGGGAGGGAAGGAGAGTGAGACAGACAGAGACAGAGACAGAGAGGAGGAGAGAGAAGAAGAGAAAGGGAGGGAAGAGGAGAGAGAGAGAGAGAGAGAGAGAGAGAGAGAGAGAGAGAGAGAGAGAGAGAGAGAAACTTAGCTACAAAAAGGGTGATTAGATACTCCCATCCCAAGAATCTCTCTCCCCTGTATTGGGTGTTTTGTTTTTTCTTTTCTTCTGTTTCCTCTTATTCTTTGGGACCTGTAGCTAAGATCTGCAGACTGGGAGGACTAACTGCAGGGAGAAAGCACCGTGCGCGGAAAGGGAGGATAGTCTGCTGGGAGGAACGACGCGCTCCACTCTGGTGTCTCAGTAGTTTGCCGGAGTCCAGATCCCGGCTTCCCCGCCCCTATTCCCTGCTCCTCCCCCACTATCCACCCCTCTCCCTTCTATCCCCTTTTCACCATGTAAAGTCTCCCGGGGGCCTTCTCGGACTAGTCGAAGAGACAAGCAACTTTGCTTTCTCGCGTGGGCCAAACCAGGACAGGGCAGGGCAGAGCAGAGCAGAGTCTGGCAAAGCCGGGACAAGGACTGGACCGGACCCACCACAGCACGATGACCGAAGAGAGCAAAGGGGAAGGCAAAGGGGAGAGCGGGAAAGACCTAGAGAAGCAGCTTCGCCTCCGAGTGTGTGTCCTGAGCGAGCTCCTGAAGACCGAAAGGGACTATGTGGGGACGCTGGAGTTTCTGGTGTCGGTGAGTTTTCCAGAAGTGAGAGAGGCGGGTAGGTTTATGCAGAAATGCTGTTGGAAAGGTTAGACAAGGACTCCTCCTCCACCCTTGGAAGCTGGGGAGAGATTTCCTTCTCAGGGGGCGATCTTACATCCCTATGCATTGGAGGATGGAGGGAGAGACCTTGCAGAGGTATTGACTTGAGGGATACTCCTCTATCCTGAATTTTAGAGTTTAGGAATCACCTAAACTGGGACAAAGATTTTTGAGACTTGGAAGCTCCCAGCTTTGCAAGTACCTTGAGGTTCTTTGGTTTGGCAACCTTAGATCCAAAAGGAGGAGGCTATTGATGATGGGAAAAAAACTCATTCCTTCCTCACTTTTCACCTTCCCTTTGTCCTTTTGCTTTCTTGCAGTAACACTGTAAATTTTTTTTGGGGAAAAAATCATCTAAGTATTAATTTCCTTGCCTTCCGGGGATTTTCGCTTTAGGACTCTGGTTTGGTGATGTAAAGCTGAGTGTTTCATTCAGGTACATTTGGTTAAATTCGGAATCTGTTGGGGTTTGAGTTCATTATTCAGATTACATGGCAGTGCAGTCCCTTTATTTATAATAATCCTTGAAACATAGTATTCTGGTAGGGGGTAACAGAAAGAGCAAAGAGGTTTTGATCTGCAGCAGCTGTTGGATATTAAAGCCACATGTGGTGCTCACACCCCTTCCTACAAGTCCCTTTTGCCCTTCTTTAAGACTTCTGTACTATACTTGTGGGCTTGATATTCACTCTAAGCACCAGTGTGGTGTAATAAAGCTCATGTCAAAAAAAGTAAAAACTCTGAACCTATAAACTTTGAGATTTCTTATAAGATTTTACCTCAAAGTTTCAACTTTACTGAGAACCAACTTTGAAAAAGTTGTGTCAACTTTAATGCCAGGAAATACATTTTGAGAAACTGTTTAAGTTCCTTTTAAAACAGCTTTTCAAAATGTATTTCCATTTTCTGATGTTAAGTACAAAGAATATGGACAACTTACCTTGTTTTCCTATTTGCTTTGGGAGAGCATCATTTCAAGAGTTTAAGTGCCTTAGCTATAAACAGTTCAGTTCAAGTACTTGACTTTGTATGAAGCCTGATTGTTTGTTATTAGGGCTCTGACTTTCTTCTCTACCCACCCTCTTTCATCCCCCTTTGTCTGGAGGGAAGTGCTTCAAACACCAAACTTCCTGCTCAACTTTCTGAGATTTGTATACTTTCAGCATATGATCATGGAAGAGGAAAATCTTTACTTGACTCTGGCAAAAAGGTACTTCAAATTTAGGAAGATGCACCAATTGGCTTTGGTAAACTAAGCAATTTAAAGCCAAGTCAGCTAAATTGAAATGCAGTTTTGGGAAATTTGAAAACTTTTAGTCTCAAATTTGGCTTCTCTCAAAACTTTTTTTTAATCCTGTCAACAAAACAGTTTTTCAGTTTTGTAACTAGAACTAGTTACTTTACTGTGGTTCTTGGTGGGGAGGGGTGGGGAGTGGGGGGGAGGTGGAGGGGGAAGGACTGGTCAGAGTGCTGATTTTGCAGAAATAGCCACCAATAAATAGAGAAGGTAAACTTCTGTATATAACACTGTCATATGGTGACTTTTCCATTTAAGCTTATTTCCTTATTTATCCTAATAGAAAACCAATCTTGCTGATTTGGGATTAAAGTTAAAAAGGAAAAGTGGTAAGGTTCATTTTTAATTTTTGGAAGATCCTCCCTCCCCTCATATTTTTTACCTTATCAAGAAATTACAGATCCTTCTGCTTTTTCTATTTTCACTGGACTATTTCCTGCATAATAATATGGATATCTACAACTTTGGATCATGGTTTTAGAATTGGAAGGGACATGAAGATCATCAAGTCCTGCCTCCTCATTTTATAGATGTCTAAAAAAAGTATAGGTATATGTCCAAGATAACCCTGCAGCTAAGAGGCAGAGCTGGGATTCACACTCAGGTTCTCTGCTCCCAAATTCTTTGCTCTTTCCTCTATCTCATGATAGCAACATATTATGGCTTATTTTCACATCATATTTTTCCATCATTGAAGATCCATTCTTAAATAGGAAAACAAAAAGAAAATAAATTTGTGGAAAAATTATAATGTATTCAAAATGAAATGAATTTTGGGTTGAATATATTTGGAAGTCAAATGATTGTCAATTTTATTTTAATTTTTTATATTCAGAGGAAAAAGAGCTACTTAAATCTTTTTGTAATGACAAAGATAGAATGTCTACCAACATACATACTCGTATACATGCATACGTACGTACATACATATGCATGACAACAATATCAATAATTTGACTATATAAAACATTGTAAAAGTTCTAGAGAAGAGAAAAAAGATATATAAGAAATTGATAGTTAAGTAGAAGAGATAATACATTGACAAATTCATATACGTATTTTTTTTTTTAGACCGGTTGTTTCATTGGTTTGAGGAACTCTTGTCACAAAAACTCTATTCAAAAATGCAGATCAAAATATTACTCTGTATGGTCTGAGACACTGAGGAGTTGAGATTTAAATAATCATAGACATATACATAGACATAGACATATATGTCAAAGGTAGGATCTGAACCCAGGACTTTCTGGTTCTAAGGCTGGATCTCTGTTCACCTCACTTCATAAGTGTAGGTTTGATTTTGTTTTCTATTTCTTCCTATTGGATATTCTTCTTACCTTGGGCTTCTGTGGAATTCTTTTTTTTTTTTTTTTCATTTTTCCTAAATTCTTAATGTTCTCTTTTTTCCTTTGTTTATCATCCTTCTCTTACCTTCTAAGAATGGACATGTTGATCAAGACCCTTAGGCTTCATCTCTCTCTACATTCTCTTCCTTTGTGAACCTTTCAAAATGGTAGTACATTTATCCCACTATGCATATATTTCCTAAATCTTTATGTCCAGGTCCAGTTGATCCCTTAAAAAAATGGTGTTGCATATCAAACTACTTCCTGGACTGTGCTACCAAGAAATATCATGGAGTCATCTTTGCCTTTTTACTTTATTTTATACCTCTCTCTCATGTGATCTATTGCTAAGTCCCATTGTTTCTACTTCCATAATATCTCATGCATCTGTCTAGTCTTCTCCAATTCACATTCTTACCACAAAGTTCAGATTCTCTTTACAATTCTTTTATTATAGCTTTCTTAATGGCCTCTTTACTCCTCTCTCTCTCTCTCTCTCTCTTTCTCTCATTCTTTTTTCACTTATCTGGAAAAATAATCTTCTAAATATAATCACATCATTCCTTTGCTCAAAAGCTGCCTATTGACTTTGATATCAAAACACAAACTTCTTAGCTTGACATTAAGGTCCTCTACAGTTTGTATTCAACCTACCTTTATACTGTCATTTCACATTATTCTTTCACATATTGTACTTTTCAGCCTACCTGACCTATTAACTATTCCTTAATTTCAAATTATCCCCTCCCACCTCCAACATTTCATAGATCATCTAAATATCTGGGAATGCACTCCTTCCTTTTCCTTGTCTTTCAGACTCCTTTTCCTTAAGGTGTAATTCAGGTGCTGGCTTCAACACATTCCAAAACTGTCAACAGAAAGTGTTGCTGTACCTCTTCAAATTTTCCCAATTATCTTTACCTCTACGTCTCCTTTCCCCTTATTGCACTAGTCTTGTATTACAGTTACTATTTTGATTATTTATATGTATTTAACACCTAAATTTTTCAAAGTCTTTTCCTCAGAGCAACATTTGTGTATATCATATAATAATATCCATGTTCATTAGATTGTGAGCTTTTTGAGGATAGAGATGGTCTTTTTTTCTGTACCTGTGTTGATGGCATTTAATACATGTTTATTGAATTGCTGAATAAAAGAATTACTAAGTTATATATGAAGTTTGAGAAAGAAATATCATTTCCATCTGGGCTAATCAGTGAAGACTTCCTGGAGGAGATGGAATTTGAAATGCTGAAATAGGTAGGATTTCAATTGGTCACAATAAGTAAGGAGAAGATTTAAATTATAAGTAAAATGTGTGAGCAAAGACCTGGGGGAGGGGTTGGGTGGAGTAAAGTAGAGAGACTTGGAGCTTAGAGTACACCGACCATTAAAAAGTTCTGAGCAGTAAAATGGCAAATCAGATTTGCTCATAAAGATTAATTTGGCAGCTCAATTTAGGGAAAATGGCCAAGGAAGAGTTTCGAGGCATGAGCCTTGTTAGGAGATTATTATAGTAGTATAGGAAGGAGCAAATAGGTTGTGAATTAGAGTGCTATTAGTGGGATTAGAAAGGGGATAATATATAAATTAAATATTGTATAGAATTCACAGGATAATGAATTGGAAGAGGTAAGAGAGAAAAAAATAGATACCAGCATAATGAATTCATTAGTTCATTTTTAATAGAATGTATGTCTACCATGGTTAGTGTTATTGTGTGAATTACTGGGAATACAAACATTTAAAAAAGACACACTTTGTCTTCATTTAGTCCAAACCAGTCCACAACTGAGAATTCTAGGAAAAACCCTATTCCTATTCTAGTTCTTTTCAATTAAATGTTCATTTTAATAAAATTATTCCTGTGCTTAACTAACCTTCTCTATTAAAGTCAAAACTAGCCTTTCTATACCTTAAAGGCAGAGCCTTAGTATATTTTGACTCTATAATTTAGGCATTTACTATATTTTAAGTTATTTTTCTTCATTACCTAACAAGTCAATTGGAGGTCCTCTATTTCTGTCATAAATGTTATAGCTTCCTCTTATCGTAAAAAATTCTTAGCTCTTTTTACATTATTGTAGGATCACAGTATTTCCTTGAAGTCTAACTGGAAAAGTTTTTTGAATGTTCAGCCAATGTTTAGAGCTTTGAGAAGATAGGGTGCTAAGGGGACAGTTATAAAAACGAAATCTATTCTATGTTGTGTATGTGTTTCAAAGCAGGTTTCTTAGGCTGTGAGTACCTAATAAAATTTATTGGTTGATTGGATTTCGGGTTAGTATCCTGTCTCTCTTCCTCAATTTGTTTTTACTTCTACTGGGGATTAATCGAAAACATTGTTACAACTGTAAAATGATCCAAAATGCTAAACCAAAATAGAATACTGCCCTTGAGAAAGATGGAAACTTAAAAAAAGTTTTTTTTATAAGGCTTGAGTAAAATCTACCCATAACTTGGATAGCCAGCCCATTTTGCTATGCTATATTGAACTATATCTGTAATTTAATGTTAGATGTTTTTCTTGTTTGATTCTGAGTCAGTCTCCTTGCCTCAGATTTCTCTTTTCCATTAAATAAGTGATTTTCTTAAAGGGTAGGTATGATCATGTTACTTTCCCCACACAAATCAATAAACTCCAATGGCTTCATAATGTTGCTCGGGTCAAAAAGAATATCTTTTGTTTGACTTTTAAAATCCTTTATAATTTGTTTCCTTACTATTTCTTGAGTCTTCCTACATCTTCTTCGTCTCTACATACTCTATGAGCAAGTGACCCCAGCCGGAAAATTCCCAGAATTCTCTCTCTTCTAATCCATCCTTCCAAGCTTCCAGGATTTCTTTCAAGCCTTAGCTAAAGTTCTATCCTTGGAAAGAAGTCTTTTCTAGGACACTTTAATTGTACTGTCTTTCCACTATTGACTATCTCTAATTTATCTTGTTTTTTCATAGTTCTTTGCATGCTATCTTCTTCTTAAGATTGTGAGTTCCTCAGAGAAAGAGAATAAGTTTTGACTTTTTTTTTCTATTCACAGCACCTAGAACAGTGTCTAGCATGTAATAGGTACTCAATAAATGCTTTTTGAGTTGACTTGACCATCATTTTACTATGTCAGTAGAGAACAAAACTTTATTTATTATTTGGAGAATGGAAATCTAAAGGAGTTAATAGCATTAGAAACTTGAATTTTAGGTTCAAGCTACTCATTTCCTAATTATGAAATGCACCATGATAGCCTCTTATTAAGCCTGTTTCTGATACTTTGTGAGGTCATACTCAATTGATGATTTTTTAAAAACATAATATTCCTGCCATAAAATTATTAACCTTTTACAGTGTCCCAGGAGTGGCCCAAAGAATTTAGAATATATATTTTATGTTTTAGTTTTAATTGGTGAGTCTTGTGATTATTTGTCTTATGCCTAAAGGCATATACTCTCCCACTCTATTTCATATTTGCCATTCTTGGTGTCTGTTGTATTCCTTCATTTTGTCTGTAATCTATTTCCCCTAAATAAAATTACCATTTTGCCAAATACAATGATCACTGTGAATTTTTTTCATGATGGAACTCCAGCTTTTAGGGTCATCATTTGGTGACAAATCACTTCACAATACTTAAACTAAATCTTTTAAATTTTGTCATTTCTTGTAGTTGTTATTATTTTATCTCCTAACCCCCAACTCTTTAATTTTGTACTTCTGGATTTGTACCTGGACTTTAATAATATCATATCTAAGAGCATTTATTATGTACTCTTTTGGCAAATGAAAAATCCAAAAGACTAAGTTTTGGGGTGATTAATGATCAACTAATTAATTAGGCTAGCTAATAACCAATAAAATGATGATCATTGGTTTCTCTTGGCAACCAAAGACAAAAGACATGGAACATCTTAAAGGTTTAAATAATCCTTGAGAGGGAATTCTCTCAACAACCAAAAACCAGCCCTTACTGGTAGATATTTAAATGAAAAGATGGATTAGAAATCTTCAGTTCCTCCTGCTGAAAATGTGGCTTGATCATGAGGCTGAAATGCTTCCAGCAATCTGCATTGGAATCTATTTTCACCCCCACTACTTTGGTAGTACTCTCCATAGCTGGATCACTCTAAACTCTAGTGGGGGAAAACTGGGACTCATATCCTTAGGGCAGGAACTCATCTAAACTGGATTCTGTTTCTAAACAGAAATAAATTCTACTAGTTGGGCTGAGTCTTAGAGAGATTGAAGAGCATCTACCTTGAAGATTGGGACAATTCATCAATTAGCCATGTTCTTTAGACTCTCTAACTCTAATCTGACTTTCCTGAATTGAGGAAATAAAGGAAACAGATCCCCAAATAATAATTTGTTGTTAATATAATAGTAATTTCACTCACCATTCATTAAAGACTATATTCATTCTTCCATCTGTATGCATATGTGACACTTCTAACTTCAATTCATTACATTTTTTGCCTATTCTATGTATACTAAGTCTAATATATCATAAAGAGCCATTATGTTCCCTCTTTACTATAGGATGCATATTTACCATTAAAGGTTAAGTCTACTTCAAAGGTTAATTTGGAAGATAAATGTAAAAATTAATCATAGTAGGTTAAATTTAGAATACTGAATGAAACTATATAGTTATGTATGGTACTATTGCATTTTTAATCTGTAAATCAGTTAACAATTTCAAAATATTTGCTTTAGTATTTTTTGAGGTAGTCTAATATAGTAATGTTTATTATATTGGACTTCATAATTTTGTACTTGTTCCTTGAATCATCTATTTTAGTTGTATCATGGCCAGTTAGAATGGCTTAATAGTTGCTAACACATTGTTAGTGATTGTGCAAGAAGTGTTCATATTTGCCTATGTTATTTTGTTGCTTAGTGCATCAATTTAGCCTTGTTTTGCTGCTCCCTTGGAGTTCTCATTTTTTCCTGTTTGAAGTCAGTCTCTGGGGGAGGAGTGTAAGCAATAGCTTGAAAATCTAAGATCTGTTCATTTATTCAATGTTATCATGGTGGTACAAAGTAGGGATCACAACACTATTTTATACAAAGTATTCATTCTTTATGTGCATATTTAAGAAGAAATATAGCATAGATATTTAAAACTGAAATAATGAAATCGCCCTTATGTAGTGAAATTGTTGAAAATCATGATTCATACATCTTAGAGTTCTGGCTCTGTGTCCTGCAAAGATGCCAGTTAACTCTATACTGACCATTTACATGAACAGCAGTTATGAATTTAGAAGTACTTGGCTCAGGCACCAGTCTACAAAATCAGTCCTATCATGGGTTTTTATTGGTAATTAGTTCCTCTACCAAGAACTCCCATTAGTTTGCATCATTTTCTTCAAAGGGCTTTATTCCCCTAGGAAAGAAGTACAAAACACCTTGTTCTTCAGCAGTTACTGCTGCCTCCAGCATTGGACAGATTTGGTAAAGAAAGATGTAACATTGTTTAAGTGGCATGACATTGCAGCATGGCATATAAAATTTGGTTTTGGGAGAGACCAGGATTTGAATCTTAGTTCTGATACTCACTAGATATGTGACAGGGAGTTAATTACTTAACCTACGTCTTATTTTCCAAATCTATGAAGTGGGCTTAATGATACCCATATCCATGGAAGGCAGCATGGTAGACAGTTTGATCCTAGGACTTGGAGTCAGGAAGTCTTTTCTTTGAATAATTTGTCAGGCCCTTACTAGCTATGTAAAAAGGGACAAGTTACTTAAACTGTTTCAGCATCCATTTCCTCACCCATAAAATGAGGATAATAAAAGCACCTGTTTGACAGGTTTGGCAAAGATCAGATGTATAGTACTTTGCCAACTTTAAAATACTATGTATATATGATAGTTATGTATGTAGGGGGTTGCTGTGAGGAAACCATGTTATGTACTTTAATCTGTTGCATGAATGTGTGGGACATTTTTATGGATGAAAATTAATAGATAGAGGGGATACTGTAACATAAAGCTATTATTCATGACTTTATATTTCAAGGAAAGAAACTTAAATTACCAACAAGAGATAGACAGAATCCATCCATTTGATAATAATAATAGCATCTATATAGCATATAGTGTTTACATATACTATGTGCCAGACATTATGCTAAACATTTCCCAATATCTCATTTTATCTTCACAATAATCCTGAGAGGTAGATATTATGATTATTCCCATTTTATAGTGGAGGAAATGGAACTTAAGTAATTTGCCCAGAGCCATCTGTTTGGGGGTCTGAGGCTGGATCTAGGCCCAGTATTCTATCTACTTTGGCAACTAACTGCAAGGGAGATATTCTATGGAATATTTCTAACATTCATTTTGTAAGGATGGTGGTCTTTGCTTTTATCTAAGGATCACATTTAATACCCTTCACAGTCTGTCTCCAACCTATTCTTCTAAGCTTATTATACATAATATTTCTACTTTATGCCCTCTACATTCCAACCAAATTGACTTACAGGCTGTTCTCTAAATTCAGTAGGTCATCTCTCATTTTAATAACTTTGCAGAGGATGTCCACCATGTCTAGAAAGCATTCTATCCTCACCTCCATTTTTTAGAATCTCTGGTTTCTTTTTTTAGGTTCAATTCTGTTGTCACCTATTATGGGAAACCTTTCCTGATCTCTTTACTCATCAGGATTCTCCATTTACTCAAATCATTTTGTATATGCTCTTCTGTTGACTGTCTTCTATATCCCACTTACCCCCTCATTGTAAATTTCCTGAGGACAAGGGTTATTTTCACTTTTTCTTTGTATTACCAGAATCTAGAATAGTGCCTTATGTATAGAATATATTTAATAAATACTTGTTGGATTGGATCTCCTCAGCTTATCAGCAATGAATTGTCTGTAGGCAGAGTATTGTTCTATTACATTAACCATGTTCGTAAAAATAATCTATTTTGCTTTTCATCCTTTATTGCCCATTAGGATAATAAGATACTTGTTTATAATAAGTTGACCATTGTACATGTATAGTGTAACTTAAGTATATATAATTGTCATAAATTATCCCTTTGAAAATCTGAATTTGATGAATCAGTCCATTATTGGATTTGTCTGGGTCTGGATCAGTTTGAGTGTCATATTTTTCTTTTTCATGAATAAGCCCATGTTCATCTTATCTTTTTCTCTTTATAATTCTGTATAAATAATATTCTCTTTGAGTCTAGTTTCTGGTTTGATGCATTCTAATTTTTAAGCTTATTTTCATCTGCAAACATACCTCTTACAGTAACTTTAACTGAACGCCTTGTTCTGAATTCGTATAAAGCATAATATTTGAAAAAGCTAGAATATTTCCTTGTTTTGTTTTGTTTTTTGCTTGTTTATAATACCTTTCAATATAATGCTGTGAATTTTGATATGACCCTAATCATATGTGGGTCTGATGTCCTTACAAAGCTGTTATTTAGTAAATAGCAGTGATGCCTAGTCTCTTTTATGTCAGAGAACTATGTCTGTTGTACAGTATGTCAGAGAACAACTTGTCTGTAGTAAAGATTATCTGCTGTTTTTATGCTTATTTCCTCAATCTTTTGAGTTCTTCAAGTTCATCACATAGATTTTTATAATTAAGAAAAATCAATTTAATGATATTTGTCAAATCACAGATTTTATATTTTGAGACCCCCTGATTAGGGGTGATGGGATTCCAGATGAGCTATTTAAAATTCTAAAAGATGATGCTGTTAAAATGTTACACTCAATATGCCATCAAATTTTGAAAACTCGCTACTGGCCACTGAATTGGAAAAGATCATTTTATATCCCAGTCTTAAAAGAAGGGCAACATCAAAGAATGTTCAAATTACTGAACAATTGTGCTCATCTCACATGTCAATAAGCCTGTGCTTAAGATTCTGCAAGCTACGCTTTGGCAGTGTGTAAATTGAAAATTTCCAGAAGAGCAGAATGGTTTTCAAGGAGGCACAAGAACTAGAGACCAAATTGCCAGCATTTGCTAAACTATATAGAAAGCAAGGGAGTTCCAGAAAAAAAAAATCTACTTCTGCTTTATTGACTATGTACACTAAAACCTTTGACTGTGTGGATCACAACAAAATGTATTAAGTCCTCAAAGAGAGGGGAGAACCAGATTATTTTTCTTGTCTCCCAAGGAACCCTTATGCAAGTCAAGCTATAAGTTAGAACTGAACATGAAACTAATGACTGGTTTAAGATTGAAAAAGGAGTATGACAAGGTTGTATATTGTCATTTTATTTACCTTCATGTGAAATACCAGGCTGGTTGAATCAAAAGCCAGAATTAAGTTTACCAAGAGAAATTGCAAGAATTTCATATATGTAGATGATACCCTTTGATGGCAGAAAGTGAAGAAGAAATAAGAAACCTCTTGATGCAGGTGAAAGATGAGAGTCTAAAATATGGCTTGAAGATTAACAACAACAACTGTAACAAAAATTAAGATCTTGGCAACTGGTCTCATAATTATCTGGAAAATAGAGTGAGAAGAAATGGAATCATTTCTTATTCTTGGGCTTGAAAATCACTGCAGAGAGCAACTGCAGCCATGAAATTTTTAATTGGAAGGAAAGCTATGGTTAATTTGGACAGCATTCTAAAGAGCAGATATGTCACGTTGCCAACAAAGCCCTGTATGGTTAAAGTAGTGAATATGGTGGTGGGAGTTAAAATTATAAAGAAATCTAAGTTCAGCAGAATTGGTGCTTTCAGATTATGCTGGAGAAGACGTTAGAGAATCTCTTGGACAGCAAGGATATCAAATCACTCAGTACTTAAAAATCAATTCAGACCATTCACTGAAAGCTTAAATACTGAAGCTGAATCTTAAATATTTTAATTCCATAATGAGAAGACATCACTCACTGGAAAAGAACTGATAGTGGGAACGATTGAAGGCAAAAGGAAAAGGGAAAGGCAGAGGATGAAATGGGTAGATAGGATCATGGAAACAAAGAACATGAACTTGGAAAGACTTGGGGAGTTAGTGGAAGATAGAAGGACCTAGAGTGTTATGGTTCATGGGATCAGCAAGAGTTGGATATCACTGAATGAAGAATAACAATAACAACAACTAAAATACAGAGCATTCCAATTAATATCCATGGTTTTACAGTACTTTCCTGTTTTAACTGGACTGTTATTGCCATGCTATATGGTTGGTAGATTCCAATAAGCTGTGGACAGTGGGATAAGGCATTAAACCAGGACTTGGAAAGACAAAGCAGATGTTGAAACCAGACCATAAGGACATGTTGAAAAGATGGTCTGGATTCTGGATTTATAGAGACGTCAGATGTCAGAAAGAAACAGTGGGCTGATTCCTGGTAAGCAGTCAGGAGCAAGGCTGCAGATACAAACTGGAGGTCAAAGCATGTCAAGTGGTCAAATCTAGGCAAGCAGCCAAGAGCTAGAAAGTATATAAAAGGAGGAGGTAGAGAGGAGACAGTGAGTCAGTCATTCAAATGCAGGTTGTTTCCAGTGTACACATGGGCTGCGCTCCAAATATTCATTTGTATCTGTATAAAATGAGAGGGTTGAACAGTATGATTTCTAAGGTCCTTATAATGTTAAAATCATATGATATTTTAATTCACATACATTGGTTATTTAGAAACAGAATGGTCTATTTGGCATAGAAAACCCTTCAAAACCTAGCCCCTTCCTGTCTTTAGATTCTAATGATACTGGTCTCCATGTTGATTCTTGAACAACTCATTCTGTCTCCCAACTCTATGAATCCTCAGTGCTGTCTTCACCTTTATTTCTTGGTTTCTTGGACTTCCTTCAAATCTCAGCTAAAATTCCACATGTTGTAAGAGGCCTTTCCAGTTATTTTTAATCATGATGCCTTCTCTGTAGACTAATTCCAATTTATTTTGTATGAATTTTGTTTCTGGATAGTTGTTTCCATGTTGTCCTACTCTTTAGATGGTGAAATCCTTGAAGGCAGGGATTCCTAATCCCCATCCCTTCTTTATAACTTCAGCTTTAAGTATAGTAGTTCCTGGCACAAAGTAAGTACTTAATACTTGTGGACTTGGTTTACTGTAACTATATCATGAATAGTAATTAAATTCTCAAGCTATTATAAAAATCCACTTTAACTATAATGTAGCTGAAATATTATGTATTTGCCATTAAAAATGTAAAATATTGTTGCTATGTCAGTAATCAAATAAAGAAAAGATGGTGCTTTAAAAATTATTTAATTCTGCTTCTCAAAGAAAAGTATATATAATTAGAGGAAGACAGGAAATCCTTCATGGAAAAATTTTAAAAGTTAATGGAACTGTTTCTATATATGTATATGTGCATATACATATAGATATTTATACACACATATATGTATGAGTATGTATGTGTACACACACACACATATATAAATACATGCACAAACACACACACATATATTCTAGGACTAGAAACCTTGATTTTAACTCTTCTTAAATAGTTAAAAAAAGAGAGATACTAAGAAATTGTCAAGAATTTAAAGAGAGTGGAATAAGAAATGGAGTCAAAGGTGTGACTATAAATTTAGAAACCTAAATCTAATTTTCAATATCTGGAACAATTGAATATGATAAAACAAGCATGGTGAAGAAAAAATTGAAGCCCTAGAGAAGATGAGATTAAGAAAACAGCTACTGTTGAATTATATCCCAAAGCACCCAAGAATTTGCAGATGAGCCAACCATTCTGGAGAACAATCTGGAATTATGCCCAAAAAGTTATCAAACTGTGCATGCCCTTTGATCCAGCAGAGTTTTTACTGGGCTTATACCCCAAGGAGATACTAAAGAAGGGAAAGGGACCAGTATGGGCCAAAATGTTTGTGGCAGCCCTGTTTGCAGTGGCTAGAAGCTGGAAACTGAGTAGATGCCCATCAATTGGAGAATGGTTGGGTAAATTGTGGTATATGAATGCTATGGAATATTATTGTTCTGTAAGAAATGACCAGCAAGATGAATACAGAGAAGCTTGGAGAGAATTACATAAACTGATGCTAAATGAAATGAGCAGAACCAAGAGATTATTATTATCGTCAACAACAATACTGTATGAAGATGTAATCTGATGGAAGTGGATTTCTTTGACAAAGAGACCCAATTCAGTTTCAATTGATCAATGATGGACAGAAGCAGCTACACCCAAAGAAAAAACACTGGGAAATGAATGTAAACTGTTTGCATTTTTGTTTTTCTTCCCAGGTTATTTTTACCTTCTGAATCCAATTCTCCCTGTGCAACAAGAAAACTGTTTGGATCTGCACACATACATTGTATCTAGGATATACTAGGACATATTCAACATATATAGGACTGCTTGCCATCTAGGGGAGGGGGTGGAGGGTGGGAGGGAAAAATCGGAACAGAAGTGAGTGCAAGGGGTAATGTAAAAAAAAAAATTACCCTAGCATGGGTTCTGTCAATAAAATGTTACTATAATTAAAAAAAAAGAATTTGCAGATGAGATTATAAAACCATTTCAAATAAGGAGTTATGCAGATATACAAAGTTACCAGAAGAGTTAATATGGTCAAACATTGTCTTGATTTTCAAGAAGGGAAAAAAAATCAAATTCTGGAAATTATATCCTTGCCATTCACCTTTGGAAGCAGCCTAAATTATACTGCTAAATACATGGTTTATATGTTTTTCAAAAAGACTTATAGTAGCATGGGTCCATAAAGAATAGGTTATTTTCAAATCTCCTTTTCTTTTCTTTTGTTTTCTTTTTTTTTTTTTTTTGATAGAATTGTTAGACTGGGAGAACAGGTGGAAAACATAAATATAGAATAGTGTTTAGAGTTAGAAAGGATATTAGATATAACACAATCCAACTTAACATTTTGCAAATGAGTAAGCCTTCAGGCTCCATCTAGATTAATAAGTTTTTGAAATTCACATGGCAAACAAAAAACAGCCATGATTGAACTCATATTTATTTACTGTAAATTTAGTACTTTTTATATTACACAATTTAAATGTTTCATTTTATTTTTTATTAAATTGTTATAAATTCTGAATGAGATTATTTGTGTATGCAACATACATATTTAATAATCTATAAGAAAATAGATGGGTAGAGGAAATATAATACAATATCTTTTGCTACTCTATGAAGGTTTTTTTCCCCTCTTGTATTTGATTTATTTAGTATTTTCTCCCCATCTTTGAAGGTTTTTAATGGAAGTATCTAGTACAAAAATATGTTATAGATAATATAAAGACTGATATGAAAAATAGGAGCCATTGGTACTGATGCTATGAAAGAAAGTCTTTAAGATCATCAACAGAGAATTGAAGAAAATTAGAAAAATAATGAAATTTTAGGCTTTTATAGGATCTTAACTTGGTGAGAGACTATCTTGCCCACTCTCTCAGAGCAGGAATTTCTTTAATTTACATCTGTCTGTGCTTGAATACTTTCAGTGGCAGAGAACTTCATTCATTTATTTAACAAGTATTTATTAAATAACTACTGTGTGTCAGGTATTGAACACATAAATTCCAAAAGGCAAGAAGGCCAGTTTAAAGAGAATGTAAAATGGATGAATAATATGCAACTTATCTAGAAAGGTTGTCTGGAACATTTGTAAAAGGCTTTAAAAAATCATCAGGGGCATTTTAAAGTTTGTTTTAGAGATAAAGGGTAACCTCTGGCAAGCTTCTTGAGCAGAGAAGTAAAAAAAAGTATGTGTTTCTCATTTCTAAAGAGGATAAATTGAAAAAGGAGACACTGGAGAATAAGTGGCCAGTTCAAGGTTATGACAGTAGTCCAGGCAAAAGATAATGAGTGCTTGAATCAGGGAAGAGGATAGATATGAAAGATAGTGAGGAAGCAGAATTGACAAAATTTGCAGAATCTATGAATGTGAGGCATGAGGGAGAGAGAAAAGTGAAGGATGACTATGAGGTTATGAAACTTCCTTTAAGAGAAACGGAAAGTTAAGAAAAGGAGAAAGAAAGGGAAGAAATGTTTTCTGATTTGTACATATTGTGTTTGAGATGCTTAAGGGACACTCAGTTGCAAATATCCACTAGGCAGCTTATGATGTGATATTAGAATTTAGGAGAGAGATTGAGTTAGTGCATTTATAGACAATTCTAAAATTCGAATGTCTTCCTTATGATAACCCATTCTCTTATATAAGTTACAAGAATGTTAAACTAGACAGTTCGAAGGACAGAGTATTAGTTTGGCAATAATTACCACCTAGCAGGTTGGCATTAATAAATACTTGGTGTACAGTTCTGCCATTCGCCTTAGACTTCTCTGACTTGTCCTATAAGGAAATTATGAGTATCTTTGTCAATTATCTTGCTAAAAATAGATAATAGAAAGAATATTGGAGTTCTGTATTCTGTATATGATGGGAGGCAGCATGGCACAGTGGATACAGTTATCCTCAGAATTAAGATTTGGATTCAAGTCTCATTCCTGATATTGCCTATGTGCTCCTGAACAAGTTATTTAACCTTCCAGTGTCATAGACAATTCTCTAAGACTATAAATTGCAGAGAAAGTGTCAAACTACTTTGGTTGAAATAATTTTCATTACCTGGGAGATCTTTAGGCCAAAGAGACCACAAATTCAAACCTATTCCTATTCCACTATATGTGCTGCTGAAGCAAGCACTCTATTCCTATCTAAATATAAATTTTTTTGTACAACTACCAAATTGAAATGCTATTGAAGGAATATAACCAGGCCTATATTGACATTCTCAGTATAAACAAAACTGGAAGTTATAAGGAAATTGCACCTAAATTAAAGGACATGTTCTACTTCACAGGCTAAAAACTAGCTTGAGGCAAAAAAGAAACATCATTCTAAGGAACACTTTTCTATTTTGCTTGGTAGTGTTCACAATGAGCAAAACCTGGTGGTCTTTTTAGACCACCATGAATATAACTGCAGACTCTACATGAATGCTTTTGGAGAAGATGAAGAGGTTAAAAAACATCAAATTTGAGTAGATTTTTCAAATGAAGACAAAAAAAATTATGTATTTCAATAGTCAGTCTGTAAGCATTTATTAAACACTTATATGTTACAGGCACTGCTTCAGTGCAAAGGTAGAGACAGAAGAATAGAAAGGAAAATGTATTTTGAGATTCTCAAAAGAAAGGAATCAAAAGCTTACCATCTCAGAAAACTCATGCCTATTCTTCATTCATGGTTCCTTTTTTTTTTTTTTAAGTGGGTGCTGCAGTTCCTGGACAAAGAGAACCGTACAATAGGAAATTTTAGTTCAAGTGTAGGTACAGTGAGAATAAGATATGACAGTGTCATTTTCCAATACAGAGATTCTTTGATTCTTTTTTAGGATCTTTATTTTTGTATATTTATTTATTGTTTCTATATTTTGGATACATTCAAAGACTTTTTTCCACTAGACAACTTTCTTTCTTAGGTATATTAATTTTATCTGAGTATATTTTTGAGAGTAGAAAACATACTTTCTTGTCTCATTTGTATCGTATTTCCACGATTTATTAAATGGGTCTTTGTATAGTAGGCACTTAATATATCATTTTGAAGACTATGAATGTGTTTTTGTCTTAAATGGATTGTATATTCATAATTAAAATGATCATCGTTTTGAATTTTTCTCTGGCTTGCCAATTGTGCTTTTTGTCAGTTATTGGCATTGTGAAAAAACAAACAAAAGCAAAACCCTGGAACTTTTAGTCTTCACATAATCAAGTCTGGTAAGACTTCATTAGGCCTTTGCAAATATTTTTATGTTTTGCTCAGTGATTAGGATGGAAAAACAGCATTTTATCTGCATGCCCAGAAAATAAAATCAACCATGGCAAAGATGAGTAAAAATTGAAAAAGTGAACATGCCATAAGTAGCATCTACTTCAACAATCTGCTGATGTGATCATATAAGTAAGTTATCCCTTAGAAAACAATGACACTGTTAAAATAAAGGAGAATTATAAAGAGATATGAAAGTACATATGAAATAATGTAAAAGAGGTAGAATTAGAAGTATAACATGTATTTATTGTGTTTTTTGAAACTATGTTCAGATGGAAATAGAAAGATCAGAAAGTTAGTAATTTAACTATATATTTACTATTAATACTTCAGAATAAAAATTTATATTTTAAAATTTGAAATAATAATATATGGCAATATAATATAAAGAATTATGTTATTAATATATGTAACATAAATATAAAAACAAACAAAAATTAAAATTTTAAAATTAACAGTAAATTAGATAAAAATTATTTCCATAATCTTGGTATAAATAATAAATACTTGCCAGATCAGATTTTTTTTTTCAGTGTAGAAATTTTAAAAGATCTATGTAGAAAGTTGGCTTAATTATATGGATCGTGTTGGGTTTGGTTGTTAGGGAAATCGTTAATGGGTGATGCTTTGTTAGATTGTCTTTGGGATTTGACTGCTTCTGGTTTTATTATATGGAGACAATGTAAATGAATCAAATTTAAAATGAAATTTAGAGACTAGGGATTTTTCTATGCATATCTTATATTTCTATTATGTCTTGTTTTATTAATCTCTTCAAAAAGGGTTATTTTTGTAAAGTTTCATATATATTTTCCCCCTTAGTTTTGAAAATATTGGGTAACTGTTAGAAATCAATAAGAGAAAATTTCAGTGATTTTTTTTTCATATTAGTAGCATGCGACTTAAAATTTGTGTTTCAAAAAATATTTTAGAAACGAGGAATCATAATGACATTGAAAGCAGTTGTGTGGTTTATGTGTTATATTAAAACCATCTCAAGTGATTCAAATATCAAATAAAATGACTCACCAAATATCTCAAAAAGTTTAGGTACTAGGACTCAGATTTCCCTAGAATTGAAGTGTCCCTTTTTGATGAAGGTTGGAGGTTAGGAAATATTGACTAGTATTCTAGAAATGGTACGAGGAGTATCAATGAAGAAATGTATGATCAGAAAATAAAGTGAGCTTCTTTTGAGGCAAGACTCTTTTTAGTAGATGAATAGTCTGAGTAATTGGGAAATATCAAAAAACCTAAAGAGCTGATAATATATAGGGAAGTATTCTGCTGAATAGAAGAATATGTATAAGTATTACATATACTGAGGAAACATGCATGAGTAATGAGCCTATCTCTTGTTTATTCCATGATTATGTACTTTCCTCTTTCTCCCCTCTTTCAATGTCTTTCCAATCTCCTGGTTTCTTTCTTGCGGCCTACAATATGACAAATTTCTCCATCTTGGAAAAATATCCTACATCTTCTTGAAGGCAGCTGTCGTTTTTGTCTTTTGTTGTATTCCCCAAGAACTAGTGCAATTCCTGGCACATAATAGGCCCTTATATATGCTTATTCACTTGATTTCCCTGTTCTATCGGTCCCTCTTTAGAACTTACTTGTTTTGATTAAGGATAAATTCATCTTTCTATCACTGAGGTTCAAAACGTCTACATTGTCCAACATAGCCAATTAAATTGTCATATCTTGTCATTTCTACCCTCACTGTGTCTTTTGTACTTGTCACTTTTTTTTCCCTATCCATCTGATTTCCATTCTGGTTCAAGTCATCCTTGCCTGAATTTTTGTAGTAGTTTTCTAATTGGTCTTCTTTCCTCAAGTTTCTTTTCTCTTTGAACCATCATTTACACATTTGGAAGGTGGAAGTCTGTTCATGTCACTTCCCTATTCAAGAAACTGCAGCATTCCTATTGTCTGTAGAGTGAAATAAAATCTTTTAAAGTTCTTTATGACTTGATCTTGGTCGACCCTTCCAACTTTATCATACATTGTTAACATTTACCATGATCATAATTGTTAACATTTCTTATTAACAGTCCTTTGATTGTCCTTGTTAATTTGCACTGGTTTTTCCCCAGTCAAATGAAATAATATTTGTAAAATGCTTAGCACATTGACTGGTGGTATATTTTATAAAACTCTCCTTTCCTTTCTTTTCTCTCCTCCTTTCTTTCCCTCTCTCACTCATTGCTTCTTTTCTTTCATTTCCTTCCTCTCTCCCTCCTCCCTTTCTTCTTTTTCCTCTTATTTGAATACTTTTTCTGGATTCTGGATCCTGTTAGTGGCCAATATTCTTCCCCATGACAATTTGCCTTATTTGTGTGTGTGTGTGTGTGTGTGTGTGTGCATGTCTATATAGATAATATATGTACATACATTACATATATTCATATTTACATGCTTCACTCACCCTTGCTCCTCAACTTTGTCCATTTCTCTTAAAACAGTGCAAAACTTGTAAAACAATGTCAAGAGGCAGCTTGATGGCTTAGAGTGCTGGGCCTGGAGTCAGGGAAACCTGAGTTCAAATATGACCTCAGACACTCACATTAACCCCTGTTTGCTTTAATCCACTGAAGAAGGAAATGGCAAATAACTTCAAACTACTATTCCGGTACGTTTGCCAAGAAAATCCCATGAATAGTCAGTACCACAGTCTCCTGAAGAGTTGGAAAAAACTTGAAGACATGAAAAACACCAACAATAACAATGTCAAAGATAGTACCTACTAATAGGTTTATAATAAATGTCTTATTTTGATTTATCTACAATCTTGGAAGTAATTTTTATATCAATTAGGTCACAAGTTAATGAAATATATAGGGAATTATATATTTGCTGTGCACAAAGCACTGTTAGTAGGCTGAAATTCAAAGTTTAAATACAATCTTTCCTCTTGAATTCTGAAAATTAATTAGGAAACAATGGCTCATATATAACATAATACAATAAATCTGTGAAAGAATCTTCTTTAAATCTGTTTAATGATTTCCTTTGATTTTCTTTTTAGTTTTAGATGTGTTTTATTTTCTTAGCATTTCAGTCACAACTCTACAACTCTAAAAATAATTGAAATACTTTTCATCTTTAATGGGATGACTGTTAAACTTAGTAGGTAATGAAAAGCAGAAAAAAGTTCTAAGTTTCTTTATTTGATTTGTAAGCCTATCAGAATTTCAGAAGCTTATGAAATTCTATGTAAAACTCTTAGGAACATTAACAGATGTTCATTAAATACTTACTTTGTGTCAGGCACTGGTGCAAAAGAGAGAAAAGTGAAACAACTCCTAACCTTAGCATATAATTAATTGCCTTTATAAGTATACACAGTATATGTACAAATGTGAATAAACAATCTAGTAAAAATTTGATTATAACAAGGTTTACAGATATCTAGTTTAATTAGTTATTCCAGAACTTATCAAAATATTGGTTTTGAAATAAGTAATCAGTTAATGATGGTTTAGTTTAGTGAGTTATTTCCCTCTTCCATTTAGTTCCCCATTTATTTTTAGAGTTGAAAAATAAGAATATTCTGAAATCTATTCCTATCTGTTGTTCTATGTGTTGAGGCTTTTGGAAAGAAAAATTCCTTTTTTGTGAAATGTTTCATTGCTACTATTTTGTGTCCTGACAGTTTTACTTATAGTGGGAATTAAGGCAGATGTTAGAATTAATCTTCTACTCACAGGGTGGTTCCTTGTGCTGTGCTCATTAAACATGCTGGTGTAGAGAGAAGAAATGTCCATTAACATGGAGGGGATGGAAAGGTTGTGGGAATAGGGGGAGGGGATAGATTTTTGAATGCTGACTAGTATCTATGGTAGTTTTTATTTTCTTTCTTTAAATAACCCCAGGTATGGGTCCAATATATTGAAATGAATTTCAATTTTGCTTTATTTGAAGCAAAAATTGGCTTTATTATAAGAAGTAGTTCTAGTCCTTAGAAGGAAGAATGGTGGAAGGAAAAAAAGATCCTGTATGTTGTAATTGACCATTTTCTCTATTTCCATGTCACCCTGGTTAGTCCATGTAGCAATGAGTCCCCCCTTGAGAATTGTGGACAGCTGGATACGTTCTCCCTTGCTGGCCTATGAAGTGTCACTCTGAGTCCCTGCCGAAGACAATGGGGGAGGGGAGAGGTCACTTAAGGACTGTGGAAGGCATTCTCTTTTCTCCAAAGAGTCCTGGGCCCTTGTCTTTTCCTTCAGTGTTAGCCAGTGCTGGGAGCCTGGATTCTTGCTGCTGACATTTCCTTTTGGGGTTAGCCATATAAATGCTATTTTTTTTTTTAAATCCGTCTTTTGTGAGTATCTGTATCTATCCAAGATTACTAAAGAGGGAAACAGATTTGTTACTGTCGTCATTATCAACATCATAATTGAGATTGGTGAATAATCTTACTTACATTAAGGTAAAAATTTTTAAAAAGTATCATTGAATGGAAGGGAAGGGATATAGTGGCCTGTGTTTTTTGATAAGGTTATGTGATTTCCTTTTCCTTTCCTCTTTAAAGAGACCATTCTATGGGTAATACATCATGAAAAGTCAAAAGGAAGTGCAAACAATTACCATAGAAAGTCAAAATCTTTTCCATTCATTACTGTTTTCTACTGTTTGTGGCTTGTCTGCCTACTTGTTACAAAGTAAGGAAAAACCTGGGCCTGTTTATCTGTTCTTCCTCAGTCACATGGGTTTTCATTGACATCAACTGCTGCATTTATCAGAGGGAAATCATATCAGGATCTGCTTTAATTAGTACAGGCTGCAATTCCAACTAATCAATACAAAGTATTTGGCATATTTTAAGATAAATATTGATTAATTAGGTTGCCTGAAATTTAATTCCCAAATGGCAATACTAGAAGATAGTTCCTTTTATTTTTCTGGGAAAAAAATTTGTCAACCCTTCAAGATGACTCTTATTTGTGCTGAGATGCACTTAATTGTATTTCATCAAACATAGCTGGTAATATTATTGCATCTGAGTTGCATTTCTATATCCCCCTCTTTTTGGTATTCTTGGTGGTTAGCACAGTATCTGGCACATAGTACACATTTAATAAATGCTTATTGATTGATTGTATGAGCAGAACCATGCTGTGTTATGGTTATTTTTTTCACTGGTCTACAATGTGAGGGTTAAGCACATAGGGCAAATTGAGTCAGTTGTGAAAAAGGTAATAGGGCACTGGAGAATAAAGTAGTCCTTAGTCTAAGTATCTTTTACACATGAAAGGCTAGTATTTCTTGAGACAGAATTTATTAATTGTCCTATGGCAATGGCAGGTTTTAGAAGTCAAAGGATTAACACAACTTTGTTCATAGCCATAGTTCACAATAATAGTTATCTACTGGCTACCAAATGGTTTAAGCTAGAATATTTTAGCTTTTGGCTAAATCTGCACCATCTAGCTGCTCTGATGTTCTCTTTTAAAGATTGATATGACCATGTCTCAAAAAAATATATATGTCTTCTATTTCCATCTCTAATTCCCCCTCCTAAGATCCAGGCTCACATTTTCAATGATCTATTAGATATATAAACTTGAATACTCTCTTCTTCTTCCCCATTTATAAATATCCTCTAAGATTAGGTAGATTATTTATTATTATTATATTGTTATAATTATCCTCTAAGTAGGTTTATTTGTCCATCTGCAGTGTCTTTCTAAAGACAGATATTATAGTTAGATCAGCAAATATTTCTTAGTATGTACCAGGAACTGTGCTAAAATGTTGGGGATACAAAGAAGGGCAAAACTAAATCATATCCTCAAGGAGTTCACATTATAATGGAAGAGACAGCTCCTAATCAACTATGTACAAACAAGATATAGACAGGATTACCTGGAGATGGTTACAAAAGGAAGAGTAGCATTAAGGGGATCTGGGGTCATAATTTGTGGAATAGGCACCCTTTATCCTTTTGATATTTCTTTTTGGACAAATAGGTAATGGTAAGATTTTGGAATACAGTTATAGAATGTGAGTTCAAATTTTGCCTCTGCCATTTGTTCTATGTATGATATTGAGCAAATTACTTAATCTCTTTGGATCTTTATTTGTAAAATTATGGGGTCCAACTAGATAATCTCCTCTAAAAGGTCTCTTCCATCTCTTTGGCTATGATATTATGAACTTCAAATGTTAGGCTGGACAAGAGAAGGCATGGAGGAAACTTGCTAATTCATTGTCTTTAAGTACTTAAAGGACTACTAGTAGCAATGGGTAAAGATTTTATAGAGGCATTATTTTGCTTTGATATAAAGAAAAAAAATAACAATTGTAGTGTTAAAAGTAGAAAAATGAATAGCTGCCTCAGGAGGTATTAGATTTCCCTGAATCAGTTATTTTAAGAATTTAAAAATAATTTTACTATTATTTAACATAATTTTTCTTATACGTACTATGTACTCTAAATATTGTTTCTTTCACATTGGTCCTCTCTCTATATTCCTTCTAACTGTACTAATAATGAGAAAAAATTTATGAATTATAAGTATTATCTTCCCATATAGGCATATAAACAAATTAACTATATTAAGTCCTTTATGATTTCCCTTTTCTGATTACCTTTTTATGCTTCTCTTGAGTCTTATATTTTAAAGTCAAATTTCCTATTCAGCTCTAGTTTTTTTCATCAAGAATGCTTGAAAATTCTTCATTTCATTGATTATTTATCCCTGCCCCCCCCCCCCTAAAGGATTATACTTAGTTTTGCTGGGTAAGTGATTCTTCGTTGTAATCCTAGCTTCTTTGTTCTCTTTGCTTGTCAATGTATTCTTTTAATTTCTATGCTACCCTCAGATTCTAAAATATCAAGACAGTTTCACTTGACAATTTCTTGAAAGATAATGTCTAGACTCTTGTTTTGAGTATGGCTTTTAGATAGTTCAATAATTTTTAAATGATCTCTCCTGAGCCTTTTTTCCAGGTCAATTGTTTTTCCAACAAGATAGTTCATATTCTTTTTTATTTTTCATTCCTTTGGCTTTATTTTATTGTTTCTTGATTTCTCATGAAGTCATTAACTTCTATTTGCTCAATTCTAATTTTTAAGCAGTTATTTCACCCCATAAACTTTTGTGCAATTTTTTCCATTTGGCCAATTTTGTTTTTTAAAGCACTCTTCTCCTCATTGACTTTTTGTACTACATTTTGCATCTTATTTCTTTTCCCAATTTTTCCTCTATGTCTCTTACTTGATTTTCAAAATTCCTTTTGAATTCTTTCATAGCCTGAGACAAATTCTTATTTTTCATGGAAACTTTTGATGTAGGAACTTTGACTTAGTTATCTTCTTTGTCACCATCAAAACTTTCTATGATCGGAATCTTTTTCTGCTGTTTGCTCATTTTTAAAGCTCATTACTTGACTTTCAACTTTTTATTAAAGTGGAGATCTAGCTCCATGGTGGAGGGTTGCAATCTTCCAAACTTTAGAGGTTTTATGCAGCTGTTTTCAGAGGTTCTTCTAGACACATGTAAGTTTTTAGTTCTTTAAAGATGGTATGATCTAAGGAGATGATTATTATTTTCCTGGTGTGTGCTCTGGTCTGTATGTAATCACAAGTATTCTTTTATGCCTTGGAAGTGCAAGGAGGGACCCTGCTCTACTGTGGTTGCAAGTAGAGTGTGCTAGTGCTCTTCCTTGCCCTGAGACTGATACCCAAGATTGTCTCCTGGATCTGAGTATGAACAAAACAACAGAGTCCTGCCTCAGTGCTAGCAAAAGACGACTATAATCTTTTCTGACTAGTTATTCTGACTACCTCCTATGGTTTGACAGTTCTGGAAATTGCCACTTGGAGGGATTTGGAAAAGAGCTCAGAAGAATCTCTGCCTTTATTCTGCCATCTTGGTTCTGCTTCACTGGACCAACTTACTTTTTGACCTCCTTTCTAACTCTTAATTTCTATAATTCTATTACTGATACTGTTAGTAGTTTTCAGATGAGACAAGGCATGAAAACAAATTGGAAAGGAAATTTTCAAGTTTAAAACTATTAAGACCATATTAAAATAACTTTTTCTGTGTTGCCATCTATCTCAAATTACTTAAATGGTTATTCATTCCACTCTTAATCATTAGGAAAGTGGACTAACCAATGGAATGTCTCAAATTTTGTAATCAATAAGGAAAATATTTTTATTTCCTCCCCTTTTTTTATTAGAAACACTTTGTTAAAACTAAAGGACCAGCTTATACTAGTTATGATGAAAAGATTCTTCTCTATTCTGTCCTCAGATATTTTAATCTAATTGAGATCATAAAAATAAGGAATCTGTATAATGGATTCTAGATGGATATCTTATTATTTTGAGATATTTTAAATCTTTCAGAGAAATTGTTTAAAAATAACTATTCAAGGTCAATTTAGCATTGTATGCTTATTCATTTATTCCTAAAGCAATCTGTATAAGGAATGGTAATGTGTATGAGAAATAATGGGCTCATTCTGTCACACTGATTTCTTTTCAGCCCTAGGCAAAGGGTTTTTTGATTGTACTAAGACTTTGACTTGAATATACAAATGCACAGCAAGAGTCTTCAAAGAGGATGATCACTGCAGATCAATAATTCTGTATATCTTTATTCCTCTTTGTAATACTATTACAAAGTGGTACAGTATATATAAAGTTTTTACTTGGTAATTCTTTTTATTCCATCTTTCACTTAAGTATAGATGTTTCCTCATTGCTGTGTCCTCTCTGTGTATCTGTATTTATCTCTATTTCTGTGTCTGTTTATCCTTTATTTGTCTGTCTCTCCCTGAAAATCTTCATTCTAATAGCTATAGTTATCATTATTTTGCAAATAATTCTAAAGTGTGGGGAAGCCAGGTGGCACAGTGGATAGAGCACCCAATCCTGAATTCAGGAGGACCTGAGTCAAATCTGGTCTCAGACACTTAATTCTTCCTAGCTGTGTGACTCTGGGCAAGTCACTTAACCCCAGTTGCCTCACCAAAAAAAAAAAAAAAAAAAAAAAAATGATTCTCCAGCCATGCTTTTTTACCTTACATCTGGTTCTTTATTTCCAACTAAGTGCTACACCTGCTTATCTTGGTGACTTGTCAAGGTATTGAACTTACCATGTCAATTAATCAACATTTATTTTAAATACCTACTACAGGCCAGCCATTGTTTGAGATACTGAAGACTATGTTAGGGACTGAGACACTGTGCTAAGTGCTGTCCAGCATTAAATTTCTCCTTCTTCCATTTCCTAATTCTATTGACAGAAGTAACATTCTCAGGAATTTGTTTGAAAAATCATTATTGCCTCGTATTTCCATGATGACCAATTTCCAACCAGTTGTCAAATCTTGTTGATTCTCTTATATCTCACATTTCTCTTGTATATCAACTGTCACTCATAGCTCAGATCCTTTGTTGCCTCTAGTCTGTGAGAATTGTTATCAGTGCTTATCTGTTTTCCACAGGATTACCAAAATAATTCCAATATTGAGATCTGAAACTTGTCACTTCTTTGCTTATAAACCTTTGTCTACTAAATAAAATTAAAAGCTTTCATTTTGGCACTTGAGGCTCACATTTTTGGGTTGTTGCAATCTATCTTTCTACTTTATGGTGCTCTCCCTTGTGTATATTCTACTTCATTTGTTCTGAACTCTCTCTATGGTTTCCTACTATGGTCTTACATGATCTTTTTTTGGGGTTATTTTGCATACAATTCCTCATCCCCTTTGCATGTTTCAATTCCCTGTTAAATTGTAAAGGCCCTTGAGATCAGAACTATGTATCAATCACTGTATGGTCATTTGTGAATGTGTATTGTGTGTACTGTGACATATGAAAAATTTGAAAGACAGTTTCTGAGTAATTTAATCATTTTATTAATTATGCTAACAATAATTAATAAAATGGGTCAGTGATTCTCTAAAATGCCAGACCCTCAAAGAATCTACTCAATGCTTATATGCCCTTGGAAGAGTGGGTGTTCCCGAGGGTAGCAATAGACTCTGATTAGTTTATAACTAAGAAGAATGAATATTATAATGAGAGTTGGACCTATTCTAATTAGGGGGTAGGAGACACAACTTTCTTCAGTCACTCGTGGATAGAGAGATATACTTCTAATGTAAGCAATCGACAAAATGGAGTCCATCTCTGCTTAGACCTGGCTGAGTTTAACACAGTTGGCCAGAATTTAACTTAAATTTTCTGAAAATTCTCTTATTGGATAGAGTTTCCCATCATCTTGAAAGGCATGTGTACACCTGGGATTTAAATAATCTCATCCATCAACAATGTCCTTCAGAGACTGAGACTACAGGCTTCTGAAAAAATCCTGATTGTGTTTCAGCAGTTGATTATTAACATAAGAGAAATAATCATTTCTCTCAGTAGCCAACTATTCCACCAATATACCACTCCATTTCTTAGCCAATACCAAATTGTTTTGATGATTACCAATTTGTAATAGATTTTGAAGTTTGGACCTGCTAGGCCATTTTCCTTATTTTTTTTCTTTGATTCTCTTCATATTCTTAGGCTTTTTTTTTCTTCTAGATGATTATAATGAAATAGTAATGATGAAATTGAGGTGTCTGGCACTAAATGTTGGGATTCAATGAACTTGAAACCTGACACCAAATGATAAGATTGTGGATCAGAGAAAGTTTGCATAACAATCCCAAGTTCAAAATATGAAGCACAAGGCACAAGATACATGTGAACGATTCACAATGTCTTTTTCATTGCCCAGAGGTACCTTTATTTATGAAAAGAGGTATGAAGAGGTAAATAGATACCAGGAGTGATATATATGAAATAAATTTGGGAGAGAATATAGTTAGCAAGGAAAGGGGTTTAAACAATTAACAATGGGAAAGACAAGTTCTCCAGTGGAATTCACAAATAACCAGGAGAAAGAAGATATGTCATGATGTAAAAGTTGCCATTAACTGGCAGGCCAAATCCATAGAGGAATTAGTTAGCTATAACTAGAGGAAAGAATCAAGAGGCATAGGGGAGGTGGTGAGGAGAAAGATACCCCAGAACAGAATGCTGTGGCAGGCTAACCCAAAAGTGCTTCAGCAAAGATGGCATAGGCCATGAAGAAAATTTATAGAGGAAATGTAACCCCGGGGGTTTGAATTTATCTCTTGGCTTTCTGATTGGATACAGTAAAGTGGGGTTTCCCAGGATCTCCAAGGGAGTAGGATTGTAAGGCTGAACTGTTCCCCATCAGTGCCCTTTGTGGCTTGTCTCAGAGAATATTTTAATCTTTTCAGTACTTCAGGGTTTCTCTTCCCTCCACTCCTGGTTATGCAGAATCTCATCAATAAAATGCAGGCATTCTGACAAATATGAAGAACTGCTAGTGGCAAAATTCTTTCATTATTAAGCCTCTCATTGAGATCTTAATCAACAAGCATTTATTAAGCACCTGTAATATTCTACCTGTAATGTTCTGCAATGTTATTCTCTTTGCATCTGCTTCTCTGTTTGGTTTCAATTTCACTGAATAAGATGTCAACCAACTGAGGATTCCTTGGGCTCCTTCCCCTTTCCTCTCCTTCCTTCTTTTGAGTATTGTCTCCCCCCAATCGATTGTCAACTTCTTGAGTACAGTATCTTTTATTAGTCATACCTCTGGTGCTTAGTATCATGCTTGGCACATAGTAGTTATTTAGTAAATGTTTTGGGGGTTGGATTGGATTTCAGGCATTATATTGGGCTTTGGGCATACAAATAAAGAACATAAAACAATCACTACTTATAAGGAGTTTACATTCCAATGTGTAGAATATTCCAATATATAGAATTCTAATATATAGAACATATATGTCCATATAGAATAAATATAAAGAGAACAAATCCAAAATAGTAAAATATAAAATCATTTGGCAACAATCATATGATATCTGCCAAGTGTTTAATTGTTTATGAATCAAAAAGGGAAATAAGCAGTGTTTTGAAAAGTAACAAATAACAAACCCTTGGCCCAGATCTGTGCTTCTGTACTGAGTAAACACACACACACACACACACACACACACACACACACACATACATAGAGAGAGAGAGAGAGAATGAGAGAGAGAGAGAGAGAGAGAAAGAGAGGGAGAGAGAGGAATATCAGGAACAGGCTGGATAGAAAGTATCTCCTTGGGCATTCCTCAAAAGTTGAGGATATTGAAGAACTTCAGGCTTAAAATATATATCAGGTTTGAGCTACCTCTGTAGCTATCTATTCATCTACAAAATCATACCAAAAGAGTATGTGAGATGGAACTGACTGAATTCAAAATGATCACCCTATGGTAAAATGGAGGGAAGTGGTTTTGGCTTGATTCTCAAATAGGACTGGTAAATCCTCTCTAGTTTCTTTCTAGGAGGTGACTGACAACTTGAGAACCGAGGCTCTGAGGGAACTGAAGAGGCTTCTTTAGATAATAGGCTAAAGTCATTGCCCAGCTAAAAGAGAACTTCAGCCAGAAAGAACACTGTAACCCTCCAGCTAAAGAGAGTGCAATATCACCCATCAAAGCCAGTGGCTAGTGGTGGGAATGACTGAAGTTGTGCATTGAAAAATGAGTCCATTGGCTCCACCCACACAGAAGAGCTACTATGTCCTCAGAAGATCCCAGAAGCCTAGCAACCTGCTCAGCCAAGGCTGGCTGAAGTAAACTAGTGGCTAATTAACCTACCCAGCATCATTGAATAGCAGATGTTGAATGGCAGTATGGTCTTCCCAGTACTGTCCAGCAGGAGCTAAGTTAGATTGGAAGCATTATAACTGTCTTTTCTTTTGTTTGGCCCAGGCTAGCAGCAGATTTTCCTGTCCAGCTGAGATTTTTATGGCTATTGAGGAGATTCCTTGAGTGAGCAGCGGAGTGATTTTTTTCTATCACCAACACCATGTTCCAGAGCAAATTTTGTATATAGAGAGGGAGGAAGAAAAAGAGAGACAGAGACAGAGACAAAGACAGTGAGATTGTTTTACATCTATATATTCCCTTCATATGATCCTCACAACCTTTGTAGTTCACATTGATGACCAATCTTTTCCTGCCAGGATCTACATGTATTTGTGGGAGAATGTGCCCTTTAGTGTTAGAGGAAATCTTTTATAAATTCTATGCTTGCTATGTCATTTAAATAAATACCTTTGCTAAAGAATTCAGTTAACCATGTGATTATTAAGGCAACAATATTAGTAGGGACTTGTTTTCCTACATCCTGGACAATAGTAGTGGTAGCCAACTAGCTGGAAATTCAACCTTCCATCTGTGAGCTTGTTGAGTGAGTCTCAAGAGAGCAGTTATAGATTAAAAAAACACATATGTTTATGTATGTGTATACGTACATAGGTACACACAGTACATATAAAATGGAGTATGGGGGTCAGAAACACAACCCTTCAAATATATTGGAATTCTATGACTCTCCCCATATGGCTTTCCAAATATTGGGTGCAGTATTGAACCCCTCTAAATATATTGGGGTTTGAGCCTGGTGTTGCAAGGTGTCTCAAAAGAATTTGTAGGCTTAGACCATCTCCAAATCAAGAGGCAAAGATTTTATTATGCTACTGCTAATTTTCAAAAGGGAGTTTTATCTATTAACAAAGGGGAAGATGCCATAAGGCAGGTAAAGTTCCTAGAGAACTTGCTGCTACAAGGTGGGGAGTTCCTAATGAACCACAAAGAAGTTGGAGACAAGTAAGTTCTTTTTGATTGAATATAGTAACTGGTGAGATTATGATAATTTGTCAATTCAAGTAATGCAAGAAATTCAACAAGGACTTATTACAATAGAGGACCATTTAGGGATAACTAGAGGCCTACTTAAGGACTAGATAATTCTATCTCCTTGCTTGCCTTGGGAATAGCTGTTTAAATTTATCTAAGGCCCACTGAAACAAAGGCTCACTTAAATTCCACTTAAACTCTTCTCCTGTTAGTTGCCAATCCCTATGGCCCACAGTTATTTTATTCACCCCATCATATGTATGAGAATGTGTATTTATGTACACACATGTAGACATAGATATGTCTATGTCTGTCTGTCATGTATATGTATATAAAGTATAGAATACAAATATACTTTTATAATTAAGATGACTTGAAATAATGTAAAGGAATATGAAATATTCAAGATGTCAAAATTTTCTAATAGGATATGTTATTTTGTTTGCTTTTGAACTCTAACTGAGAAGATGGAAAAGAAAATAGCTGATATAAGTTAAGACAAAACAGTTAGTGGATGAATATTCAAAGAACCCTTAAAATTCTGAAAGAAGTGGCTTAAATTAGTTATAAAAAAATAGTTTGTGAGAGTCGCAGTGTTAAAAGATATTCCTCACATTAATTTAAGGCCAGGTTATATTCCTCATTAAAGTCTCTTTTTTGTCTGTTCTGGTTCTTAACCTCATTATTCAGCTGAGTTATAAGTTATTTAACCTCTCAGAGCTCTAGGTAAAACTCTTAGCTCACAAGCTGAGAAAATGTCAACTCATCTGGTTTCTATCCCTATTAATAACAATGATAATAACAATTTATGCATTATAATCTCAATACATTCTTATCTTTGTCCACAAATATTTATCATCTACTATCCATCCATCCATCGATCTATCTATATCTTAATATATTTTCAGCCTATATTTTTTCTAGTCCTTCTTTCTTTGTTTTGCATGATTTTGTATGTCTTTCCATATTTCTTTGTCACTTTGAATGATGCTGCTATTTCATCATATTGACACACCACAATTTATGTTGTCACTTGAATATTTGTTTTTTCCTATTTTGTTTTTGCAAATAAAGTGTGTATGTATGCACACAGATGTATATAAACATACATTTATACATAAACAAGTTTATAAAACTTGGAAAATTTAAGAAATAACTGAGTTGAAAACAAGAACCTAGAGACAAATTGACATAAGTAATCCGTATTTCTTCTTTTTTAAAAAATTCAATTTTATTTTGATTTCAGTTGCAGATTCTGTCTACCTTTTATGTGGGACAGGTTGGGTGCAAGACCCCCTTCCCAATTAAGTAATCAGAAACATCATCAGGTACAAAGAGAAAGCATTTATTTAATCTCTGCAGGGAGAGGCCCAGACACATCTGGGAGCCATCCCAGCTCTGCCATGTGTGCCTGGAACCTGGACAGTTTCCCGCTTGTCCAGGGTTTAAAAGCAAAAGACTTGAGCCTTCTCATTGGATAGACTAAAAGGGCATAACCGTCCTTGACCAATGGTCACCAATGTTGGCTGCCTCCCATAAGTCATGGTCACTTCCTGCAACTTCCTATTTCTCAGTGTTCAAAGTTCATCTTTCTAGAGATCAAATGACCTCTCCAGGGACCCAGTTCTGGGAACAGGGATCATGTGACTCAATACTGAGAAATACTTAATCCAATCAGTCCCGTTCACTTTCATTGAGACAGGTAGAAGAACAATCATTATAAATATTCACACATAATTATATAGACATACTAAAACAAATTCCCACTAGATACATCCTAAAAAAAGAAAGGAAAAGAAAAGAAGATATACTTCACTCTGTATTCTTGAGTCTGTCCTTTTATGTGGAGGTAAATATTATGTTTTATCATGAGTCCTTTGGAATTGTGGTTGATCATTGTGTTGATCAGCAATCCTAAGTTTTTCAAAGTTAATTATGATGTTTTTGTTATTGTATAAATCATTCTCCTGGTACTGCTTATTTCACTTTTGCATCAATTCATATAAGTGTTGTTATTCTGAAATCATTCTCTTCATCATTTGTTGTAGCTCAATAGCATTCCATCTTATTCATATACCATATATTGTCCATTCATTCCCTCATTAATGAGTATCTTCTCAGTTTCCAATTTTTTGTTTTCAAAAAAAAAGTTGCTAATAGTTTTGTATATTTGGGTTCTTTTCCTCTTTGATCTTTTTTAGAGTAGAGACCTAGTTATATTATTTTTGGATCAAAAGGCATGCATTATTTTAAAAAATTTTGTGTAAGGTCTAAATTATTTTACAGAGTGGTTCATTCAGCTAACATTGCATTGTAATACCTATTTTCCACAAATCATTCTAACATTTCATGGTTTTTATTTTTTTTTTTGGGGGGGGAGCATAATCTTCTTAGTCAATCTAATGACCATGAGGTGGTAATTCAGAGTTGTTTTATTTTCATTTGTATTAGTGATTTAGGATATTTTTAAATATGGGTATGAAAAAGGGTCATTCAGAAAAGATATTGTCATAGTGTGAAAAATGATGAGAACTGTCAATTGTCTGAAAATAAATATTTGCGGACTCTAGAAGGAAATAGGGCAATTGGAACCAATGGTATGGGTGGGGAGCAGAGTATAGATAGTTTTATATTTTAATACATAATACTTGATGTTACAGTCTTATTGTTTGGTTTGGGTAAATATTAGAATCATAACAAAATTTAGGGTAATGAATAAATCTTACAAATAATGTATCCTCAGCTTTTTAATTTAATTGTGAGATTTTAACCTAAAAGGTAAAAAAAACCTTTTTTATAAATTATATTTTATTATATTTTGCTGAATTACATATAAAGATTGTTTTCAACATTCATTTTCATAAGATTTGAGTTCCAAAATATTTACCGCTTCTCCCTCTTTAAGACAATAGGCAGTCTGTTATAGGTTATATGTGTGTAAGCATGTTAAACATATTTCTACATTGATAATATGAAAGAAGAAACAAAACAAAAGGGAAAAACAACACAAAAGAAAAAAAGTAAAAATTGTATGCTTTTTAAATTTTTAAAAATTGTCTGCATTTGGATTTCATAGTTCTTTCTCTGGATGTGATAGTATTGTCTATCCTGAGTCTTGGAACTGTCTTAGACCATGCTGAGCATGGGTTATTGTCACACAGTATTGCTATTACTGTGCACAGGCTTCTCTTGGTTCTGCTCACTTCACTTAGCATCAGTCAGCTCATATAAGTCTCAGGTTTTTCTGAAACAGGCCTTCTCATTAATTCTTATTACACAATAGTATTTATATTGATATACTGCAACTTCTTCAGTCAATCCTCAGATGGTGAGCATTCCCTCAATTTCCAATTCTTTCCCACCACAAAAAGCTGCTATAAATATTTTCATACATGTAAGTTCTTTTTCCTTTTTTTTCTTCTTAAAACAGGGGAAGTCTTTGGCAGAACTGGAGTTAGAATCCTTGAGAATAATTTTCATGTCTCATATTATGACTGTAGTACCTAACAGTATTTTATTTTGTTTGTTATTCTCTGCTGTGAGGAATCATAGCACACTAGAAATGAGTCAGGAGATTGAGCATGCTAATGCAAAAGCAGGGGAACTAAAAAAAAATTCCACATGTAGTTCACCTTTTGAATACTTTTGGTATAAAACAGGTAAGTTCACAAATAAGTAGCTTGTTAACTTATTGAAAAATTTAAAGTTCTTTTGGTTAGCTTCCTACAATGTCCAATCTCTGATTTGTCCACAAGGTATCAAAGCACACAAATTAGAAAATGTTATTTCAGTTAGACATCCTGGGTTGAATTAATAATACTTTCTTTTTGGAAACTATTTGATCTGCCAAGGGCTGTTATTTTCTGTTTTGTAAGTAGCATGAGAAATAAAATCACATTGTTTTCTGTAACAATAAAAGATGAAACCCAAATCAACAACTGATGTTTCAGGGCAGAATTATCCTCAAGGGTTTTAAACTTTAGTTTAAATCACTCATCAGAATGAAGCTAATGAATTGTAGTATAATGCACACACACACACACACACACACACACACACACACGCACACACACACACACAATATCCTTCATATAGAGATTGTTTTGAATAGAAAGAAAGCAAGGGAACAAGCATTTATAGTGCCTACTTTGTACTGTGTTTAAATGTTTTTGCAAACTTTATCCCATTTTATCTTTAGAACAAACCTGTGAAGTAGATGCTATTGTTACCTCCATTTTACAGCTGAGGAAACTGAAGTGGAGATTGGTTAACTGTTTGAACTCAGGGTTCTCTGACTCCAGACTCACTTCCCACATACCTATTCTCATTAGCTGCCCTCAATAGCCACATGCTTTATGCTTTGCTACATTACTACTAGGTGGAAAAAATGAAGGGAAATTAGATTAAACTATTCTTTATCTTCCACAGTTACAAATCAACTTGGGGACACATCTTTGCAATGTGCAACATTTAGATTGTTTATTTTTCAGAAATATTTGAAGTAAAATTGTTCCAAATAAGCTAGATCTGACATATCTGACATATATATATATATATATATATATATATATATATATATATTAATTCCAACACCATATGGAAAAATTTTGACTCCTGGATGCCAGCATTTTTTAAGTGTAGCACAGAGACAAAAAGAGTGACATGTAGATTCAAATTAAAATCAGATGTTAGTGATTTGTTTGTATGATCTGAAATTCAGAAGAATTTGTGTAAATAAAATATTAAAGAACCCTCTTCAAAAACTAAGTAGTAGGCTTTAAAGATGTATATGCTAAATATCTAATTTTCATGATTTCCCTTTTAGTTTCTTTTATATCTCTTCTGATCTTCCTTAATATTATCCATTCCATCCTTTTCATTTCCATTGCCACCCTTCTACTATAGGATTTTATTGCTGTGCTCTTGAACTGCTGAAAAAGTCAATTGGTCACCCTGCCCCAGGCATTTCCTTCTCCCAGTCTGTGCTATGTATTTCTGTCAGAAAATTTTTTCTGATTTGAATCTTTTACATATGGCATTTCTCTTGCTTAAAACATTCAGGGATTCTCTACTGCTCATTGATGAAATCATATATTCTTGTAGTCTTATAGTTGGAACTGAACAAAAAGGCTGTCCTGTGTAACTTCCTGTCTCAATACCAATTCTACATTTACGTGATGTATACTATAATATCCTCTGCTCATCAAACAACCTCTTTTGGACTATTTGCAGTGATTGGGTACTTTATTTTTATTTTCTTATACTTTCATATATATATATATACATATATATTAAACCAAATAATAAAATCTATTTTAAATTGGACAGAATGTTGTTGCTTTATGGGGTAGCTGTCCTTATTACAAGGCCCTTATGCTGAGATAAAATATGCCCTTCTGAAACTTACATCTTTATTTTGTACTTACTAGCTGTGTGACCCTAGGCAAATCAGTAAACCCTGAATGCCTCCCTCCAAAACAAAAACAAAAACAAAAACAAAAAAAAAAAAGGAAAAGGAAATAATAGCATAGAATAAATTTAATCTTTTATTGTAAAACATATTTGGAAATTTTTATCCTTCAATTTATTTTTTTAGTGAGGTTGTAATAGTTCAATTTATTATTTCATTAATGACAAGATGCAGTTTTTCAAGGTTATTGGCAATGCATCTTAAACATTTGTTTTTTCAAACAGCTTATTGTATATCTTCCTCTTATTTTGAATGACTATAAAATTATCATAGGTTTTCCACACTGGAATTCCTTAACATTTATGTCTTTCTCTTGGCTACATGCAAAATTTTATATCAGCTATCAAAATTGTGCAAGTTAACCACTAAATGGATTGGAATTTGGGCTTCCCTAGTGGGTAAGGAATTCCATTCCTTAATGGAAAGTTAATAGTGACATTAGTAGGAGTTACCACATCAAACTTTTCCTTGGTGGACATTTCCCTTCTATATGTTGGGTCCTAATATGATGTTAATATTAGAATGTAATCTCTTTGGAAAATTTCTTATTTTACCATTTACATCCTTAACATTAGCACAGTGGTTGGTAATAAATGATTTTTTTTTATTTATTAGTTCCTTGATGAAATTGTTAAAACACCAGATGTGTCCAATCGAGTACACATTTTTAGTAGACTATTTTATGTAATTTTTGTGATTTGTTGATAAGTACAGTGGAAGTCAAGCATAGTGATATAACCCTAAACTGTTGTGGTGGTGGTTAATTATTATTATTACATTAGCTAAGTAGTGCAGTGGCTAATGCACTGTGCCTGGAATCAGGAAAACTCACATTTAAATCCAATGTCAGATGCCTTCTACCTGTGTGACCCTGAACAAGTCACTTAAGTCCATTTCCTATGAATTACATGGCATTTGGACTTCTTTGGAATGCTCCACAATGTCTTCCTTTCCCAGGAAACATTACTAGAAATCTTATCATGCTGAAAGATTGCTTCTTATTATTAATATCTCATCAATACTTTGCCCCTCTTACTGGACCCTCTGACCGAAGAACAAGGTCATGCGTGAGTTTTGTTGTCTCAATTTAATGAGACCACTCAGCACAGTTCCTCCCCCTCTGTATTTTTCACCACTAGACTGCTTTTGGATTCTATGTAACTTTCCTTCTGGACTATGCTGGGTATTTAAACTCCTTTCCTTCCTCCCTTTTTAACTTCCTTTTTAATCTTGTTTAATTGTAAGCTAAAGGAAAGAACTATGTTTATTTTTAATGTCTTTTTGTATCTCTAGTACTTAGGAGGGTGCTTGGCAAATAGCACTTAATAAATGTATTGATCAACTAATTGACTTCAGTTTCCTCAACAGTAGAATAGGGATAATCTTACTTTATAGCATTCTTATGAGGATCAAATGAGATAATATTTGTAAAAGGACTTAATTCTGTGCCTGCAATTGAGTAAGTGATATATAAATGTCCATTCCTATCTTCCCCATCCCCCCTTATTAGACTGATTCTTTTGATTGACATAGAAGATTTGAACAACATTTTCCAACTTAGGTCAGTTTGCTCCTTCCTAGGCAGCCTGAAGGCAGGATTACTCCCTCTCCTGGGGGGGGGGGGCTTACTGTATTGGTTCCAGACTTATTATGGACATCTCATTAAGTTCAGTAACAACAGCTCAGAACTCTAAAATTCAACAATCCATCAGCATCAGCCTCTCTGGTAGTGATATTAAAAACATACCATGCTCAGCATCCCATAAGTAATTATAACCTAGGCTAATTTGTGTTATGGTGATAAACTGTATATATTAACTATGAAGAGAATTGTTATACTGAACAAAGCACAGCCAACTTTGTTATTTAAATGATCATCATCCAAATTGTGAGCCATGCATGCCTTTATTTTTTTGTTTTACTGATTACGATCCCTGCACATTGATAACTTTTCAGAAGGAAAAATACAATAAGTACCTATTAGTCAGTTTGGCTTCTGGTTAAGTTTGGTAAGAAACTTAGTGGGAGAGGTCAATGAAACTATTTTTCCCCTCAAAATATTTTCTCCCAAATACATGTAAAGATAGTTTTCATCATTCATTTTTTCTAAGACTTTGTATTCCAATTTTTTCTCCTTCTCTCCATTAACTCCCCCCTTCTCTAAAACAGAAAGCAATATAGGTTAAATATGCACATCCTTTTAAACATATTTTAAGCATATATTTCATGTTGTACAAGAAAAATCAAAACAAAAGTGGAAAAAACAAGAGAAAGAAAGAGTAAACAAAAAAAGTGAAAATACTATGTTTTGATCCACATTCAGTCTGTAGATGGCATTTTCCATCCCAAATCTATTAGAATTGTCTTGGATCACTACATTGCTGAAAATTCTTAGAGCTAATTCTGTCATATTTGATCATCATCTAATATTGCTATTATTATGTATAATATTCTCCTCGTTTGATCATTTCACTCAGAATCAGTTGGTGAACATCTTTCCATCTTTTTTGAAGTCTACCTGCTAATCATTTCTTATAGAACAATAATATTCCAATACATTCATATAACATGATATATTCAGACATTCTTGTTGAATGAAACTATTGACCAAGATTAAGTTTTGTTTTCTGTGCCTTTCGTTTGCCTATGTGATAAAATCCTCACCTCTATCACTTTGACTAAATGACTATTTTCAAATTCAATAGAAGATAACTTCAAAAATAACTTGTTGATTGTATATAACTATTTGAGATGTATGTTAGACATAGATTTTTGTGCATATACTCAAAGGGATGAAAATTTGCTACTATAAATGACTTAAGACTTGTTCTTCCATAAGTCTTTACTATTTCCTTTCAGTTACACTACCTTTTAAATAAGTCTCCTGTACTAGAAATTATGGAGTTTCTTTCTTTTCCACCTCTTATAGACTACTAGTATTATTTTCAACTCCATAACATCACTTAACTCACTGCTATTTATTCCTATTACTGCCAGATTACTGTAGGTGTTCATTACTTTTAAGCTCATTAAAAAACTGATGCCTGATGCCTAATGGTGCATTAAGCAGCACACATTTATTACATGTTTATTGATTGTTTATAAGCTCCATGAGTTAAGAACTGTGACTCTCACACAGTGCCTAGCAAAGGAGCTTAAAATATAGAAGCAAGTTAAACTATGCTGAGAAGCAGCTGTTATTTTCAATGCCAACATGAAATCTTTGTTTTAAAATAGTAGTAATTCTTTCTTGACTATATAAAGGAAATGTTAACAGAATTCAATGCTTTTGACATATTAAATCCAGATATTGATAGATTCATAATTTATTCATTTTATTTTTTGCCAATTTTTTAAAGATCTAACTCAGTTCTTATTCCTTCTGTTTAGTCTTTACTGATTTTTATCTTTCAGATATCTTGTTTGAAATATTTATTTGCCAGTTTTGCCTTTTACTAACTGGTATTATTAAAGTCATTGCATTGATATAGGCCTTAACTCCCCAGCTAGATTGTTTTTCTTAAGGTAATCAATGTATTTTATGATTTTTCTCTTCTCCTTCCTTCTTTCCTTCCTTCCTTTTCTTTTCTTTTCCTTTGTTTTGTTTTTTCTTCTTTTCTTTCATATGTTGAGTATGAGATGTCTATGGGTCAAACACTTTGAAATATCATTATATACTATAGATTTTAGATATATTGGAGTTAAGATGTTTATGGGAAATTCATACAGAGATATTTAACAGGAATTGCTGATGGAAGACTTGAGTTTATTGGAGAGAATAGAACTAGAAATATAGATCTGGGAATTATCTACACAGTAATGATAATTGAATATGGGAGCTGCTGAGATCAATGAGAAAGTATAGAGGGAAAAGAGAAGGCACAAAAGATAGCCTTCATGTGCTCCCATAGTTAATATTTGTGTATCATGGAGGAAGATCTAAAGAAGACTGAGTAGTATCAGACAAGTAGGAGTTAAAGGAAGTGAGAATGGTGTCAATGTACTAGAGACAAGAGAGTATTTAAGTAAAAAAGATCATTAATTCTATCATAGGTACAAAGAGTTCAAGAAGAATGAGGATGGAGAAAAGACAAGTTTTCATCTTTAGACAAATTAAGAGATAATTGATAATGGTTTAGTTTAGTTGTTGAAGTAGCTTTTATGTTTACCTGTGAAAGGCAAGAGAAATAGAGAATATAGAAATATAGAATAGAGGTAAATGGATGAAATGAAAGTTGTTTTTTTTTTTTTTTCTGAATGGCTAAGATTTGAGCAGCAGGAAAAGAACAAATAGATTGGGAGAGAATAAAGACTAGAGAGGGTGGGAATGATATTGAGTGAGGATGGTCTGCTACAGAAGATCAGAGGAGGTAGGATTAAAGGCATATATAGATGGGTTTATGTCAAATATATGGGCTACTTCTTTATGAGAGACTGAAATATGGTCAAAAATGCTGTTAGAAAGGTATAAGATGGAATATGTGTAGCAAAAATAGAAAGAAAGATAGGTAATAGGAACTGAGTAAATTAAAGGGCATGAAGTTAAAATATTTGAAAAAACATTAACATATTTATTGAAGTTCCCACATGAGAGTACTGAAAGAAAAGGAGAACATCATATAGGTCAGTTGCCATCATAACCTGGATTTGGTGCTGAATTTGGTTGGACTGAATATCAAAGGAAGAGATGCTTCTTAGTGATGGATTATTGATCCCTGCCTACAAAACATCTCTATCATTGCTTTTTCTTCCACTCAGCATTACTCTAGCATTATTCATTTCTCAAACGAGCAATTGTAATAGTTTCCTAGTTGACCTTCCTGCAACCATTCTTTCTCCATCTCTCATCCATCCTCCACAAAACAGTCAAGTTGATATTCCTAAAGCTTAGATTTGACATCACTCCCCTAATCAAGAAGTTCCAGTTTCTTTATTTAACTCTATGATAAAATATATACTTATATGTTTGATATTCTAGCTCTATCCAAAGTTTTATTGCATATCATTTTCCTTTGAGCACTCTATAATCTGATCAAAATGATGACCTCATGCACTATACATGACATTCAATCTCCTGTGTCTATTCCTTCGCAGTTCTCCACACTTGGAATTTCCTTTTTCTTAGTAATTCTTAGAATTCCTAACTTCATTCAAGGGTCATCTCATATGTTAGATCCATGTTAGATTATGAGCTGTTTCCCAAGTCCCCAAATTCCTTTTGTTACCTCTCAAAGCTTTGAATATACTTTGTATTTTCTTGGTTTTTGTGTATGTTGTTTCCTCCATTAGAAATAATTTGTCTGGAGGAAGGAAGCATGTAAAATTTTCTGTTTATACTTGAATCAAAATATTCTTATTCCATGTTCAGAGTGTCAGAAATGGAAGGGATCACAAAGATAATTTATTTCTTCGAAATCTTTATTTCTCTATTAAACTATTCAGTAATATCTTGTTTCCTAACTTTTAGTCAAATACATCATCCATTATATTGTGGCACCTCATATGTCTGGATTTACATTTGAGCATATACTCTGAAGAGTTTATACAGACTAGGCAATTTGGCAGTTTGGTATGCATATGTTTGCTAATAAAAATAGTAAAAGCAATGACTTATTCATATATTCGTTTTTTTCAACTCCCAGTGAAATGTAAATGAGTTTCTTTGACTACAAATGTAGAAATTTATGAGTGCCTGTTATTGATTCAGGAAAGTAAAGCCATTACAAGAATCTGTTCATGTTAAACTGGAATATTATATGTCCACCAGTCCAGTCTCTGATTTAATAAACAGAAGCTCAAACAATCCAGGATGGAAAATACAGCTGAGGTTTCTTTCAAGTGAACATGCTGATCATGCTGGATGCTTTTCTAGGTCATGTTCATTTCATGAAAAAAAAAAAAAAACAGCCAATTCCCCAGCTTTCTCAGAAGAGGAAGTAGAGAAGGTCCCTTGCTGCAGTGGGGGAAAGTATAGGGGGGACAAGCGGGGGATGGGCAGGTGGATCATATCTTTTCATTCACAAGTACAGAGATGGCAACAGGCCCAGTCTCACATGGTTCCTTGCACAGTGCCTTTCATTCTAAATTCATGCTGATGATTAGATGTAAAAGTTTCTTTTCTTTCTTAGTAGTCAGTTAAAAAAAATCCACTGAACACAGTAACAGAGCATAAAAGTATAGTACAGAGGACATACCAAGTCTTGCCAGTTTCTAGGCAGAATAAACCTTCTGGGATTCTTAAAGTGTACTTCCCATGTAAATTTCCTTAATCATGAAGGAAGACACAATAACATAGGGAGCTCCCATCAGTGTTTGGTATGCTCTGAAAGTTGGCTCTGAGTTAATGTAATCTCAGTTTAGGGAAGAAGTATATTAAAGAAAGTGATTTTGATTGAGAAATAACTTTTCAAAGCAGTTGAAATAAACTTCTTATAATTGAGTGTCTATGCTACCTACATTATATGCCACGTTACAAGTTTAGAATGATAGATTTAGAGCTAGAAGAGACCTAGCTTTCTAGGTCTTTCAAGTTTAACCTTAGAGACCATCTCTTCTAATCCCCCTTTTGAGGTGAAGAAAGTGAGATTAAATAAATTGCCCTTAGTCACATGCAAGTACATATCAAAGGTGGCATTTGAGTCTAGGTCCTTATTGACTCTTCTGTATAGGACCAAACAAATTAGATACCACTTACAGATGATATTCCTTCATAAGTTGAAGACTACTTTAATGTCTTCCATGCTTAGCTAAAATCTAAATTAATAGTACTACTTCTCTGAGATACCACTCTACATTCCCAGTCAGTTGGCAAGTCTAACAAGGTTAGCAGGAGTTTCTGTGCCCAACAAATTTCTATTTTTTTTTTGTCTCCTCAAATAGCTGCTTTTGTTTAGGCTTGGTCATTTCTATGCAATAGCCTCATAATTGTTTTCCTTGTATCCTTGTTCCAACTATCTCCCCATTTCTGTCCTACGTTCACATAGTTGTGAAGGTGATTTTCCTAAATCTCTAATCTAAATGTCATGCTCTTACCCAATAACAAATCCCAAAGATTTATTATTATTTCCAGGATCAAATATACTTCATTCTATTTTTAGATTTAAAGTTCTTCATAATATCATTCTTTTCTACCATTCTTACATTCTCCATGCATTGTGTAGTTTAATCATTTTGGATCCCGTACTATTCCTTATAAATGCTACTTCAGCCCTTTGCAAGAGCTGTTCTATATACCTAGATTGCTCTTCTCAACATTTTTTTGGCTTTCTTCAAAATTCAGATTAAATTCTACTTTCAATACCTGAAGTTATTAATGCCTTTCCCTTGAGGTATTACCTTAAATCTCTTCTCAGTGAATAGTATATATCCTTTTTAATGGATATGTTGTCTTTTCCCTTAAAATATAATCTCATGTTACCTTATATCTATTCTTTATAATAATACCTTTTCCCTTAGAATATAATCTCTTTGAATAAGGATGTAACTCCTCACTTACCACAGAGTGTGATAAAGAAATAATGATGATTATTGATTTCAGTCAACTATCAGTTAATATAAAGGGACATAAAGTTATTATTTTCCTATTGTAAAGGGAAATAATATTAATTTGTTTTGACTGTTTTTTGGTGCAGTTAATGAAATACCAAGGTGGGGAGAGAAAAGGGCTATACCATTTTTAAAGCAACATGATGACTATTTAAATATAATTGATTGTCTTTGGAATCCTGTGTTTATATTTTGGATTTGAAACATTATTCAGAAAAGGTATCCATAGGCATCAGACTTCCAAGGGAATCCCTAACACACAAAAAGATCAATAACTCTTGCTTTATTAATATGTTTTGAAATTTGCCAGAAAGCTGTCAGTTGATTGGTCTATGATTTGAAAACTCCTAGACTGGACAGGTCAATAGACTGTTTTTTTTTTCAATTCTGTGGTACCTCTTGCATTTTTAATTATCTTTCAAACATTGCTGACAGTGACTCAATTATTTTATCTGCCAAGTTTTTTAATAACCAAGAACTTTGCAAATGTGATGACTTGAGGGCCTAATAAGTTAAGCTTTAGGGTACTAAGGTATCCTTTTAATTATCTTTTTTATCAGCTCCCCATTTGCTTTTGAAATTTTTCTCCTTGACAAGAAGCAGAATAAGAGTTTGCTCTCCCCTATTAGATTGTAAACTCTTTGAGGGCAGGAACTGGTGTGTGTGTGTGTGTGTGTGTGTGTGTGTGTATGTGTGTGTGTATGTGTTTATATGTATACGTGCATCCACTGATGCCTGTTTTTGTATTCCCAGTGATTAGCATAGGTAACATTTTGCCCCTCCTCTCCCAACTTGCTTCTTTGTCTGTTTTAGAATTTCATTCTTGAAGGATTCTCATAACTCCCAACTTGACTTTGCCTGTTCTATCTGTCTTTGTAGATTCCTTCCAACTATGCAAATAATGATAAACTTCTCAGAAGATGCATGTGTCATTTTTCCATATAGAGAAGTAAATATTATTGAATCCTTTATTACTTTTCTTTCATGTTTTCCTTTTTATACTTATCAAATCTTTTATTTCTATTCATTTCTCCTATTTTCATCAGAATTAAAAATTTATTTATGTAATATTTTCTCCAGTTACATTCAAAACAATTTTTTACATTTGTTTTTAAGAGTTAAGATTTTTAAGATCTCCCCTATCCTTACCCACAATTAAGAAACCACATGAAGTTATTCAAAACATCTCCAAAAAATGAAAACAAAAACCCTCAAGAAAAATTAAGCCAAAAATGGAGAGATATATAGAATAATATAGAATGCTTCGATTTATATTCAGACTTGATCATTTCCTTTTCTGGGTATGGATAGAATTTTTCATCATAAATTCTTCAGAGTAAGTGTGGATGATCATACTACTGAGAATAACAAAATCATTTACAGCTGCTCATCCCAAAACATTGCTATTACTGTGTTCATGGAGGACTTTTCCAGTTTTTCTTTTCTGAGAGCATCCTGCTCATCATTTTCCAGAGAACAATTATATTCCATCAGAGAAGCTTGATTCAAAATGTTTTTTATATTTACTATTGCTAATTATATTTTCACCCATTTATCCTCTTTCTTTTTTCACCCTGTCTCTCCCCAAAGTATTCTGCTACTGACAACTCCCTCCCCTCTCTTTTATTATCCTTCCCCCTTCCCACATCCCATTTCCCCTCTTTTTTTTCTGCAGGTTGAAATAGATTTCTATACCCCTATTGAGTATGTTTGTGTTTTTTTTTTCCTCATTTGAGATAATTCTGATGTACGATTCACTCACTCCTCCTGTCTTCCTTCTCTTCCCCTCAACTTTAAAAGCTTTTTCTTGCCTCTTTTTTAAAAGGCAGATAATTTGCACCATTCCACTTCACCCTTTCTTTTTCTTCCAATACATTCCACTCTCATCCTTTAATTTCAACATTGTTTAAAAAAATTCATCAGAACTCTTGAAAGTCCTATTTCCCCCCTCAAAGTTTTTGCTCAGTTTTGCTGGATAGGTTATTCTTGGTTTATTCTTAGCAACTTTGCCTTCCAGAATATCATTTTCCAGCATTTCTTTTAATGCATAAATTGCTATCTTTTGTTATCCTGACTGTGACTTCATGATATTTGAATTGATTCCTTCTGAATACTTGAAATATTTTCTCCTTAATTTGGAAGCTTTGAATTTGGCAGTATTTTTCATTTTAGAATCTCTTTCAGGAAGTGATTGGTGAATTCCTTCAATTTCCATTTTACCCTTTGGATATTGGTGCAGTGTGGGACAGATCACTGGCTCAAATAAATCAAATAAATTAAGGAGATTTCTCAAGGAACTATATCTCAAGGTAAAAGCAGAAAGGAATTTAATTATGATCTCCAGAGAAAGGGAGTCTCCCTTCCCAGAAGCAGTTAGGCAAGGAGAGGCAAGGCCCAGTTAAGAGACAAGAGTTATATAGGAGCCCAGGGTAACTCTCCCTATAGGCTGACTCTTTGCTCTGATTAGCCAGGACAAATGACTTCACGTTCTAAGTCATAAATGAGGAAAAACTTTCAACCCAAACACATTTTTAGGATTATTAAATTACCTTATATGGAAGTGTCAGTGCCAAGGTGGCCCAACTTAGTCTCACAAAGAAAATGTCTCACTTGTTGTGAACCATATGATTTCTGGTGAAAGAAACCTGGCTCTGGGGCCCACCTGACCCTCACTCAATATTTACAACACTGTCTCCGTCTTGTCAGACAACTTTCACAGTTCACTTCATTCAATGCTAAGATATTGCTGCCATTTTCCTTTATGCTTTCTATGCTTTCTTGGCTCTAAGATATTGCTGCCATTTTTCTTTATGCTTCTTATGCTGTGTTGGCTCTTTATTTTGATCATGAATTTCAGGAATCCAATAATTTCTTAAATTATTTTCCTTTTATCTATTTCTAGGTTAGTTGTTTTTCTAATAAGATATTTTATATTTTCTTCAATTTCTTCATTCTTTTTATGTTATTGCTTTTTGAAGTCTCATGGAGTCAGTTTCTACTTTCCTCATTCTAATTTTTAAGGAATTATTTTCTTCAATGAGATTTTGTGCACCTTTTTCTGTTTCCTCTATTCTGCTTTTTAAGGTATTTTTCTCCTTCAATATTCCTTTGTGTTTCTTTTACCAAGCTGCTAATTGTCTTTTCATAAGTATCTTGGATCACCTGTCTCTTTCTCCAGCTTTACTTGTATCAATCTTCTTACTTTCTTCTCTTTTTAAATGTATAGGAATTCTTGTTGGGCTTGTGTCCAATTTCTCCCTCTGTTTTGAGGTTTTGCTTCTAGCTGTTTTCATATTGTGTTTTCTTTTGAGTTTTTGCCTTGGTCTTTTTTGCTATTGTATTAACTTTTTATGGTCAGATTCTCTCTCCTTCTCTCCCTCCTTCCTCCTTTCTTTTGTTTTTTCCTCCCTCCCTTCCTTTGTTCTTTCATTCCTTCCTCTTTCCTTTCCTTCCTCCCTTCCTTTCTTTCTCCATTTCTTAGTTTCTTCCTCCCTTTCTTCCTCCCTGTCTTCTTCCCTCTCTCCTTTCCTTCCTCCCTCCCTGTCTTCCTAAGAAGGTTCTCTATAAGCCATGGCTATCTCTCTGTAATAAGTCATAAATACATTAATTGGATATAAATTATATGTGAAATCTTCCATATGACATCTTTTCTTCTTGATAGAAAAAATTGATGAAATATGTTAAATTTATTTTATTTTATTATATTTATTTATACATAATATATAATATTTATTATATTATTTATTAAAATAAACAAAATTTATTAAAATCCAGTATCAATGCCTTTCATGTTGTGGAGTTCATGTATGCTTCTGGAAGAATGTGTCAGAGAGTACAAGCTCTGGAAAGTTCTACTGAACTGGAAAATCATAAAATAGCCATAGACTGTGTTTATTACTTGAGAATCACTCAAACCAAGCTTGGAATTTAACCAAATTGGAAATTTGGTTATTGTTTGATGAACAATTTTTGGCCACAGAAACTATGACAACCATTTAATAAGTCACAAAGATATTGCAATATTTTCAGTGAAAGGAATGATCATAACAAAAGTATGGCTCTCTTCAAATAATAAAATCAGTGGAATTTACTTTCATCATCTGATTTGGAGTACAACAGAACATTGGCCAAAAATATAGCAAAGAATCTGGACTTCAGTCATATGAAAGAACTGAAGGCATTAAACTGGCAAAAAAAAAAAAAAAAACAGGTAGAAAATTATATTTGGATGGTTAGAAGTAACATAGGAGAGGAGTTCTTAACTAGGAATTCTTAAGCTTTTTTTTTTTTTTTTTTTTTTTTGCTTATGTTATAAACCTCTTTAGCAATCTGGTGAAATCTATGGATTCCCTCAAAATAACATTTTAAAGTGATTAAGATATATAGGACTATGAATGAAAAAAATATGCAGAAATACAATGATAAAATATTAAAAACCAAAATGTTTTATATCAGCTTGTTTTTTTCCATTATAATTCTATTTTATTTTTAAGTGATTTTATTTTATTTTTTTTAATAATAGCTTTTTATTTACAAGATATATGCATGGGTAATTTTTCAGCATTGACGGTTGCAAAACCTTTTGTTCCAACTTTTCCCCTCCTTCCTCCCCCTCCTCCCCCAGATGGCAGGTTGATCAACACATATTAAATATGTTAAAGTATGTTAAATACAATATATGTATACAGGTCCATACAGTTATTTTGCTGTAGAAAAAGAATTGGACTTTAAATAGTGTACAATTAGCCTGTGAAGAAAATCAAAAGTGCAGGCGGACAAAAATAAAGGGATTGGGAATTCTATGTAGTGGTTCATAGTCATCTCCTAGAGTTCTTTCGCTAGGTGTAGCGAATTCATTACTGCTCTATTGGAACTGATTTGGTTCATCTCATTGTTGAAGAGGGCCATGTCCATCGGAATTGGTCATCATATAGTATTGTTGTTGAAGTATATAATGATCTCCTGGTCCTGCTCCTTTCACTCAGCATCAGTTCATGTAAGTCACTCCAGGACTTTCTGAAATCATCCTGCTGGTTATTTCTTACCAAACAATAATATTCCATAATATCCATATACCACAATTTATTCAGCCATTCTCCAATTGATGGGCATCCACTCAGTTTCTGGTCACTACAAAGAGGGCTGCCACAAACATTCGTGCACATACAGGTCCCTTTCCCTTCTTTATGATTTCTTTGGGATATAAGCCCAGCAATAACACTGCTGGATCAAAGGGTATGCATAGTTTGATAGCTTTTTGAGCACAGTTCCAAATTGCTCTCCAGAATGGCTGGATGTATTCACAGCTCCACCAACAATGCATCAGTGTCCCAGTTTTCCTGCATCCCCTCCAACATTCCATATTATCTTTCCCTGTCATTCTAGCCAATCTGATAGGTATATAGTGGTATCTCAGAGTTGTCTTAATTTTCATTTCTCTGATTAATAATGACTTGGAGCATCTTTTCATATGGCTAGAAAGAGTTTCAATTTCTTCGTCTGAGAATTGTCTGTTCATATCTTTTGACCATTTATCAATTGGAGAATGGCTTGATTTCTTATAAATTAGAGTCAATTCTCTAATATTTTGGAAATGAGGCCTTTATCAGAACCTTTGACTGTAAAACTGTTTTCTCAGTTTATTGCTTCCCTTAGCTTGTTTTTTATTAACACATTATATAATAACCAGAACTTTTAAAATATAGGCAAATTAAAGTTAATTTTTTTTAAAGACAATGTGAATGCTATTGTTGCTTAATAAGAAAATCAAACTAATGAAAACTATCTTTGCTGCATTTTGAAAAAGAAAAATCCATTATTAAAAATGAGCTGGAGAAGGAAATGGCAGCTCACTCTGGGTTCTTTGCCAACAAAACCCAAAGTAGGGTCACAAAGAATTGGATACAATTGAAATGAGTGAATGACAGCAATAACAATAGAACCAGCTAAATCCCCTGTACAGTGAGTGAATGAATGAATTTGTTAATTAAATTAATAAATTGAGTTCACTTTAAAAAAGGGAAATCAAACTGAGCAGTCTTGGGCAAGACCATAGACATGTCATATTGAACATTCTATGGCTTTCAATTTCTTGTTTTGTGTTGAAAATGCTGATTTCCAATTTCCACAGTATTGATGCAAATGCAGTTAAAACTCACACAGCTTGCTTTATAAGGTGAGGTTAAACTTCCCTCAATAAATATTAGAAATCTCTGAGGCTTTTTGAGGTAAACTTCAATTGTAAGATCAATGAATTCATTTTTGACTAGTTCAGTATTTTTGATATAGTTTAATATGAGAAAATAAAAAAAAGGATTGCTAACCTGTGGTTCAACTTTAATGTCATAAAGATAAAAATAACTTTCAAAATATTTCTTATGGATTTAAGGTGTTGATTAATTTCTTTTTTCAAAGAAATCAGTGGGGAATTTTATATCACCCAGCATTTGAAAGTTTATATGATTATTAAAGTTAACTTTTCTAGTCTTTGAAAATTTCCATGATTATTAAAGTCATTTCTTTTCTTCTACAATGGCATCTTAGTCAATAGATCTTGTAATTTTTGAGAGCATCCATATCGGTGACTTCCAGATTTTATATTCAATTTTATATTGAAAGATTTATATGATTAAAAATATACTTTCCAGTTAAATCAACCAACTCATAACATCCTTTCTTTTAAAGCATTCCAAGTAGATTTTCTTTCAGAAAAAGTGAAATTTCTACCTATTGTTTGAACAAATGCATCAGGAATTATACCTTTGAAAACCTTCTGTGTGAGACTCAAGCACTTTATATTCTCTTGTATCTTGACAAAGCTGATCTTTTAAAAATACAGTAATTCAGCGACTTATTAAAGTTGATTATTTTTGTGACTTGAGAAAACTTCTTTCAGAGTTGTTGGAAGAATCTTTCTTGCCAGTGCATGTCTTTGTTTAAAAAAAAACAAGCAATGAATGATAAAGATGAGAAAAACTTCCTTTTTTAATAATGTAGCAAAACCAGATTATTATCTAGCATCCTAGGAGCTGCATTTCTGTGAAGAATGTGAAATTTTTTTTTTTTTACCAATCAGATTCTTTTAAAAAATTATTTCCTATGTGTTTACCACTTTTATAGTTATTGAAAGCAATTCATAAAATCAAAATTCTTCTTCAGTGGCAGCAACATGTATATATTAAACAAACCACACACACACAAAAAAAAAAAAAAACAAGGAGCCAACTTTATGGAAACCTGTCTATAGTTTCATCTAATTGGTAGTGAAAGTGAATGATAAAGCTACTACTTCCTTGATGACCTGTTTCAAAATGGTAAAAGAAATATTTAGGAGGCTAGAATATATAACATTATTCAATAATTGCTCTGTTGCAATCCACAAATAAGTTCAACCACTTCCCAATACACATAGCTTTACTAAAGCCTCTCTAATAATGTGAATTTTTTTTTTCATCCTCAATTCATTACAAGACCTTACAAGAGATGCTTATAAAAACAATTTTTAAAAAATGGGAAATTAAATTTTGGAAGTAACTATATTTTTCCAAATTAAACTTTATTAACATAAAAGAAGCATTTTGAGAGGCATTTTCAAGATGGCACTCATGAGATGACCCTTCAGTATTGCTGATTTTGTACTTGCATTCAGAAGAGTTTTTCTGCACAAAACTTTGCTGTATTTTGTGCCTCATCATGTTTATTAATAAAGAGAAACCAAAAACACATAGTCTTCTTTGTGTCTCCTTTTCTTCACCATTTCAAGTCAAATTGAATCTGTAAAAATATAAAGTAAAAAAAGCTAAACATATTCAATTCATTTGAAATTTTTTGAAACAAATCTATTCAGTAACTTAGTATGATAAATAAAATAAAATAGACTTTACAATTTATTTAAAATTTTAACACTTTTAAAGGATTTTAACCCTTCCACATGGATTATATCAGTAGCTCAGTATTTGTATTCCGTAGAACATTCAGCTATTGTTGCCTTTTTTATACCATCCCCAGCAAAAATTGTTTCTGTTTATGATATCATTTGTAGTTTTCTCATAGTTTTTTTTAAATGTGTGATAATTTTATAAAATAATAATATATGGACAATCACTTATATAGGGTATGCATGCCTTTATTTTATAACACAGGCAATGAATAAAAATAGATTGTGATGATTAAAAACATGTAAAAAAAAGTATCTCTGATCAAAGAACTTATTGCTGCAATCTGTTAGAAATAATAATGTAAATTTAAATAATACTTCCAACAGTTATCTCTTTAAATTTGCTTGATCTATACTGAATAATTGGCTAGACACATCATGTAAGTATCTGTAGATAGGATCACATAGGATCTATTATAAAGGTTAATCAGTCTAGTAATTTGATGAACATAAATGACATTTTGAGATTTGTAATAATTCTAATGTAATATGATCATATCTATGATTTTCTTTTGGTGAAAAAGTCATAGTTGTGGTTAATAATACTGGGTTTTTTTTATTTGTTTGTTTTTTTTGCTTACAAATGCATAATTGAAGAAAGTGCAAAACTTAAGTTAAAGATCAGTGAAAATCAGAATGTAACTTTTCTCCCATGCAATTTCACAGATTCCCTTGGGGTCTTAGACCCCAGATTAAAAACCCTTGTATTAGGCTGCAGTTCTAGAAACAGAGATTTACTATAAAGAATAAGTCCATAAGAATTAGGATTTACTGAAATGGACTGGTCTGATTTTGGAGGTGGATTCTCCTTCATTTGGTCTTCAAGCAAAGGTTAAATGATCTCATTTGTCAGTTGTATTATAGGCTAAATTCTTTTTAAGTTATGTATAGGATTAGATAAGGTAGCTAAATGGCTCAGTAACTAGAGTATTTACCTGGAATTGGGAAGATACCAGTTCATATCAGGCCTCAGACCCTAGCTTAGGCAAGTCACTAAACATTCTTTTTGCTTCTGGAGAAGGAAATGGCAAATCATGGTATTATCTTTGCCAAGAAAATTGCACCAACAGTATTGTTGTGATATGGTACAAGGGTCATGAAGACTTGTACCCACCTGAACAATAGCAACAACAAATGGACCTCTCCAACTTTGAAATTTTTTTTAAATGACAATTTTTTTGGAAGATACTAGAGTTTAGCTTGTGTATATATTTGCTTGCTTGGAATATCTATTGGGTTTCTATTCCAGTTGATATTTACTCTGTTCACATCCCTGGAGCTCACTCTTGGTGAATAAAGCATTCACATCTGCTCTTTTATCTGTTGACATCTTTATTATTTGCCTAGTAGCTGGATTTTTTTTTTTTTTTTTTTTTTTTTTTTTTTTTTTTTTTTTTTTTTTTTTTTTTTGCACAATTCATGTGGCTCTCAGCTTCAAGGCATATAGCTTGGCAAGAAAAATTATAAGGAGCTGGGCGCCCCTGTGACTGCATGACAAAATTCAATTCCAGGCTTTCTGGCTTCTTTGAATCAGAGCTGCTACCACAACAAACAAACAAAACAAACAAAAATCAAGCCCACCCTAGTGATGTCACTTTTTTGTAAAGTTTTCTTCTTCTTCCCTCCCACCCACTTTGGTTGTCAGGGAGGTCTGCAGAACATTGATTTCCCCACCCAGTAGTAGAAGCTGCCCTTAGGGCTGTCAATGAAAAAGGAAGATGGTAAAACTAAGGAGGGTTGTGAATATCACATGATTTGCCCATGGGATAATGTGTCTGCTGACAGTAGAATTGTTCCTCTGGATAAAATGCTAACATTATCCAGTCCCTTTCTGTTTAGTCTGAAAGAAATTATCTTTCTTCCCTTAATATCGTCCTCTTCTCTTGTCTTCAGTGGTCTTAGATGTGAAACTTTTGTAGCTGTGGGTTTTTGGACTAATGTGCTATAGTTCTTTTGATCGGTCTCTTGACAAATGGCCAATGATTCTGGAGAAAGAATTCTGGAACAAATTCTGGAAATTTGTTTGGGGAAAGAGCAAAGGGGACAAATAAGGTATCTGGAAAATAATATGTCTTCAGATAAAAAAATGCACATTCATACTACAGCAAGGTGACAAAATCTGTATTTGTAGTTACATGATAATAGCAATGTAATTTATTTCCTCAAATATCAAGATAAAAAAAAGATTTTCTAAAACTTTATTAGTTACAATTAGAAGACAAATATTATTAACTATATTATGTTATAAGATTACTTGTTTCAAGTACACTTGGCCCTCTACATCTCTCACTTTCTTTTGTTTTAGAACATAGGTAGTCACGCCCTCCCTGACTTCTCAGGGAGGTGAGAATCCTGTGATGACCACGCTAGCACCCAGGACACCCCAGAATCAGCCAGAGTCAGAATAAGCAAACGTCCTTAGTCTTTATTCTTGGTCTTTAGATGCAGGATTGAACAGGATGGAAGCAGAATCTCCACAACCTTCTTCCTCATCTACCGCAAAGAGTGACTCTGGCTAGTCTTACTCCACCCCCTAGTCTCTCCTACGTCCTCTGTATACACCAATCATTGAGCCAACAAAGGATAGTGGGAAGGACCATTTTCCAAGTATATGCCCATAGAGTATTCGATAGTTAGCCTCAAGTGCTGGGTAGTCCTGACCTCAGTGCATTGACTTAATAGTTTCAATCCTCTACAGATCCCAAAAAGGAGGTGATCATGCCCATCATGATTTCTCAGAAAGGAGGTGAAAACACCAAAAAAGGAGGCAATCACACCCTCCCTGATGTCTCAAGGAGGGAGATGAAAACACCAAACCAAATATTGTTAGCAGGTTTCCTTTGGGCTTAAGGGTCTCAAATATCCCTTGAAACTTACTTGAAACTTACAGGTATACATAAATCCATCAGCATGGGAGGTATTACACAAGCACATAATAATATAACACAGGTTAGTAGTGATGTAACAAAAACAACATGAATCAACATAATGATATAACAAACAATATGAATATATACATAAGTCCTGGAAGGAGTGTATATAAATAACAATCACACATACACCTCCTTCAGCAGCCAAGAAGATAGTTCAAAACCAATCTATTGTCCATTACTTCATGTGTCAGGGAATCCAATAATGATTCCTGCAAATTTTGAAGTCCTGCAACAGTCTCATTATCAGCCATGATCTTTCAGTGTCAGATGTTTCTTGGGTCTTTTCCTTTGTTTTGAGGTTCTTTCTCTTTTTCTGTCTCCCTCCAATGGGCAAGACGAATATGACTCGTTGGAACCCATCTGATTCCTTCTTTATCTGTAGAGATACAAGCAAACCCTCTCCCCTAAGCAATTAACCTATCTGGTACTTTCCATTCACCACTTTCTGGATCTCTTTATATCACCTGGTGATTTATCTAAAGATAGTGAAGCTGCTCGCACTGGACACTGCCCTTCTAGGTGGGTTATAAAACCTGTCTGTTGGAGCCAGTGCATCTTTATCGAAAATTTAAAAAATTAATGGTATGGAGAGCTAAATTTAGAAGTTCTCTAGGGTTACCTGTGGTTCCTCCTTTCTTTCGTTTTTGGAGAAGCATCTTAATAGCTCTCTTTCTCCTCTCTACTATTGCCTGTCCTTGAGGATTAAAAGGTATGTCAGTGGTGTGTAAAATCTGACACTGTGCACAAAATTGTGCAAAATGTTTAGAAGTATATGCAGGTACATTATCTGTTTTTATTGCTTGTGGCACACCCATGATTGCAAATGCTTGTATAAAGAATTCAGTGACCATTTGGGCTGTCTCTTTTGCTGCTGGTATTGCAAAAGTGAATCCTGAAAAGGTGTCTACTATAACATAGATAAAAGACAGACAACCAAAAGATTTATAATGGGTAACATCCATCTGACAAATTTCATTGGGTCTCAAACCATGACGGTTCTTCCCTGGAGGGAGCGTAGGAGCGTGGAAAGGAAGGCAAGCTATACAGGCTTTTACTATGCTCCTAGCTTCCTCTTTTGTTATCCCAAACTGCAAATGTAAGACTCAAGCAGACTGATGATATTTAGAATGAGATTCTTGGGCTTCTTGAAATAAAGGAGTATAGGCCAACATGGTTAGAAGGCTATCTGCCTTTGAATTTCCATCAAAAATAGGACCTGGAAGTCCACTATGAGAGTGGACATGCAAGATATAAATCTTACCTGGATGCTTTCTCACTTGCTCTTAAAGTTCCTTAAAGAGCTGATATATATTATGTAAAGGGCTGAAACTATGAAAAGTTATGCTTGAATCAGAACACCAAGCACTTAAGGTTAATTACCTTTTCAATATAAGACAATGACTCTATTAACATATATGTTTGGAAAAATGGCCCTTCTCACTCTTTAATGCTGGCTCAATGTTTGGGCTTAAGATAATCATAGGCAAGGATTAGAGGGTGGGGTGACAGGACAGAGACTCACTTGACCACAGGATGAGGAGGAGAAAGGTGGAAATTCTGGACTCCAGAATCGAGAAGAAATCTTTGGCAAAACTCCTGGCAGTTTGCCTGCTTCTCTCCCTAAAGACCAAGGACTTTTACTAATCACGACTCTGGCTGATCCTGAGGCCTCCAGGGAGCAAGCCCAAATTTAACATATTAGAAGCTACAAATTGTATTTGGGCTGTGGCAATTCTTTGTACCACACCTACTGAATAGGCTGAATCAGATATTATATTTATATCTCCTGGATAATAAATAAGAGCTAGAATGTTTGCATACAATCCATTCTGCTGAGTGGACTGCAAAGAAGTTCTGATTACTCTATAGTTAAGTCATGAGATGTTATGTTTGGATGCACCTATAAAGATAGTAGAGGAACACTTTTTCTTCAAAAATACATTGCCAATTGTGTAAATAGTCGGGTTATCTTTAATGGAGACTCGTGTGTAAAATTTGGAGCTGTGGCCAATAAAATTTGCCATGCTGGGATGGTTTCACAGCATACGTTAATTTGTGCATTGGTATAAAAGGTGTATATCTTGTCAGGTCTTATCCTAGGTAATTGTACTGCTTGCTTAATGGCCTTTAACAAAATTCTAGTCACAAGCAGTGGATATGGAGTCAGGCTTTGTTCTGGTTGTGCTGGGAAGTTCACCCACTCTATCACACTGTGTCCTTGATGAAAGACTGATGTAGGTGTCTCTTTTATAACAAAAAGTGATGTTTCCAAGGGTTTTTGAGTGACTCTTTCAACCATATTGGATAAAGCTAGTTCAACTTCTCTTAAAGCCTCTTGAGTTTCTTTGTAAGCTGGCGTGGTGAATTTAAAGCAGTGTCTCCCCTTAAAATGTCATATAATGTTTGCAGCTGATGGGTAGTTAAGTCTAACACTAGACACAACCATTGGATATCTCCTATTGATTTCTGAAAGTCATTTAAAGTGTTCAACTTCTCTGTTCTTAAAGAAAGTTTTTGTACTGTAAATACCTTACAGGATATACTTCATATCCTAAATATTGAAAAGAAGCGAGCCTTTGAATTTTTTCTGGAGATATATGCAATTTGTAGTTCGTTAATGTTTCTATGGTCTTTTGTAGACATGCTTCTAACATTTGCTCCTCAGGTGCATATCCCAGGATTTATGTATACTCTTTCAAGTGAGACCCTTCAGAAATCCACTAACAAAATCTGGTTTGGTGTTTTCACCTCCCTCCCTGAGAAGTCAGGGAGGGAATAATCATCTCCTTTTTGATGTTTCCACCCCCCTTTCTGAGAAGTCAGGGAGGGTGTGACCACCTATGTTGTAAAACAAAAGAAAACAGGAGATGTAATGGGCCAGAACTCTGGAGAAATATACTTGAGGCAAGGATTCTTACAACAAGGTGTTAACTCAGTGGAATTGAGTTAATGACTCTCTAGTTTACATGTACTTAGTACTTAGTATAGTTCTACAAGTTGACACCTTGTTGTAAGATTACTTGTTTCAAGTACACTTGGCCCTCTATTATTAAACATTTTGTAACTGTCCAGTTTGAATCCATATCTAAGTTACTTCTCATTTACTCATGCATTCATTTAACAAAATGTTAGAAGACATAACGCCTTGAAGAAAACATATATCTAAATATACAAATATTCCAAGGAGTACATACACAAATTGGACAAAGTCCTTTTCTTCTAGAAGTTTAAAACTGAATGTGTGAAATAGGTACACAAATAATTATAATACAAATGAAAAGTATGTTAAAAAGTATGGCAAAATATCTTGAAACTTCCAAGGAGGGGGAGGTAGTTTCCAGCTCAAGGGATCAGAGAAGTTTCCCAGGCAAAATGACTTTTGTACTGGTCCTTAAAGTGTGGAAAGGGTTTTTACAAGGTAGAGACTGAGTAAAAGAAATTCATTTCAGACAAGAGAATGGTATAAATGAAGACCTTAAGGCAAAAAAAGAAAATATGAAATATATTCAGTGGACAGAGAATTAGTTTGAATGAGTACAGATTACACAAAAGAAGTAATATAGTTTGTGATTGATTGTAAGGTTAGAATGGAGGGAGATTGTAGAGAGATTTGTATTGTATGCTGAGAATTTTTTCTGGTATTCATTGAATATTGAAATGATGACAGCCTCACAGTAAGAAATACCTGGGGGGAATAACTAATACAGTGGATGGCAAATAAGATCCATAAAAGATCTACATAGGCTAGAATAATTGACTTTGTCTAACAAGCTAAAATTTGATATTGATAGATGTAAAACCTGAATCTTGGGTTAAAAAAAAAAAGCAATTGCATATTTATCAGATGAAGTGTCATGAAAGGATATATTAATGAACTGTAAGCTAAATATAAATCAAAAGGTTGACATGGCAGTCCAAGAAAGTTTCTTTAGGCTATGTTAAGGAAGTGATTGTGATCAGATTTAGATAGGTGATGATGGTATTATTTTACTATATTTTGTTTATTGGTAAGCCACAAATAATATTTTGAGATCTTTAATAACTACAATGTAAAATGAAAATACATTATTTCCTTTGGTGAAAAAGTCACAGATACTATAAGTAATAAATACTTTGGTTTTTCTTAAACCTCCATGCAAAATTAAAGAACATGGTAAATTTCAGTTAGAGACTAGTGAAAATCAAAATGTATTTTTCCCATTCAATTTCATAGACTATTTTGGCATCACTGGATCCAGGTTAAAAACCTAGAGAGGATTGTGTTTGGTTTTTGTTAGCATCTCTCAGATCCAAACCAGCTAGAAATAATGTGATCACTGCTGGTCTTGTATTTTAATATATACCTTCATTGAAACATTGGAATGAATTCACAGTAGGTTTATTATCACTAAAGTTCTTCAAAAAGAACATTGTCAGAAATTTTGTAGAGGGACTTAACTATTTTTCTGAGTTGGAACTAGATGATCTCTATTATCCATTATAAGTCTGTGGTTCTTTAAGTCTGTGATACCATGAAAATTGTTTTCAGAGATTAATTGTAGAGTAGATTGTGAATAAGACTGATGTAACAGGACTCTTTAGTCCTCTATTTTTATGGGGATCCTGGGTCAGGAAACCCTGAACCTTCTGGCTTTGGTACACCATCCTCCACCTTTAATTCAGCTGGAGATTACTCCTTAGCTTCTAGCTAAGAAACTCCTAAAATAATCGCCATCCTTATTTCACATGGAGATTATTCTTCAACCCACCATCCTTAATTCATTTGGAGATTTCTCTTTAACCTTAAGCCACAGAAGACTAAATAAAATTGCATTCTTTCTTTCAGTTAACTGCTATTCCAATCAGGAATTCAGCCTGCTAAGAATTCTCAGTGTCAAAATAAATCTTTTTTTTTTTTTTTTTTTTTTTTTTTTTTTTTGGCCAACTTAACTTGGAGACTGGGACTGTGAATTCTTTCACAAAACCTGTGACATCGACCTGGGAATCCCCAAATGTTGTTAGGTTGTCTCATCTCTCAAAAGACTACCTAGACAAGGAGATTCTAGTTGAGTTCTCAATGCAAACACTCAGGAAAGAGGCACCCCACATTCTCAGCTAGTTTCTTGATAGTGAAGAAGGAATGAATTTGAGAAACCTTGGGGCAATGGAATCAACAGAATTTGGCTACAGATTGTGTGTATGGAATGTGATAGGAAGATTCTAAGGTTGTGAATCTTGATTGATTGTGGGTATGGTATAATGGTGATGCATTGGACAGAAATACAAGTCAGAAAGTAAAGAAAATTATGCATGAAAGGTGGTTTGATCTTATATAATACTGAATTTGAGGTTCTGGCATGACTTCTGAAAAGATATGTATTAAATTATTGGTAGGACAGATCTGGAAATTGGGAGGGAGGTCAAATTTGAAATATGAATTGAGGAATCATATTCATAAATATGATAGTAAAAGATATATGTAGATAAACTCATCAAAGAAAATATTGAAGAGAGAGGACTACAGAAATGTATTTTGATCTGGATTAAATATATATAACTATTCTAAGCTTATAATTTGTTATAGAAATTTAAATTACTGAGATGGATAGAAAAAATTATTTAATTTCAGTATTTCTTAGTACAAATAGTAGAGATTTAATGGCACTATCCTGGCAAGTTAAAAAGGCTGAAATTGATGATCTTTCTCTTAACATAAAAGCAGCTTCATTCACAATTCCTTGCTTTCCCGAAATTATTTACAAGTGCTATATTCCTTTTCCTATGACAGAGAGATCTCTTGCTAATGCCAAATTTCAGTTTTTAAGGCTTTGACTTCTACACAGAATAAGTGGGGAGCAAGGGGCACATCATATTATTTAGGAGACATATATAAATTGAGTTTTGTAATGAACGATTTCTATACTATATTGTATATTTTATTGATATGTGATATGTAGTAATAGGAATAAAAATAGAATCTTGATCTCAGGAAAGAGTCTGGAGAACATAAATTTACAAGATTTCTAGGCTGCTTATTTATAACAAAGTGATATCTCTTACAATTTTACTTCCTCTCCCAATAATGTTGAGCTATGAGCTGGTTTTGAAGCAGACTTGATAAATCATGATTTTAGAGGTGGATCCTTGTCCAAGTCCCTCATTTCACAGATGATGGGGTACTGAAGATGGTAATAATATGAGATATGATTTGATTATAAGTCCTCTGGATCCAGAGAGATCAAATGCTCCATGCACTATGCTATACTGACTCTTTTTAAAGATTATTTTTATTTAATTAAATATTTCCTAATTATACATAATTTTTTTTAGCAATCTTTTTTGACTTCCAAATTTTCCTTCTCTTTCCCAATCCTACTCCCTTCTAGAGAAGACAATTTGATATCAATTATATGCATGATATCTAATTAGCCATATTACAAAATAAATAACAAAATCAATTAAATTTTTTTTAAAAGGATGCTTCAATTTGTATTCAGTTAATCAGTTCAATTTCTGTAGTTAGGTAACATTTTTCATTACATGTTTTTTGGAATTGTCTTTCTTGGTTAGAATAGTTGTCTTTCATAACTGATCACCTTACAATATTGCAATTACTTTGTACAATGTTGTCTTAGTTCTGTTTACTTTACATGATTTCACTTAAGTCTTCCCATGTTTGTTTCTTCTGAAACCATCCTACTTGTCATTTTCTAATAGCACAGTAGCATAATATCATAATTATGTACCATAATTTATTCAGCCATTCCCCAGCTGATAGGCATCCCTTTGATTTCCAATTCTTTGGCACCAAAAAAGAGCTGCTATGCAAATTTCTGTTCTCCTAGGTCATTTTCCTTTTTTGTGATCTCTTAATAGTGCTTTTGATGGATCAAAAGGTATACAATTTTATAGCTCTTTGGACATAGTTCCAAATTATTCTTCAGGATAGTTGGACTAATTCACAAGTCTATCAACAATGTATTTGTGTCTCATTTTTGCTACATTCCCTTTACCATTTGTCATTTTCTTATTCTGTCATGTTAGTATTATAAATGTAAAATGTACTTTAATTTGGATTTCTCTAATCAGTAGTGATTCAGAACATTTTTATGTGAATATTAATAACTTTGATTTTGTCTCCTGCAAACTGCCAATTTATATCATTTGACCATTTGTCATTTGGGAAATGATTCTTATTTCTTTTTAAATAAATTTTATAGGGTTCCCTATATATTTGACTTATTAAGTTTTTATCAGATAAAAGTGCTATTAAAATTTTCCTCAGTTTTTTGTTTTCTCTATTATTTTGATCATATTAGTTTTACGTGTGCAAAAACTTTTAAATTTCATATTATCAAAATTACCCATTTCACTTCCTATGATTCTAACTCTTATTTGGTTATAAACATTTCTCTTCTCCATGGAGAAGTAATCTAATTTACTTATGATATTACTCTTCATGTTGAAATCATTTGTACATTTTGACCTTATCTTGACATGTAATATGAAGTGTTGTTAGAGATCCGGTTTGTTCAATTTTCAATTTTTCCAGTGACTTTGTCAAATAGTAAATTCTTATCCCTAGTGCTTGAATCTTTGTGTTTATCCATCACTAGATTACTACAATTCTTTACCAATATGTTTTATCGACTTAAGCTATCCATTCATCTATCACTTTATTTCTTATGTAGTAACAGATTGTTTTGATGATTACTATTTTATACTCAATTTTGAAATCTAGTAGTGCTAAGCCACTCTTCTTCCAATTATTTTCCTTGATTTCCCTGATATTTTTGACCTTTTATTTTTCCAAATGAATTTTTTCTGGCCCTATAAGATATTTTCTTGATAGTTTTATATGACACTGAATGAATAAACTTAGGTAGAATTGTCATTTTATTATATTGACTTGACCTATCCATGATCAACTAAGATTTCTCTAATTTTTTAGATCTTAAATCTGTGTGAAAAATATTTTGTTATAATGTTCATATAGTCCCTGGATTTGTCTTGGCAGATGGACTCTCAAGTATTTTATAGTGTCTGCAGTTATTTTAAATTGAATTTATCATTCTATCTCTTTTCCTGAATTTTATTGGTAATATATATATATATATATATATATATATATAAAAATGCTGATGATTTATGTTGTTGTATATTATATTCTATGACTTAGCTGAAATTGTTTTGTTTCAGCTAGTTTTTCAACCGATTCTCTAGAATTCTCTAAGTAAATATAACATAAAATATAGAGTGATGATTTTATTTTCTTGTTGCCTGTTTTTCATCTTTCATTTTCTATTACAATTCTTTTGCTATACCTAGCATTTCTAGTAAAATATTGAACTAAAGTGGTGATGATGGACATCCTTGCTTCATCCCTGATCTTATTGAGAAGCCTTCAAATTTATCTTTGTTACAGGTAATAGTTGCTCTTGGTTTTAGAGATACTACTCATCATTTTAAGGAAAATGTTATCAGTTCCTATGATTCCTAATAGGGGTTGTATTTTGTCAAAGGCTTTTTCTTCTTTTGTTGACTATAATCATATGATTTTTTTGGTTATTGATATGGATAATTATGCTAATAGTTTTCCTAATATTGAAGCATCTCTATTGCTGGTATAAATCCCATCTGGTCATAATGTTTGATCTTGGTGATATATTGCTGTAATCTCCTTACTAATATTTGTGTAAAATTTTTGCATCTATATTCATTAAGAAAATTGGTCTAAGGGCAGCTGAATAGCACAGTGGATAGAACGCCAGTTCTGGAGTTAGGAGGACCTGAGTTTAAATCTGGCCTTACATACTTAAAACTTACTAGCAGTATGACAATGGGCAAGTCACTCAACCCCAATTGCCTCAAAAAATTGTTGCATAGTTTTATTTCTCTGGTTTTGCTTTTTTTTGGTTGAAGTATACAACATTTGGTAGGACTCCTTTGCCTATTTCTTCAAATTGCTTATATAGTATTGGAATTAATTTTTAAAAAATGTTTGATAGAATTCATTTGTAAATGCAGCTCATCTGAGTGCTTTTTTCACTCTGTCATCTTGAATCCTTTCTCATCCTGCCTCTTTAATAGCAAAGATAAAAATTCATGGCTAGAGTGATGTCACTGAGATGAAACACTATCATGGATCCTGGATTTATAGAATTTATTATAGAGTATTTTTTAAGGTACAACTAAGATTATATGATTATGGAAAACTTTTATGCCTAAATTAATTTTAAATCTACCCTAAATCATCTCTTCAGTATAGCCACTATATCAATTTTATTTTTAACAATAGAGCATAACATTGGAAAATGAATGCTAACTATGCCCGATTACAGATGAGATTGAACACTTAAAATAGAACATGAATTGATACCTTTTTTTGGATTTTTATTTGATGCCATTGCCCATGCAAATGATAGCCACTTCAATGTTCTTATTTTGTGCAATCGGTGTGTCTGTTTATCCTAAATTCTCTATAAAGAATACACTGGACATGGTAGAGATATCCTTTTGGTTCTTTTAGCATCTCTGGGGAACCAAAGTTCTTTATGTTTTGTCTCTCATCCTTGATTGAATGGGCTACTTCTTTTCATCATAAATAACTTTAACAGTGTCATTCCTATTAATTTTGTACAGCTATGTTACTTAACACCATGCTATCTTTACAGTGATGGTATGGGCTATAATCGACTTAGTTAACTAAATTGAATAAATTTGAAACCTGCTCCACCAGTTATCTTGTAGAATTTCTCAGCGGCACTGATTGGTTGATGTTTATATAGATAGTATGTGTCATAGTTGGGTCTGTATAGTAATGGTCTCTCAAAAATGTGTCTTACATATGAAAGTGTTAAAAAAAATTTGCTTCCTAGATGTGTGACCTGGGCAAGTCACTTAACCCCAAGTGCCTCAGGGAGAAAATTTGTTGGGTTACTTTGGAAAAACTATTTGTATGATTTTATAATAAGTGAATTCTCTTTCAAAATATTCCACTAGTTCTTAATTTTGAGACATAGATTGGTGATTCTAGGCTATTTCCTTTCCACATATTGGATGCCTTGAATAGTTTTGCATGATAATATTTCCTTATTAAGTCTTTTTTGTTCATTTCCATTTTCCCTTTTCACCAATATAGTTTATAATTCTTGAATTCTAACCAACATATGATGTAAGTTTCTGGTTTGATAGAAACTTTATTTTTTTTTTTTTTGGTATGTCATTTGCTGGCCAAAGTAAACTTAAAAAAAAAACTTATAAAAGCAGCTTGTCATGTAGCATTGTGATTTATACATGGATAATTTTCATAAGGTATATGAAAGCATTCATTTAGTATTGTTATTATGTTTGAAAGGTTAAATAGATATATTAGGTAATTTTCTGTAAAGTTGTACTTAATGCTTTTCTAACACATGATGGCATTAACATTAATTAAACATGTTATGTTTATAAACACAATTATAATACAGTACACAACTATATGGATATATATATATATATATATATATATGCATTTACATGTATATACATATCCACAATATATGTATGTGAGTATATATTTACAGACATGCAAAAATGGTTCACTCACAAGTTGACTTCACATAAAGTGAACCAGTAAAATAATAGTCTGCATTATGTCCTTGGTGGAAGTTACAAGCGGGAATCTTATGGCAGGATGCTAGAATAATATTTAATACTGAGATGTTAAACATATGGTCTCCAAAATTCCTCAGATTAAAATGTAATTGACAAACATCTAACAGAGTGAATAAAAATACAGTAAAACATACATTATGTTATGTCATATTCTAGGTCAATATTGTGGCCTGCAGTATCCTTATGTACAGGTTAATGGCCTTTATTTCTGTTTGCATTTCACATCAATGATTTAGTGCGTTGTTGTTTTGGTTTATAATGAACAGTTCAATAACCCCTCAGCAGATGCAGTACACTAAGTGGGACTAGGAAGTACTGAAAGAAAAAAAAAACCCAGCAACTCTTAAAGAAACCCTAAACATTTAACCAATGGGAAGTGACTTTGGAGCATAGGAAGGTAGAGTGGTATGGGAGTAATGGTATTGTAGTGGAAAGTTCATTGGACTGGGAATCAGAAATCTTGAATCCTAGTCTGGTATACCATGCTATGTTACATGATTTTTTTACTTTAAGTAAATATTTTAAGTCTTCTTGACCCTCAGTTTTGGAATCTGTGTAATGTGGGTATTGGAATAAATGTTCCCCAAGATCCCTTCCAGCTTCAGCCTTCTGTGATTCTAAGAAAATATAATTCAGAGTATTGGAGATTGGGCTATGATTACATTATCTTAATACACTATATTAAATTTAAATAGCATTCTTTATATGCATAACAAAAACATTTTATACGTGGTCCTCACTTTTCTCTCGGGAGCTCTTTAGAGATAATACCTCATTAATTCTCATAATATTCCTGTAAAGTTACTAGTATTGTTATCTCAAGTTTATAATTGAAACATTTGAAGGACAATGTGCCTCAAAGATTAGTTCAAGATTATTAGTATCCTTTATCAGCAAAAGAATCCTGGTCTCTTGCTTTCCAGAGCACCTCTTCATCTATTCAGCTTTCTGTCTTACTCATATATAAACTTTGTGTTAGGAGCTCCCATGGCATGATAGATCATGGCATGCTTTGGAGAATTTCAAAATATTTCTTAACTTATTATAGCTTTTACATAATAAATCAGGAAAATCTATGGTATCACCCAAAGCATAATTATATAGTTTCCCACTTACTAACTTCTTATTCACAACATGACAAAAGATTTTATTTAATAAAATAATGTAGTCATTTTTTGAAAAAAAAAAAGAGAAAACAAATCAAGAGGAAAAAATAACAACACGGAAAACCAAAAATCTTTAAATCAAATGGATGGATCAACATCCTTTCCTAGTAGTCTCCCCAACCCCTACCATGATAGGTGAATTATACTTAACATTCTGCCTTGATTTTTCAGTTATTTAAGGTTCTATATCCTCTCAGGATTTTCTTATTAACACTACTATGATCATTGAGTATGTTGATTTTCTTGGTTCTGGTGATTTCACTTTACCTTTCTTCATACAACCTTTCCTGTTTCTTCATATTACTTATTTCTTGTTGCACGTTCAATTACATTCAGATACTAATTTTTTAAAATAGTAATCCAGTTGATGGACACTTAACTTTGAAGTAGCAAAGAGCTAGAAACAAAGACATCTGCTATGAAGAGTTTGGTTTATATAATGCCTCTTTTTCTCTATTCGATTCTCATGGAAAATATGACCAGTAGTAGGATTGGGACAAATGGATATAGATTATTATTCACTTTTCTTGCATAATTCCCTTTTGATATCATTGATTGTTTAAACATATACATAGCTCTATTAACAACTTTTTAGGATGTCTGTTTTCCCACAGGTAATTAAACTGTTTTTTCAACTAAGAAAGTAATTATTAAATGCCTACTGTGTTCTAGACTGCATGCTAGTGTTGGGGATACAATAGAGACAAGTCAGTGTCAGTTCTTAAGCATATTATAATCTAATGAATTTTATTGTCAATTTAGCTAATTTCCCATTCTGTGAGATATAATCTGTTATTTTAATTTACATTTCCTCTTCTGATTACTTATTTAAAACACATTTGCACTTATTTTTTTTATAGTTTACAGCTCTTTTGAAAACTGTTCCTTTGTTCTTTTAGTATGTCAATTGGGGAATAACTTTTGATGTTTATTTTTTTTTTTTTTTGCCAGTCTTGTATGTATTTTGTATATCAGGCTTTTTGTTGATTATATCTGGTGGGTAAATATTTAGATTTTTCTAATTTTCTTTTATTTATTTTCAATTATTTCATTTGCATAAAAATAAAAAAGCCTTTATACAGTCAAATATTTATCAGATCTTTTTATTATTTCTTCTATTCCTTGTTTAGTTAAAATTTATTCCCCTAGTCACAGTTGTGGGGGGAAAAACCCTTATATGATATATTTTTTTAATGGTGTGATCTCCTAGGGTGAGGCAATGAATTCATTTTGAACATAAATATATATGAATATAAGGAATTGGTCTGTGCCTATTTTTGCCAAATGGCTTTCCAGTTCTCCCAGCAGCTCTTGTCAAAAAAGGAAATCTTTGCTTAGTCTTTTATGCTTAAGGGTTTATCAAATATCGGATTAATGGTTTTGATCATTATGTTATTATAAATATTACTTATCTAGTCTGTTCTGTCTTTTTCTCCTTTTTCTTTTCATTTTAAACCGATAGGAAATAATTTTGATCGCTAGAAATATTTGTTTTAAATAAGGAAATAAAGAAGAATTATGACTGGGTAAATGTGGTTGTTATTGTTTGTCTTTGATTCTCAAAGAAAGGACCATGACCTCAGGGAGGTAATTCCATTACATGAATGAATTGGATTTAAGTGAGGGAGGGCTTTGTAAGATCACCTGTCTCATTTTAGCCCCCAGAGCCATCCAGTGACAAGATATAGATCAAGATGACCAGAAATGACTCTGGAAGCAATGGGAGATCTTGAATATCTACTTGAATCCCTATAATCTTCAAGCACTTTATGGAGCTTTTGCAGGAATATGAGGCTTCTTCCCCTTTGTGCAACCTGGTAGATAGAATTGAATGCTGCTTTCTTAGGCGCTGTTTTTTATAACTTTCTGTTGATTTTCTTTAGTCTTTACATGCATCAGATAACTCACAATAAGATGTTCCTGATCTAACACTTGTTTTGTCTGAAGATTTTTGTAGTTCCCTGTTACTTCCAGCAAGAATGCCAAGTTTGGGTTTCTCTCACTTGAACCCATGGTTACCTTTTGGACCCACAAAACCAAGATAATTTCTTAGGCAAAGTAGAACCAAAAGGGAAAAAGTAAGACTAAAATTCTTTTTGTGCTGCCCTGCAGTTCTCTTTATTCTGTATTACAGAGATGATTCTCTGAAACTTTTTCCTGAAACAATTTCTTTTCACCACTCCTTGAATAATCTGTAACTATTCTCCAGAATACTTACAAATTTCCAGAAGTGGAATCTTTTATTGTTGTCTAATTGTGATATGGCCCCTGTCCCCTCTGTTAATTGGTATATATGTATACAAATGTGGTGATGATGATGATGATGATAATTGACATTTGTATATCCCCTACTATATGCCAGGCATTGTGTTAAAGCATTTTATAAAAAAAAAAAATTCTCATTTTATACTCATAACAATCCTGGAAGTCAGGTGGTGTGTCAATGTGTGGGACAGTAGCGACCACAAAAACAAAGATTCTCAGGGTAAGAAAGAAGAAAAAGGGATTTATAACAATCTTGTGAGAAAGGGCATCTCCCATCTGGTTTGCCAGTAAAAGCAGTGCAAAGTAAAAACTGCAAAACATAAGATTAAATAGCCTGAATGCAGAAGGCCCAACTCCCCTACCCTTTTCTCCCACTGTTTGGGGGACTTGGCTTACATTCTAATAGTGGAAATCTAACCCAGAAATAAAGGAACAAATTGCCTTTAAAAGAGGGACTTAAATGCTAATTAAGAAGTGATGGGAAAATCGGAGAGGAGGAACATTTGCAACTTTTTTAAAGGTATAGCTCTATTTATTTTTATAAAGTCTGAATTCACAATTAAATTATAATTTAAAGCTATATTTCCATGAGAGTGTTTTCATTCATCTAATTCCACACATCATTATCCCCATTTTGCAGATGAGGAAACTGAGGGATATAAGTTTAAATGAATTGCCCATGGTTACACAAATAGGTATCAGAGGCTAAAACTGAACTCAGATTTTCTTAATTCTGAGCCCAGAGTTCTATCCACTGTACCTTGTAGCTCCTATTGTTCTGGGCTGCTTTAGGAAGGCTATAAAAAGTTGAATTCTTTCAAATTCTAAATGTTTGGTAGGTAAACTGTAGTTTAGGAATAAGGAGAGAAGTAAGAGTTACTTTTCCTCTCTCCACAAGTGGTTTGCCTTTAGGTATTTTCCTGGATTGATTTTTATTTTTAGCTATCAGATGCTCAAATTTTGATTTCCAACTAGTTTGCTATTAAATAGAAAACCTCACTGAAACTAACTTATCTCCTTAGAAAATACTAGCATATTTTCTGTGCATTATCACTCAATTTCATCCAGTGGCCCAAAGCTACTATTCTTACCTTATTTGATGAACCGACTTTTCAGACCTAGTTTAAATTCAGTCAGTCAATCAGCATATGCTAGGTATTTTGCTAAGCACTGGGAATTCCTTTGAGTAATTGTTTGAGGGATTTAATAGAAATGTCTATATCTAGTTATCTCAATGATATATATGAATGAGAATTCCTACCCTTAGCTGTTGAAGGAATACTATGGAACACTACGTATAAAAATATACACAGGTAGGTAGATGCACATGTACATATTTCCCACACAAATAGAGATGCACACACATACTCTTATTTGTATACATTTTGTCTTTCAGCCCAATAGAATACTTATGTGCCTTAAGGTGATAAGCTGTTCAGTTTTTTTATTCCCAATATCTTTTAAAACTTCTGAGGTACTACATGAAGCATTATTAAATGCTTATTGAGTTGAAATGATCTATTATTGATATTTGAAATCTAGGTTCAGTTAAGTTGACCAAAATCTAGATGTTTTCCCCTATGCACCCTGAGAGGTGTTTTTCTCTGAGAAATACTCATTGATCTCTAGTTAGATTTTTTTATGTAAGTAGAGTGATTAATCATCTGCTAGTTAGGGCTTTCTCTACTAGTGACTGTGCCACTGAAACCACTTTATTCTTTAAGGGGACACACTAATTCTCCCCCATTGCTCAGTTGGAGAAATGGAAGGGGGAATATTCCAACTAAATTTGATAAATGATAGATGTCTATGAGACTGTCTAATTTGTTCGATTAATCAAAATCCTTATATGTTTCATTTTGATGTTCATTTTTCAATAATTGTCATTTTCCTCTGAAAAACAACTAGAAATTTTATTAAATTTTATTAAGTTTTGCTTTCCAATTAGTTTGCTAGTAAATAGAATTTTATTAAATACATTTAATTTCCATACTTTGGATTCAACAAAGACATTTACTATATCCTTTAAACAGTAAGTAGGTTTATAATATAATTATAGAAATCAGTTTTGGTATTTTGTAATGAAAGGAAACAGAGATGATTATATGTACAAATTATGGGTCTTCATTCTTCTGTTTTAGAATGAAAGAATATAAAGGCAGAATGCTTATAAATAAAATCTGTTCATTGTTATGAGTGAGTGAAAAATATTTAATAAAATTTTACTATATGCCAAATATAATGATAAGTTCTCTGGGCACAGAAGAAAACTAGTACTTTTCCTCAAGAAGTACATTAAGGAAATTGCTGACAGGGAAGGAAATTTTGCTCTGGGAAGTCACTAAGATGGTGAGTGAAGCAGTAGGTTGGTATCAGAATAAGGAGGGAACAAATTGAGATGGAATGGAGAGTTGTCCAGATTTTATAGCAGCAGGGTACAAAGTAGCAAGATGGAGTAGATACTACGTGATCTAAGGGAAGGCCCAGCAGAGTGTCTTAATGGCTTCCAGGAATAGTTCCAGGAACTAGAGATCTGGTTGGGAAAATAAAATGGCAACAGGCCACATTATTGTAGAGATTCTCACCTAATTTTTTTTCTTTTTGTCCTTTGGCCTCTAGTAAACCTCTCTGTATCCCTTTATTCTACATGAATGGAAATAAATTCTAGCATTTACCATACATATGCTTATAAGAAATAAAATTAAGAGATCTATTTAGTATGAAAGAGAATCAATTCTGTCGTTTAGCATGTATATGCATATAACATAACAAATTAAAGTTATTGAATTTCATAGCAGTCACAGCAAAATAACAATGTCTCCAAACTAGCAGTAATGGAAGCCAAATAGAGTAACTGTTTTGAGGAATTCTTGTACCATGATTAAAATTTGTGGGAGGTAAAACTGAGGAGCATCAATAATTTTGAGTAACAAACCTGGACCTTGATAGAAGTTGGACCATGTAGGTCTATAAGGAAGGTGGGACCAATGAAGAAGATAGCTTTTTAAACTTACTAGAAAGCCTAAATTGCCTTCTCCCATTTGGTCAAGATATTAACTTTATTATGTCATTATAAATCTGGGGCAACTGTAGATATTCTTAAGGAAAGTTGAGTTCATCAGGGGAGAAAGTTTCCTTTTGTTTCTATAGAAATAGGCATGAGTCATTGTTGTAGACTTTATTATTTGAATCATAAATTTAGAGCTGAAAGATCTCAAAAGACCAAATAGTCCAATCTCTTTTTTTATAGACAAGGAAATTAAGTCCTAGAGAATTTAAATGACTCACCTAGATCAATCTGGAATGCAAATTTAATGGATCCTGTTAAATGTTATGTATGATAAATATTCTATGCTTCATGCTTTGTTAGGTTTATGTAAACAAGATAATTGAAGACACCAATAGAGAGCAAAATAACCTAAATGTTGATGTCACAAACCAAAAAAGAACAAGATTGTTGAGAATTTGTCTTCATTAAACTCTGTCTTTGTAAATCCAGCACCTTGGAATTGAGTTGTAGGTCACTCTAGCAGTCACTTTGCCTTTAAAATCTTGACTTGGTCAGGGATTTTATTTAAAAAAGAAAAATTGTCCAATAATAATTATAATTATAGCTCACACTTGTATATTGTATATGTATAATACATATGCATATATATGTGAAAGAGAAGAGACATATACCCAGAGTAAGAGAGAGAGACAAAGAGGGAGAGGTAAAAGAGCAAGCATGCAAGAGAGAGAGCAAAAGAGAAGAAATAGAATATCTCCACAATAAAGTTCTGAGATATGTATTGAAAATACTTCTATCTCCATTTTATAGAGGAGGTAAGTTGTGTTTAGAGAAAAGTGCTTTGCCTAAATATAAAGAACTAGCTAAGGAGTACAGTCAAGTTACATCCTCTGGCTCATGAGTCCAGAATTCTGATAAAATTTGTTTGTCTTAGGATTGGGTTTATGAAGTCATTTATTTCAATGGAAATTAAATTTATAGAATTGTTGAACCATTTTGCACTTCAGTTTGTCATGCATTTACACAGTGTGTTCAGGAAGACCTAAGATAATTCATAAAATGGATGAATGTTCATACTATATGTAAACTATTTTTATTTGAACTTTAGTTTTATTTTATTGTGGTGATGTCACTTCTAAGTCTACATAATTGTGGTAGTCCCTAGCATAAGGCTGCTTAATTTTAAAAACTATGATATACAGAAAAAGACCTCCATATACCTGCAAATCAGAGATGGCTGAGAAAGTAATTCAATAAGCATTTATTAAATGCCTGCTGTCTGTAAAGTCCTGGTCTTGGAGTCAGAATAACCTGAATCAAAATTCAGCCAAAAATTCTTACCAGATGTGTGATCCTGGGCAAGTCACTTAACCCTGTTTACCTCAATTTCTTCACTTGTAAAATAAACTAGAAAGAGATGTGACAAACCACTCCAGTATCTTTGCCATGAAAACCCCAAATGGTATCTCAAAGAGATGAACACAATTGAGACAACATCTGTAGACAACTTGTTCTGGATATTGAGTTAGGTGGAGAATTTAGATAAGCCATCATCCCTGTTTTGCAGAAGCTTTTATGGCATATGTATGCAAAAGTGCATAAGAAAATAGAGATAGCTGTGTGAGTTTGATTAAAAACAGTAAGAAAAAAAGCAACTTTTATGGCTTATAATACAATATTAGAACTTGGAAACAGTAGATTAGTGATAACACATTTTAGACATCTTATCACTTCTTGGGAATATGGCAAGTAATTCTGTCATCTGATTAAGATCAGAACCAGAAATTAAAGAAGGGATGATGAGTGCACAGGAAGGAGCATTGTCATAAAAACTACTTGTTAGTAAAAACAAGATTATCTTATTGTTCATTTAAATTATTGTGCATATTGCCTGAATAAAATAGGTGTTTCAACACTTTAATCGACAATCAACAAATACTTTTCAAATGCCTACTATGTGCCAGACACCATGGTAAGCATTGCAAAGTACAACATCTGATTGCCTAATTTTGATTGGAAAGTTGCTAAATGATAGTCTAACAATACTGTCTTATCCAGCCATTCTGGTCTACTTATAATACATGATTAGGAGCTGTTTAATGGAAGAAGTGCCTAAAATAAGTCTCATCAGCACTGCAGATCTTTCAAGTATGTGGTCTCCCTTATTCATTTCTTATGGGTAGAATGAGAAGAAAGAGCTTCTGCAGAATTTTCTTCTACAAAAAATGTTCAGTTAGAGAAATAAAAGGCTTTTCAAATTCTGAGATTCTTATTCAGTAAGCCAAATGTCAGTGTAATTGGAAGCAAGTGGCTTTTAGGAGACATAGAGTTATTGGATTTCTCCGCTTAAAAGGTCAAAAGGGCTTCCTGACTGCTTCGTCTTTATGCAGTCTATTTTAAGTTATCAAGGATGTGATAGAGCCACTGGAAAGGAAATCTAAAAGTTAGCCCTGGAATCTGACTTTATTTGCATTTCAGTCACAAATATGGGAAACTCTTAGGTATGCCAGCCTATTTTAAAGTAATCTTTTAAAATTAAAAAGTTGGAAAATTGCAGGCTCCCTTCCAGTACTTTTTATACTTAAGAAGGAGAAGTAGGACTGTTGACTTAAGCATTATTATCACATGCTTCTGAGAGACAGGTAGTGAGTTCTGCAATTGTATACTTTTCTGTGCTCTTCTCTTCTTTGGTCATTTCATTTTGGGGAAGACACATCATTTTGACTGGAGCATTGACTTGAATCCTCCCAAAGTCCAGGCAAAGTTTGCCACCAGTAATAAGAGGTCATTCAATTCTGTGATCTCAATGTCTCAGCTAAGGAGCTCTAATGGAAAAATCCAACTTGAATGAAAAGTTGCACTCTGTACCTAGAAGAGATCATGGATATGAGCTGTGTGGGTCTCCTAAGTGTTAAAGGGGAGCTCTTCAATTAGAGAAATTTTGGAGTTATGGGTTCTTACTTGTCAGATTGGCTATTGCCTGACTGCTTACTTCCCCCTTGAGGAGTAGCTTGTTTCAAGGGCTATAGCTATTTTGTTACATTGAACAATATTTCCTCTGTACCTGATCTCTCCACTGATAAAACAAATTAAATAAAACATTAATATGGAATTTCCTACCACCCATGCTAGTTTACAGAATGAAGAGTAACATAATAGTGACTTCAATTCTTAAAATGAAATTGTAACTTCTGAGAAAAAAATATTGTATGCTGTTAGTTTAGTGTTAGATGTAGCCATTATTCTTGCTCTCTTTTATAGAATAACTGTAAAATCTAGTAGCTTAGCTTCTTAGATACAATCTCCATAGAATAGGAATCAATCATGGGGGTATTTCAGGGAGACATGAAAAATGGAAGGGGTCCTTCATTCTATAAAAATGTGTATTTTTCATTTATATTATGATTTTTTAAAAAAGAGACTAAGGAATAAGCCTATGATTTCATTGATGTAGGTAATTCTGGGATTAGAAAACTGACTTCTACTTTGTCAGCATGACTCTGCAATTTATAGTCCTGAGCAATGAGAGTTTAGATGACTTGTCCAGGATCATACAAACATTATAAATCACAGAAAAGACTTGAATTAAGGCCTTTCTTGCTTAGAAGTTGGAAATCTACTACATCATTCTGCCTCTTATATAGGCAGGTTCCTTTTATATTTTTTCAAAGTAAAAGTACCTTTTCTTTTATTCTCTCTGATATTAAGTTGGTTGTGGATCAAGAGAAGGTACAAAAAGAGGGAAAAGGATAGGTTGAAATAATGTTTGTAATTATCTGGTATAGGAGTATATATATCTGAATTTACCATTTGGGAACTATCCATTTCATGTCTGAGTCCCAATAGAACTAGTATAAAATAATAAAGGGTTTTAAAAGCTTTCCCAATCATTAATTGCTTTAAAGGACATAAAAAATCTGGATACACAGAAAACTTTTCCATTTGACATTTTGCTTGATGGAGTAGTGACTATTAAGTAACAATTAGGTAGAAGGAGACATTAAAATTCATTCATTATTAGAACAGCCAAATGCTTTGCACTTTCTCGTAACTTTGCAAAGCAAAAAAACTTGGGAAGAAAGCATTTATCCTTTGTAACATCGTCAACTGAGATTGTTGTATTGGGTTTTTTCTTGTGACAAATAATGGTTCTCAGATTGGGAGAGAAATATTGATAAGTTAAGCCAATAAAAATTTAAAAGTAATTTAAGGAGTGGTAAAAACACAAACCTGACAATTTATACTCAAGCCTCAAAAATTTCTGTGATTGTACTGGTTGTACTTGCTATTCCTATACATCCCAATTCTTTCATTCCTTAATATACCAGTCTCCAGAGTTTTTTTTTCTTTTTTTGTTCATAGGGACCCTATAAGTAAAATATTTTTGATTGAAGATTTTATATGTAAAAAAAGAGGAGTGTATCCCTTTCCTATGTGTAGTTGACTTATTTATAAATTACATAAAGTATGAGAGTCCTAATAATTATGTGCATTAAAAATAACACAGACTAAAAATTTCAGAAGAAAAGATAAACATGAAATAATATATTGTGCTAGAGTCAATAGGGAAACAATAAAATTGCTGAACTTAATTTGGTAAGAACTTTATATGACCAGACCTGATTTTTAAGAAAATTATTTCAGTAGTTATATAGAAGATGGATTGTATAGGGATGATATTTGAGTTAGAGAGACCAAATAGAATATTATTGAAATAGTGTAGCAAAGAAATGTTAAGGATCTGAGCTAGGGCGGTGGGTGTTTGATTAGAAAGAATAGAATAGATATGAGAGATATACAAATATCCTTTCCACAGAGTTCCTCCATCATGGTTTCAGTGTATTAGAGATTGGCAGTAGAAATTAAATGGGAATTATTTGGAATTTTTGCAGAAGGCACAGATAATACTAGAATTCCAGTAGATGACTCATAGCCTATGACCACATATGTAATGTCCAGGCTAGCTTTCTGGAGGGCCTTGGGACCAGCCTTGATCTCAGCAGAATAATCACCACTAGAACAGTCAGGAATAAAGTCCAAAGTCTTTATTGTCCCCTTCACAGTCTGTCTGTCATAGTCTGACCCAGTCTCCTCTGCCAGTCTGCCAGTCTGCCAGTCTCCCTCTGAGTATGACTTTGTCCCCAGTTTAAATACCCAATTGCAATTACATCATCACAGTATTCTGAGTATAAGCTAACCTAGAGTGATTATATCATTATATCGTACTAGATATATGTGAATTAGAGAACCATTAGTTCATCAATTCCACTGAGTTAACACCTTGTTTCAAGTATATTTCTCCAAAGTTCTGCCCTCTTCACACATACTTAATCCAAATTTTATAATAAGGTTCTATGAATATCCCATAAAAGAAAAAAAATTCAGACTTCTCTTATATGAAAGGATGACCAAAAATTTTCATGTGGATTTTTCAGGTTGTAGGGATGCTGCTTTCCTAATCCCTATGATTTGGAAGGGACAAGTAGAATTAACAGGATTTGGCAACTGATTAGATACATGGGATGGGAAACAGTGAGGAGTCAAAGATAATACCAAAGTTGTGAAAGTTTGCATGATTAGTTGGAGGGATGGTAATCATCTCATCAGAAATGGAGAAGTGTGGAAAAAGGGTGACTTTGGCTGGGCTGGAGAAGAATGATGTATGCCATATTGATAACAAGCAGTCAAAATTCACTTCTCTATGACTCGAAAAGAAGCTCTTAATTACTCTTCTTTGCTCAAACCATAAAGTACCTGTTAGCCATGAAATGACTTGGGGGGGGGGGTTTCCTAATGGACATCTCCACAGTTGTTATAAGTAGCATTTAGGATAAATTATAACAGTAATAATGGGCCAATTAGATCACTTCAGAATAAAGCCATGGTCCCCTGGGGTGACATCACAGCAGTCTAGAAAGTTCAAAGTCCCACTTTTGGACTATTTTAATAGTTTTTATGAATTTCCATGGCAAAAATAAATCAGAATTCTGGTAATGAGCCTTTTAAAACTTTTAATTAGGTGAGAGAACTCAAAGAACAGATGCTATTGTTTCTGAAGTTGAAGTCTTTGCAGTTTTGCAATCATCTACTTGAGTCCAGGTTGGGTTCTGCTGGCATACTCCTCAAGAACATACAGGATCATCTCTACATTAGCACTAACCATCAGAGTATGACTTGGTGGAGGAAAAATGGAGAAATTTATATGTAGTTTAAATGAATAAGCTATATAATACCAATTTTTCCTTAAACATTGGAAATCACTATAGTAAAATAGGATTTATAATAATTTTCATTTATAGTATGTCCAGTTCTCTTAGGGCATAAACATTTGACATAAGGACAGTTTAGCCTGTTTTTACATGTATTTTGGAAAATAAGATGTGCTTAAAACAATTTTCTTTTCAGTACCTATTACATTATAGATTATTTGTGGAAAAATGTTGAAGGTTATTTTAATACTGTGAAGTAGAGGAGTTTGCTGTGATCCTGTGCAGTATATTCTTTTTATTTGTATGAGTTAATAGACTTTTCTATTCTAAAAAAGCTCACTTAATCCCATGTTTCAACTCTGAGAAAACAGGATGAGAAAGCACAAAAGAAATATTGGCTTACAGCTTTTGGACAGGTGGTTGCAATCATTTTGAAAAATGATATTTTCAATAAGTTTCAAATGGATACATAATCTAAATATAAAATGTACGTCCTACATAAATTAGAGGGTCTGATAAACAGGCACCTTTTATGACTGAATAGGGGAAAAGTTCTTGACAAAACAATGGATATAAAGGATGACAGTAAAAAATGAACAATATATAAAATTGAAAAAGTTTTACCAGAACAAAATGAATATAGTTAGAAAGGGAATGATGAACTGGAAAAACAATTTTGCAGAAAATTTTTCTGGCAAAGTTTTGATATTTGTACACCTGTATCTAGAGAATTAATAGTTATATGTGTATACATATATCTATATGTACATATAAATGATTTATATTACCTACTTCTTGGTCGTATATATGTTTAAAATACTAATATCCAGGATACTTTTTTGCATATAAATATTTATAGGAGTACTTTTTGTTGTAGCAAAGAACTGGAAACATAGGGAGTACCCATTAATTGGGGAAATAAACAAATGGATATAATTGAATATAAAGTAGAATATTTTTATGTCATAAGAAATGACAGAACAGATGGATTCAGAGAAGTAATTGGAAAACTGGTATAAATTGCTGCAGAATGAAGTGAATAATAACTGAATAACAATGTATACAATTAGTAGAATATTATCAAGGAAAACAATTGAATAAATTAATGAATAGGCATTTATTAAGCACTTATTATGTACCAAGCATGGCACTAAGTATTAAAACTATTAATAGAAAAAGTGAAACAGCTCTTGTTCTCAAGGAGTTTATTCATACTGTAATTGGGGAGACAATACATGAAAGAAAATTCAGCTGCAGAACAGATGGAAAAGTTGGGAATTCCTAAGCCTTCATTATTGTGGTGAATGGAAAGGCCCAGACGTCCTTAGGTTCCTGTGAGAGACTTGGGCATTATGGTCAATGTAATAAGAAATTAAGACTCCAGCATGCTTTGGTAAAGAATGAAATATACATTTTCAAATATGATCAATATATGGATTTGATTTGCATGATTTTATAATTCATAGCGACAGGTGTTTTTTTTTTTTAATGAGGAGAATTTGCATCATGTGAGGGGGTAATGATAGTGATAAAAAGTATTTGAATTATTAAAAAAAAATAAACATAAGAGAGCCAAAGAAAGTTCAGAAGAGGATATAGACAAATAAAGGAATGTTGAAATTTCCATGTTAAATTTGAAATAACACAAAAAGCCCAAACTGAATTTAGTGGGGATGAAGTTTTATAGATCTTTTTTTCTGTCTCGCTCACCCTGCCCTTGTCATATTCATAGTAGTGTAAAAGTTAAGAATAGAGACTGTTTTGGTATAGTGCACCGGGGTGAGGAAACTCCTTCTTCCAATTCAGATCTATACCTTCGCTGCAATTTAAGAGTTTCTGAGTTTTCTGGGGAACTGATATTATTACAACTTATGTGGCCACTGTCTATAACCAGAATGTGGGGGAAAGGGAAGGAAATAGGACTTTATGTAGTGCTTATTATATGCCAGGCACTGCACTGATAACTTTAAAAAAAAAAAAAAGAATTATCTCATTTGATCTTCATAACAGTATTTTGAGATAGGTACAAATATTAGTTACATTTCATAGCTGAGCAAATTAAAGAAGCAGGCTACTTGACTTTCTCAAGGTCACAGAGGTAATGTCAGAGGCTGGATTTGAATTTAGCACTTCTTGAACTTGGGTCCAGTGCTCCCTTTATTATACCACTAGCTGCTGCTGACTTTGAACTCAGGTCTTTCTGACTTCAGAGCTAGTTCTCTATCTGCTACAACCTTTTGCTTCTCTGTTGATTGGGAGAAAAGAAAGAAGGAAATAAAAACAAAAATAAAGCATCTTAGCATATAGTTTGATAAGAATTGTAATAAGATACACCTGGAGTCAGAGATGAGTTGCTGTCAGTACTAGGTCTAGGTGTCCATGATAAATGGTTTGGGGAAAGTTATTCAATAATTCTGAATTTTAATTTAATATTAAAATAATAATACCATCCTCATGTACCTCCCAAAGCTATGAATAAAAACTATCTTTTGTAAACCTTAGTATGGTTATATATATATATATATATATATATATATATATATATATAAATATATATATATATATATGTGCGCACATAAGTATATATACAAACATATGACATTTGTAAGAAAATTTATTATTATATGAATTGTTATTATCCTTTATCTCCAGTGTGGAGTGAGAAATGGCAAATAGGTTCATGTGACTGAACAGTGACAAAGGTTGGCCATTTAATTGTTTTATTTAAAGTATGAATTTAGCAAATATCCTTATCCCTCTATATTTATAAATACATTCTATATCCAAATATATTTTTCTTTTTTCTTAACTTTTTTATTATTATGAAATTTTTATTGACAGAACATATACATGGGTAATTTTTTACAATATTATCCCTTGCACTCACTTCTGTTCCGACTTTTCCCTTCCCTCCCTCCACTCCCTCCCCTAGATGGCAGGAAGTCTTATACATGTTAAACATGTTATAGTATATCGTAGATACAATATATGTGTGCAGAACCATACAGTTCTCTTATTGCACAAGAAGAATTGGATTCAAAAGGTAAAAATAACCTGGGAAGAAAAACAAAAATGTAAACAGGTCACACTCATTTCCCAGTGTTCCTTCTCTGAGTGTAGCTGATTCTGTCCATCATTGATCAATTAGAACTGAATTAGATCTTCTTTTTGTCGAAGATATCCACTTTCATCACAATACATCCTCATACAGTATTGTTGTTGAAGTGTATAATGATCTCCTGGTTCTGCTCATTTCACTCAGCATCAGTTCATATAAGTCTTTCCAAGCCTCTCTGTATTCATCCTGCTGGTCATTTCTTACAGAACAATAATATTCCATAACATCCATATACCACAATTTATCCAACCATTCTCCAATTGATGGGCATTCATTCATTTTCTAGTTTCTAGCAACTACAAAAAAAAGGTGCCACAAATATTTTGGCACATACAGATCCCTTTCCCTTCTTTAGTTTCTCTTTGGGATATAAGCCCAGTGATAACAGTACTGAATCAAAGAGTACAAACAATTTGATAACTTTTGGGGCATAATTCCAGATTGTTCTCCAAAATGGTTTGATTTGTTCACAACTCCACCAACAATGCATCAGTGTCCCACTTTTCCGGTATCCCCTCCAACATTCATCATTTTTTCCTGTCATCTTAGTTAATCTGACAGGTGTGTAGTCGTATCTCAGAATTGTCTTAATTTACATTTCTCTGATCAATAGTGATTTGGAACACTCATATGAGTAGAAATAGTTTTAATTTCATAATCTGAAAGTTATCTGTTCACATCCTTTGACCATTGATCAATTGGAGAATGGCTTGATTTCTTATAAATTAGAGTCAATTCTCTATATATTTTGGAAATGAGGCCTTTATCAGAACCTTTAACTGTAAAAATGTTTTCCTTGTTTGTTGTTTCCCTTCTAATCTTGTTTGCATTAGTTTTGTTTGTACAAAGGCTTTTTAATTTGATATAATCAAAATTTTCTATTTTGTGATCAATAATGATCTCTAGTTCTTCTTTGGTCACAGATTCCTTCCTCCTCCACAAGTTTGAGAGGTAAACTATCCTATGTTCCTCTAATTTATTTATAATCTCATTCTTTATGCCTAAATCATGAACCCATTTTGATTTTATCTTGGTGTATGGTATTAAGTGTGGGTCCATGCCTAATTTCTGCCATATTAATTTCTAGTTTTCCCAGCAGTTTTTGTCAAATAGTACATTTTTATCCCAAAAGTTGGAATCTTTGGGTTTGTCAAACACTAGATTGCTATAGTTATTGACTAATTTGTCCTGTGAACCTAACCTATTCCACTGATCAACTAATCTATTTCTTAGCCAATACCAAATGGTTTTGGTGACTGCTGCTTTTTTATAGTTTTAGATCAGGAATAGCTAGACCCCCTTCATTTGATATTTCTTTTTTATTAATTCCCTTGAAATTCTTGACCTTTTGTTCTTCTACATGAATTTTGTTGTTATTTTTTTCTAGGTCATTAAAATAGTTTCTTGGGAGTCTGATTAGTATAGCACTAAATGAATAGATTACTTTAAGGAGTATTGTCATCTTTATTATATTCGCTCAACCTATCCAAGAACACAATATTTTTCCAATTATTTAAATCTGACTTTATTTGTGTAGAAAGTGTTTTGTAATTTTGCTCATATAATTCCTGACTTTCCTTTGGTAAATAGATTCCCAAATATTTTATGCTATCGACAGTTACTTTGAATGGAATTTCTCTTTGTATCTCTTGCTGTTGGATTTTGTTGGTGATGTATAAAAATGCTGAGGATTTATATGGATTTATTTTCTATCCTGCAACTTTGCTAAAGTTGTGAATTATTTCTAATAGCTTTTTAGTAGAATCTTTGGGATTCTCTAAGTATACCATCATATCATCTGCAAAGAGTGATAGTTTGGTTTCCTCACTGACTATTCTGATTCCTTTAATCTCTTTCTCGACTCTTATTGCCGAGGCTAGTGTTTCTAATACAATATTGAATAATAATGGTGATAGTGGGCAAGCTCACTCCTGAGCTTACTGGGAATGGTTTCTCCATTACATAAAATGTTTACTGATGGTTTAAAATATATACTCCTGACTATTTTAAGGAAAAAGTTCATTTATTCCTATACTCTCAAATGTTTTTAATAGGAATGGATGTTGGATTTTATCAAATGCTTTTTCTGCATTTATTGAGATGATCATATGGTTTTTGTTAATTTGGTTATTGATATAGTCAATCTTGCTAATAGTTTTCCTAATATTGAACCAGCCCTGCATTCCTAGTATAAGTCCTTCTTGGTCATGGTTATCCTGGGGATGATTTTCTGTAATCTTTTTGCTAATATTTTATTTAAGATTTTAGCATCAATATTCATTAGGAAGATTGGTCTATAATTTTCTTTTTTTGTTTTCAACCTACCTGGTTTAGGTATCAGTATCATGTCTGTGTCATAAAAGGAATTTGGTAGGACTCCTTCAATCCCCGTTTTTTCAAATAGTTTATATAGCATTGAAGTTAATTGTTCTTTAAATGTTTGGTATAATTCACATGTAAATCCATCTGGTCCTGGGAATTTTTTCTTAGGAAGTTGATTGATTATTTCTTTTTCTAAGTTGGGCCTGTTTAACCAGTTTACTTCTTCCTCTATTAATCTGGGCTGGCTATATTTTTGAAGGTATTCTTCCATTTCATTTATCAAATTTATTGGCATAAAGTTGGTCAAAGTAACTCCTAATTATTGTTCTAATTTCCTCTTCATTAGTGGTGAGTTCTCCCTTTTCATTTTTAAGACTAACAATTTGATGAGTGTAAACTGTTTGCATTTTTGTGTTTTTTTTTCCCAGGTTATTTTTATATTCTGAATCCAATTCTCCCTATGCAACAAGAGAACTGTTTGGTTCTGCACACATATATTGTATCTAGGATATACTGTAACATATTTAACATGTATAAGACTGCCTGCCATCTAGGGGAGGGGGTGGAGGGAGGGAAGGGAAAAGTCGGAACAGAAGTGAGTGCAAGGGATAATGTTGTAAAAAATTACCCAGGCACATGTTCTGTCAATAAAAAGTTATTTAAAAAAGACTAATATTTTGATTTTCTCTTTCCTTTTTTAAATCAGATTTACTAAGGGTTTATCTATTTTGTTAGTTTTTTCATAGAACCAACTCTTGGTTTTATTAATTAATTCAATAGTTTTTTTTCTTTTAATTTTAATCTCTCCTTTTATTTTTAGAATTTTAAGTTTAGTTGTTTGACTGGGGGTTTTTAATTTGTTCCTTTTCTAGCATTTTTAGTTGTAAGCCCAATTCACTGACCTTCTCTTTCTCTATTTTTGCAAGTAGGACTCTAGAGATATAAAATTTCCCTTTTTTACCACTTTGGCTGCATCCTACACATTTTGGTATGACATCTCATTATTGTCATTTTCTTGGGTGAAGTTATTAATTATGTCTATGATTTGCTGCTTCACCCAATCATTCTTTAATATGAAATTATTTAATTTCCAATTATTTTTTGGTCTATTTTCCCCTGGCTTTTTATTGAATGTAATTTTCATTGCATTGTGATCTGAAAAGGAGGCATTTACTATTTCTGCCTTACTGCATTTGAATTTGAGGGTTTTATGTCCTAACATATGGTAAAATTTTGTATAGGTTTCATGAACTGCTGAGAAGAAAGTGTACTCCTTTCTGTCTCCATTTAGTTTTCTCCAAAGATCTATCATATCTAACTTTTCTAGTATTCTATTTACCTCTTTGACTTCTTTCTTTATTTATTTTGTGGTTTGATTTAACTAATTCTGAGGAATGCAGGTTAAGATCACCCACTATTATAGTTTTGCTGTCTATTTCTTCTTGCAACTCTCTTAATTTCTCTTTTAAATTTAGATGCTACACCACTTGGTGCATACATGTTTAATACTGATATTGCTTCATTATCTATGCTACCCTTTAGTAAGATATAGTGCCCTTCCTTATCTCTTTTAATTAGATCAATTTTTGCTTTTCTTTGATCTGAGATGAAGATGGCCACCCCTGCTTTTTTTTGACTTCCCCTGAAGATTCTGCTCCAACCTTTTACCTTTACTCTGTATGTATTGCCCTGATTCAGGTGTGTTTCCTCTAAACAACATACTATAGGTTTCTGGCTTTTAATCCATTCTGCTAACTGCTTCCTCTTTATGGGGGAGTTTATCCCATTCACATTTATGGTTAAAATTACTAATTCTGTATTACTTGCCACCTTGTTAACCCCTGCTTAAGCTTTTCTACTTTCCTTCTCCCTTACCCCCATCTCCAGTATTAAACTTGTGAGTACCACTTGCTTCTCACACCCCTCCCTTTTTAGTATCCCTCCCTCTACTTTAGAGTTCCTTCCCCTATATTACCCCTTTTCCTCACAATTTCTGTATTCCCTTCTGCTTAGCTTACACCTTCCCTTTTCACTTTTTCTCTCCCACTTTTCAATGAAGTGGGAGAAGTTTCACCATAAATTGAATATGTCTAATATTTTTCTCTTTAAGCCAATTCTGATGAGAGTAAGATACACACTATGTTCATCCCGCTCCATTCTTTCTCTTAATTATAATAGGTTTACTTTGCCTCTTTGTGAGATGTAGTACCCCCACTTTACCCTTTTTCTGGTACAATTTCCTTTTCACCTCTAGTTTCTAGAACAAATTATACATGTGCTCCTTTTTTAAAAAATTTTTTTTTAATTATAGATTTTTATTTACAAGTTATATGCATAGGTAATTTTACAGCATTGACTATTCCCAAATCTTTTGTTCCAATTTTTCCCCTCCTTCCCCCCATCCCCTCCCCCAGATGGCAGGTTGACCAATACATGTTAAGTATGTTAAAGCATATATGTCCTAACAGTTATTTTGTTGTACAAAAAGAATTGTAATTTGAAATAGTGTACTGTTAGCCTGTGAAGAAAATAAAAAATGCAAGTGGACAAAAATAGAGGGATTGGGAATTCTATGTAATGGTTCATAGTCATCTTCCAGAGTTCTTTCACTGGATGTAGCTGGTTCAGTTCATTACTGCTCTATTGGAACTGATTTGGTTCATCTCATTACTGAAGATGGTCACGTCCTTCATAATTGATCATCATATCATATTGTTGTAGAAGTATATAATGATCTTCTGGTCCTGCTCATTTCTTTTTTTTTTTTTTTTAATAGCCTTTTATTTACAGGATATATGCATGGGTAACTTTACAGCATTAACAATTGCCAAACCTCTTGTTCCAATTTTTCACCTTTTACCCCCCCACTCCTCCCCTACATGGCAGGATGACCAGTAGATGTTAAATACATTAAAATATAAATTAGATACACAATAAGTATACATGACCAAAACATTATTTTTATACAAAAGAATCAGACTCTAAATATTGCAATTAGCTTGTGAAGGAAATCAAAATGGATGTGTCATAAATATGGGTTGGGAATTCAATGTAATGGTTTTTAGTCATCTCCCAGAGTTCTTTTCTGGGCATAGCTGGTTCAGTTCATTACTGCTCCATTGGAAATGATTGGTTGATCTGTTCCAGGATGGCCTGTCCATCAGAACTGGTCATCATATAGTATTGTTGTTGAAGTATATAATGATCTCCTGGTCCTGCTCATTTCACTCAGCATCAGTTCATGTAAGTCTCTCCAGGCCTTTCTGAAATCTGCCTGCTGGTCATTCCTTACTGAACAATAATATTCCATAATATTCATATACCACAATTTATTCAGAATTCTCCAATTGATGGGCATCCACTCAGTTTCCAGTTTCTGGCCAATACAAAGAGACCTGGCACAAACATTCTTGCACATACAGGTCTCTTTCCCTTCTTTGAGATTTTTTTGGGGATATAAGCCCAGTAGAAACACTGCTGGATCAAAGGGTATGCACAGTTAGATAATTTTTTGAGGTTAGTTCCAAATTGCTTTCCAGAATGGGTAGTTCATGTGTTCTTTATATATCTTTATAATACAAATATAGTTCCCAAGATTTCTTTTTTACCTTTTTAGGTTTCTTTTGAGTCCTATATTTGGAGATTAAATTTTTTGTTTAGTTCCATTTTTTTCATTAGAAATAAATCTATTTCATTGAATGTCCATTTTCTTCCCTGGAAAAAAAATTGCTCATTTTGGCTGGGTAAGTTATTTTTGGCTGCATATCAACTTCCTTAACCGTTCAGAATATCAGATTCCAGGCCCTTTAATCCTTTAATTTGGTTGCTGCTAGATCCTGAGTAATTCTTATTGTGGCTCCTCTATATTTGAATTGATTTTTTTCTAGCAGTTTGTAGTATTTTTCCCTTGGTCTGATAGTTCTGGAATTTAGCCACAATATTTCTTGGAGTTTTGATTTTAGGGTCCCTTTCATATGTGATCGTTGAATTCTTTCAATGTCTATTTTACCCTCCTATTCTTTAACACCTGGGCTTTTCTCTTTGATAATTTCCTGGAAAATAGTTTCCAGGCTCCTTTTTTCATCATATTTTTCAGTAAGTCCAATAATTCTCAGATTATCTCTCCCAGATCTATTTTCCAGCTCTGTTGTTTTCCCAAGAAGGTATTGACATTTTTTTCCTTTGTCTTCTTCTTCTTCTTTTTTTTTTTTTTTTTTTTTTTTTTTTGGTTTTGCTTAACTGGTTCTTGATGTCTTCTTGAGTCATTCAATTCCATTTGTTCAATTCTGATTTTTATGAATTATTTTCTTGACTCACTTTTAAATATCTTTTTCTAATTGTCCAATTGAGTTTTTAAGTGAGTTATTTTGTTCTATGGGATTTTTTTCCATTTCGCCAGTTTTATTTTTTAGAGAGCTGTTTTCTTTTTCCAATTAACTGATTCTGTTTTCCTTGGAATGTTAGAATTCTTACAAAGTGATAAGTCATTTGCCTAATTTAGCATGGTACTTAGCAAATTCTCTAGCTCACTAATGTATTTAAGTACTCACTGGAGTTCACACTTTTGGGAGATTCACAAGTCAGAAACCCACAATCCCACTCTCTCAGAGGAGGAGTCAATCTGTGAGTTCACACCTCTAAAAGAGAATAAAAAGGAGCTGAGTTAGCCAGAAGTCACTTCGGAAGATTGAAAGCCATGAGTCAGAGTTGAGGCAGAGGCAGAAGCAAAGGACAAGCTGCAAGAACTCTTGGAATCAAGGAAGGAGAAAATAAACGTTTGGATTTTATCAGCTGGCTGCATTTGGGGTGATTATTACTCTGAACTGAAACTAAGGCTGCCACCAGAAAACCTTCCCAAGAAACCTGCTCACAGAGAAACATCTTATATTATACAAAAGAAGAGAACACCACATTGGAGTTGTTTACTTTTTCCAATTCACTAATTCTGTTTTTTAAGAACTTGATTTCTTTATCCACTCTCTCTTTAAATGAGTGGGATGACTTATCCAGAATCTCTTGCCAAGCTTCCCTTTCCTTTTACCATTTTTCTTCTAGCTCTCTTATGAGAGCCTTTTTAATTTCTTCTGTGAGTGTCTTGTGTGTTGAGGATCTGATCATATCCCCTTTGGGGATTCATCTGGAGATATTCTGTTTTTAGTCTCCTCAGGGTTTAAATTCTGCTCTCTATTCATATAGAAGCTATCAATAGTTAGAGCCTGCATTAATTTTTTGCTCTTTTTGTCAAAGAAGAATCGAAGAAAACAAACTAACAAAAAACACAAATGCAGTCTGCTTTTTTTTTTTTTGGGGGGGGGGGACTGGATGGTAATACTGAGCTTCCTCTACAGACTACAGGGGGCAGCAGTGATACACTAGCAGGACAGAAATAGCTGCACTGCAACTTCATTCTGAGACTCTGAGAGCATACTGAGACACTCTGAGTGGGTGTGGCCAAGTCCCAAGACACTCGTTTTTCAGCGTTATAGTCTTTACACTCCTCCCCCCCTCCCTGTGTTTATAGCTTCTCTGCTGGTCTACTGACTTGCTGCCAGGGCAAAGTAGCCATACTGTGATAAATTTCTCTCCACAGAAACAGCTGAGATCACACCCCACCCCCTCTGGTCTGCTCAGTTTGAGCTGCCTTCCATACTCTTACTGCCTGCCTGCCGTCTGCACCTAATCTAACTGTCCCCACCAGCCAGCAAAAACAGATCTTTTCTGGCAAATTTTGAGGATATCTTCTGTTGGTAATTATTTGTGTGTTTTTTTTTTTCAGTCAAGCAGTAATTCTGAGGCCTTGTCATGAAATTAAGTATTCTGAGAGCAAAGATGGAGCTTAAATAGATGTGTGTGTCCTCTCCGCCATCTTGGCCAGAAGTCCCTAAATATATTTTTCTTGTCCCATATTGGAACTTATCTACATACTACCTCCTTCTATAATTTAAAATTCAGTATATTGATGCTTAATTGGATTTGGCCATTGCTTCATCATTTAAAAGTATCTTGTTTTTACATTGGTTAATTTGCCTGTATACTTTCTCTCACCTCCAAAAGAACTGTCTTTTATAAATTTTTTTTTAAAAAGTAAAATAATGATAAGAAAAGAAAAAAGATAACAAAAACACATTGAAAAAAAAAGATGATACAATTTGCAATATTCTGTACTTCTACACAACATCCCTATGTTCACCCTACCCCTCCCTTCTTTAAAGTACTATCTTATACTATTGCATTTCCTCAAAGATGTGTCATGTGTATTGTAGGACAGATACATCACTTTGGGCTAGCGTTTAGGGACTGCTATGCTAATCTGTACAATAAAGAATCAGATTTTTATAAGTCAGACAACTTGAATTTAGAAATAGCACATTTGCCATAGTTGCTGCTTTTTTTTCTCAGAATATGACTTGGAAGACAAAATTCAGTTGTTATTGTTGTTGTTGTTTAAAATCTGCTATGGGAAATAAGGTGGATTGTTATTTTTGACAGTTTAAAAACTGTGTTGTATCTCTCTGTCTATATAATAAAAGTTATCATTTTTAAATAGTGAGTGCAATCTTTTTAGATATAGTCCTATACAGATGTAAAAATGTATATGTGTAGTTGTGTAGGCAGATTTTTTTTTTTTTCTGGAAAGTGCCAGTCTTGTTTACCTGAACTAAATCAGCCTCATGAATATTTTGTTGTTAGGATTATAGTAAGCCAATTTCTATTGAAATGAGTTTATTAATGACATTTTAACTCTATTTGATTCATTGTACACCTTTTAAATTTATTTCCACTTGTATTTTCTTATTTTTTTTGACACTTGATAGGATTTGATAAAATTTCTTTTCCAGAATTTCATTTGAATTTAATGTTTTTTCCCCTCATTGCTTTTAAAAATATTTTGGTGTTACAAACCTCAAAAATGAATACTGTGCTCATCAGAAAATGAATCATCTTAATGACTATGGAATGGTCTGAGGATTTGCATGTGTGTGTGTATAAATGTACCCATTGTTTTTAGTGGCATTATATTGGTGAGATATAATGTTCAAACAGGCAAGTATAGTAGAAGCAAAATTGAGGAAGGAGAGTGATCTAATTTGGGGTAAGAAAATAGAAATTAGGGAAGACTTTCAATAGGAAGTGACTTTGGAGCTGAATCTTCAAGGAAAATAATAATTCCGAGAGGCAGAGAGGAAGAAGGAATGCACTCCATGGATGAAGAGAAGCTGACAAAATGTCTAGGATACATGTTCAGGTAATAACTAATAACTTATTAGTTTGGCTAGAATCTGAAGTTCATGACTAGGAACAGCTTGAAAAAAATATTAAGGTAGTTGTAAGCTAGAATGTGAAGGATATTTAATTGCAACAATGAAGAATTGGTCCTAGGGATCTTGGGAAATCACTCAAGTTTGTAAGCTAGGAAGTGATAACATCAGGTTTTTACTTTAGGAAGACTATTTTGATGGTAAAAGATTTGTAAGTAAAAGTGAAATCAGGTCCTATAAAGTTTTAAAAAAATTTCAAGGTAGTGAACACTAATACCTTTGAAGATAGTTAGGAAAAATAATTGGTGCTGAGGAAGAAATCAGAGCTGCTGATCAGAAGAGGATATTGATTATTCTTCAAGATTATTGCCAGGATAGAGACAAAGTGGTGAAAAGGAGGTATAGAAAGATGAGGGACAAGTAAGGACTTTAAATTTATCTGCTGTGTCATAAACATTTATCATAAAGTTAACTTCATAATAAAGTAGAATTTAGTATTTTTTTCAAAGTTAACAAAACTTTGTGACCACAATAAAAATTGTGACTGCAAAAAAAAAAAAAAGTTGGGAGACAGTAAAATGAAGAAGTAAAAGTCTGCTCTATGGGCTATGTTAAAGTTAGATTTTAAACTTAGTCTTTATAATTTCTTGAGAAGAAAACAGAAGTTTTTTGACTTAAAGTGTTTTAGAAAAGAACATCATAAACTTTGTGTCAAAGTCTCAGACCCATTTGATGGGAGTTTATGGTTAGCATTTTAGAATAATGCTTTAGAATAATTATTAGAATAAATAATAATTTAGAATAATTAGAATAATATATAAAATAGAACACATAGAATTACAAGCCAAGCTAATTATGTTTGAAATATAGTTATGAAAATTAAAGTTATAAGCTCATGGATTCTAGCTTACAAACCCCTGATTGGTAGGGATTGATGACTATTTGTTGAAAAAAAATCTGTGAATCATTCCTTCATAATATTTTGGTAGAAAGTTGAAATTCCTATTTTTCAACATTACATCTTAAAGATTTTTTGAGTTTCTTTGTTTTATTCATAATTAGTAAAACCATTTAATTAAGACCGGGGAAAGTGACATAGATAATGGAAGAGAATGATGAATTGAGTTTCATGACTTTATTTTGTTTCACAATTTCCGTGATGAATGTAATAGTGATCATTCCTAGATAGATTTGCTTAGGTAGGTTTGTATTCTCTAGTTAGACTTCAGTGAGAATAAGATGCTACTTAGATTTTGGAAATGGCTAGTTTCCTGTGGCAGAAAACTTTGTTAGAAAATTTTGTCCATATAATTGATTTAGCTTGGTGGACTTTCCCATTGGATTTTTTTTTCTTTCATTGTAGTGAATTTCTGAAATTATCTGCTTGAGTATAAATTCCTGAATAGCACAATAGCTTTTGGCACAGTAATTCTCTTTTCCCAGCAAAATCACACACAAATCTATCAGCATATCTACAATGTACAAAACAGTATTTGTATGACAAAGAGGAAAAAAAAAAAGCACCCTGCTGAATTGTGATAGAATTCAACTGTGCATTCAATTAGTTATACTTAACAAATGCTTCCTTCCCAGAAATACTGATTGTTCCATATGTCCACTAGCTTAGCACATAAAACACAAACTGGCTAACACAAATCACTGCATGAATAGTATGGGTTTGTCTGTGTGTGTGTGAACATGTGTGTGTGTAATTCTTCACTGGATAATGAGATGTACTTAAATACTTATAAGAATTATTATTCTGTATCTTCTTTCTAAGGATATCAAAGGGCTTCAAAAGTATAAATTTTAATAGTTATTTATTACAACTGAAGTGTACAATTCAATTCAGTCCAGGAATATTTGTTGAGCACTTACTCTCTTCACAAGCTTGATATAAATTCTCAGTATACAATGATGAAGTTCCTGATATCAAGGATCCTATATCCTTTTGGGCAGTTAGAGTAGCATTAATATGATAGAGAAGGAACTGCATTTGGAATTAGAAGAGCTGTGCAATTTGGGATAAATCATTTAAATTTTTGAACTTTTAAAATGAGACTAGATGTTCCCTGGATCCCATCAAGAGAGTTATGTTGTAGGATCCCATGCCAGGCATGTCATATAGTTCAACTCTGTGATCACTAAAATGAAAGATTATACTAGATGGTCTCTAAAGTTCTTTCCTATTTTAAATTCTGTGGTTATATGGTTAGAGCAAGAGATGAGGAATGCAAATGAGAGATTTGGACAAAGTGTTATTGAAAGAACAAAGGGTACTTTGCTTGGGGGGCACAATCAAAGAAGGTGTCATAAAGATTTTAACAGACAAAATAGATTTGTGGGAAGAATCAATTCTAGGTATGAAGAATTAAGTAAGTTAAGACTTGAGATAGTGTTGAGTATGAAAACAAGAGAATATAAAGTATGTGAAGAGGAAAAAGTGTAAGATCAAGCTAGAATAAAAGGGGGAAGCCAGTTTTTAGATGGCCTTGCATGTCAGCATGAGAGTTTATATTTAATCAGTGGCAATGAGGAGCGACCTTAATTGTTTTTAGGGCAAATAAATGAGGGGCAGTATAAAGACATTTTTAAGAGGAGAAATTAGAGCCAAGATTGCCATTTGAGAGACTATTGGACAACTAAACATGAGTTATTCAGATGATATGAAGTAGGATGATAGTGGGCTTAGTGGAAAGTGGACACACATATGGGAAGTATTACAGAGGTAGAATTGATAGGACTTTATTAACTGAGCACACGAGATGAGGAATGGGAGAAAATAAGTAACCAAGATTTGAGGAATGGTTCATTGATTGGAGGCAGAGCTATCAATAGAAATAAAGAAGTTCAGGGAAGGGAATTTATTTTGTGGGTACATGGTGATCACAGTTTCAGACATATTAAGTTTGAGGGAATTTTCAGTACAATAACAGGAATTATAAAAATTATAGAATTTCCAATATAGAACAAATTGCATAGGATTGAGGGATGGATTGGGGAGAAAGTGGAAGCAGTGAATTTAATCTATTGTTTCCTGAAGGGTGGAAGTTGAGGACAAATGAAAGATAGTTAACAAACAGCAGCATCAATGAAAGAGTATTTATAGAGCAGAAGAGACCTGAGCATTTTTGTAGGTATTAGAATAATGAGCTAGATAAGTGGGATATACAGTAGAGAAAAGTCAGTCTATTTAGGCAAAGGCATCCAGGAGCATGGATGACCAAAATAACCTTGATCTGACTTCTCCTGGGGACTGGCTCATGTCTCCTACTTTAGGGAAATTGCTACTTATACAATTGCTAATTATAGAAATTAGCTATAACTGCTTTGGTAGCTACTACCATATTTCTTGGAAAACGAAGAAAGGGAATTTACCAGATAATTTTTCAGATATCCTATTTATACCAAAAGGAAGAAGTCACAGACAGGAGATGGCCTCATCCCCAACAAAGGATTTCTCCCTTCTGATGAGGGAGACCATAATGGCACCTAGTTCACAGAATTATTGTGAACACAAAATGAGAAAATATTTGTAAAGCACTTTTTACTATATAGCACTATATAAATGTTATAATTATTTTTGTTGCCATGCTTCTGTTGTTATTGTTACTGTTACTACTTCTGCTACTGCTGCTACTATTACTACTACGATATCTACAATGTATAATCTATAATGAGTTGATGGAAGGTAATCTTCCAGAAGAAGACATTAATAGCTAGGGTAGGAAATGTGTCCTATCATAAATGAAATTTGAGCTGACTCTTGAAGGAAGCAGGAAAACTTAAGGCAGAAGTGAGGATGGAGACATCCAATTTAAAGGAACTGAGTGGGAGATGGAGTATTCAGTTTATGGAGCAGCAAATGGGCCAGGTTCACTTCATTGTAAAGTGAATAAAGGAAAGAAGTGAGTGAAAATAGTAAGACTGAAAATATTAGATTAGGTCAGGTTATAAAGAGCTTTACATACAAAACAGAAGAATTTATAATTGAGGTAAAGTTCATTGAGTAGGGATATAATGTGGTTATATTTAGAAAAATCATTTTGGTAGCTAAACGGAGGATTGATTAGTGTGGAGACAGAGGAGGACTGGGAGACCAATTAAAAAGCAACTACAAAAATGTAGTAAGGAGGAGATTAGAGCCTAAACTAAGATGGTGGCTATTTGAGTAGAGAGAAGGGAATTTAATACAGAAATGTTGTGAGAGTGAGATTTAGCATAATATACATGGAATGAATGGGGATTCAAATGAAAGAACATTGACAACAAACAAGAGTATCTTTCATATGACACCTTACCCCTTCCCCTTTCCCTTAGTTAACAAATTTTAATTGGCAATGGAGTAGAATTTGGGGAAAGGCATTTTTTCTCATTTTTATTTTAATAGATCTAGGATAACTAACATTAGTGATCAGAAAAGGACTATTACTTCCTTTATTCAGTGGTTTTTGTAAGCCCCAAGAAATATAGGAAAAATGTTAGTGCCAAATGCTTCCAGAGGAAATGGTTCTAATGTCTGAGCATCTTGGAACACTTTCAAAGCTGACCATCATGGGGATGCCACAGGGGAATGCCACACTGGCTGTTTTGTACTCTGGATATGTTTAAAAATTAAAAACAAATATATGTGTATATGTGTGTGTGTGTGTGCATAATCATTCCATTTTTTATCTAATAGGTATATAATACAGAGGACTGGCTTCCAGATTCTTCTCTGAAACTATGTTTATATAGGAGTTTAATTATCTATAAGCTAGACAGTTGCAGTTTTGTATAATGGAGAGAAGTCACACAATGGTTGTTTCCTGCCCAGTAAAATCACAGGTGGAGGCAAAAAAAAATCCTTTTTTTTTTAAAAAGGAATAAATTCTGAATGGGTGAATCTTTAACAAGAAATCTTTGGGGTTTTTTTTTTTTTTGTTTGTTTGTTTGTTTGATTGTTTGTTTTTAAAGAACTAATCACAAAGAACAACTGCCCCGGCAGGCTATACTAGTATTTTCTGTACTTATTTTTTTAAAGAACAAAATTCAGTTTGGAGATTCCCCCTACCCAGATTCAGTATAAAAGACTAAGTTTAAATAAAAACTCTATGGAGCCTTCATGGAGCTTACAGTCTAGGTGCACCACTGTGTTTGGAGTGTCATCCTTTATGAATGGGTAAATCTCAGAATTCAATTCAGTTTAATCAATGTATTAACATTTTATAAAATTTATTTAAATTAACTTAAAAATATTTTTAATGCTGTCTCAATTTCCAGAAAATACATTTCTTCAATAAAATTGGGAAAACAACAACATTATTTAATGCTCTTTTAAGGGCCTATAGCAACTATTTGTTTTTTAGAGCACTTTCTCCAATTTATTTTTAGTGAAATGGAGATATTCTTTCTTGTAACTCTAGTGACCATTTTAGATTTTCCCTTTTTACTATCAAAGATGAAATGTATCCAATTTAATACCATTTTTTGTATATGTATTGTCACATTGAGCGCTATTTAATTTCATTGACTAAACCTTTGATATGCAGAAACAATTGGAATTAGCATGGTGGAATGAATAGAAAGTCAGCCTCAGTTTCTGCCCTTTGGTACATACATTCTGGCTCTGTAATCCTTGGCAAATTGATTAACCTCTCAATGCCCTAGAGTAACTGTATAAATTACTGAGGAAATGCCAAGTTAATTTGTAGATGGAGTTTCTTCATCTTGAAATTCTCTCCTTTAGTGAAATCATAGGTCTATCCCCAGCCCTTGCCATATGCATGAAGCATTGTGTTAGGTGGTGGGAATACAAAGGAAAAAAAAAAAAACATGTAAGAATACTAGCAACCGATGAGCTTACAAAATTTTATACATCCTTGCTGATTAGTCATAATTGCAAATGGAACCAAATTGCTATTCTGTTTATTCTGAATGAAGAATCTTCTGTCCCTGTGATATTAGCATAATCTAGTAGTTTAGGTAGGTATCAGGTTACTAAAATGAGAGGAATGACTAGGTTGAAAATAGCAATGTTACAGCCTCTCTGAATGAGCCAGTGATTCTCAGCGATTTTCTTGTATGAAATATGATGGGAAAAACATCTAAGAATGGGTGTCCGGAAGATGAAAAGCCCAGAAGAATGAAAGAGAATTAAGGGAGATCACTGAAGCTTGGCAAATCTAGAATTTAAAATTAGGGTCAGATCTTCTGGAGATAATAGTGGGCCTGGACTTTGATTTCACCTTTGAGCCAGCAGTTACTGGTGAGCAGAAAGAAACAAGAAAAAGATTCCTGTCATCTTCCTACCTATTATATATCAATTTGGACTTCTTTCTCTCATTTGGTTTCTCTGTAGTAAAACTGTTACATGCCTATCTTTTCTTTTATATTAGAGTGTGGCCATTAGCATATGTCTTCATCATATCTCTATATCTCTATTAGGGGAGAAATAGCTCATATCTCGTGAAAAAATAAAATGCCTCACAATATTGACTAGCATAGTAACTCTGAAAAAATGTGAAATTTTTTAAAAATAGAAAATTTAGAGATCCAACATTTTACAAATATATGTACTTCAAGGAAAATGGGTGTTTCTATGTATGAATTCTGCAACTTTCTTTATCTCTATGTGCCTTTGCATAGCTTTCTCTGATCCATCTCTTTCTACATAGCTCTCTTCCTGGTTCCTTTGTCTATGCTCAGATTGAGAGCACCTGAATAGTAAATTGCTGAGGGTCTTTTGGCTGTTTCTCAAATAAGAAAGTGCCTGAAGAAGACAGAGAAACTCAGAGAAGGGACAGGAAAGCAATACATGGAAAATGAATGTTGTCGCAAATGTTGGAACAAAGGAAGAAAAAAGTGAAAAAATTTTCATATGGGGGGTAGGGGCTGAAACGTTTCCAAAATTATTTATTTTTTGTTTTTTTGATGATTAAAAGATAGTATAAAGTAAGCTTGGATATATATTTGGCTCCATCAAGAATGGATTATCTATATGATAATATATATGAAAATATAGCTTTTATGATTATGGCAAATCTCCCTTATAGTAAATAAATGAACAATTTACTACTTCAATATCTGTTACTTCACTGATGTGGGCATTGATTTATATAGACCCCAGCTCCTCCATAACTTCAAAGATAGTCTTCAAAAGTAATTCTAGAAATAAAAGAATGTAAAATTTAAATAGAGCACTATACTGCACCATTTCTAGAAATTATTACAATTTTATTTTGGGGAGGTGAGTAATTATTACAATTTATTTTGAGAAGTGAGAAGCAAAATGACTATGGGGTTGATTTGGGAAAGTCTTAAAACTGTACTACATTCAAAATAATAAAATATCAAGAAGATACAATGACTCTTTGGGTGAGCTTTTGGAAATTAAAATATACTATTTTTATTTATCTATTTTCTTACTGTCATATTCTTAGCACACAAGTTTTCTTTTTCATAAAATTTACACAATCTTGCGATGTTAAACATTTTTGGTGATTTTTTTGCTCTAATCAACTATATACAATTTTAAGCAAATAAAATTCACTTATGGGAAAATATAAAGTTGGTTAGCCATGCTAACAAGTTCTAGATTGCCATTTTTTAAGTTGAGCAAAAAAGTTTCATTTTTTTTTAAGGAGAAAATGAGTAGAATAAATTGTGCAATTAAGGAAGGACATGGTTTATTTTGACCAATTTTTAACAATCAATGTATCTCGTAAGTCCCCTTATTACCTCATTACTTCAAATATTATTTACTTTAATTCATTGCTTACGATACTGGCCCAACACCATGTAAGAATTAAAATGATTACGAAAGTTGAAAAAACTATTCATAGTCAAACTTTTCTTTCTCTTTTACTTTTTGTATGTGTTCTGGCTCATCTATCATATGGATGATTTGCAGTGTAAACTGCGCATGTAACTCATCCATGTTATACCAAGACTTCATGGAAGCTTGTAAAGTTTTTTTTTTAATTTTTTTGTTTTTTTGGTAAAGTACATTGTTTTGCTGCATATACACATGGGAAAATATAGCATAAACTTTAAGTTTAAAATTATATGAAAAATGCATTACTCTGGGCATTTAAACAATGTTAGAGAAGTCTGTCTCTTCTTTCAGTCTTCAATATCCCTAATTAAAGTAGTAATCTAAACTATTTGAATACTTCCATGGCATTTTTTCAAATACAGAAATCAGTATTTGCACCATTTCATTTATTATCATCACTTAGATTGGAGTCTCTTAAACTGTGGTTTACAACCCTATATGAATGTGGACATCATGAAATTATAATTTATTACAGATAAATGTTTGATGTGTATTCCTATTTTAAATACTTAAATGCCCAAAGTTATGTAAAAGTTTCTTACTGAAAAGGTATTGTTAGTGAAAACTTTTTAAGAAATCCTTATCTAAATCAGAAGTTTATAAAAAAGCTTATGGAAAGATTTTAGGAGAGGCACAAAGACTTGGAAGGGGGAAAAAAGTGCATCTTTGTTTTTACTAACCTTCAATTTACATTTATTATGATGAAGCTGAGCCTATGAATCAAATATTCTGGATTTCTGCCAATAATCTCTGCATAGAAGAGTAGTGAGTTGTATTTTATAGATCACTCAGATTTTTTTAAAAATTAATTTCCCTTAAGTTCCTTGAAAGAAAAAGTAATTTTGATGGGAAATTAAATTTTTACTTTCCCCTTGCTTCTAGGCCCTGCCTCTATACTGTAATAGAGATTGACACTCTTCAGGAATAAAAAGCAATGCAAATGTTCAATCAGGAAAAAAAAAAGTAAACAACTGTTAACTTGGTTTTCATAATTGTTACTTTTGTCAAAAATCCATTCAGATCTTTATGTAGCAAATAGCTATTTGAAAATATCTAGATTATAGTTTAACTTTAAAATGTTTTTGAATATGAGGGTGTCCCAAAGGAGCTTTTTGAACTCTAAACTTTTGGGACATATTGGATTTAACATCCTATAGACCCAGGGAATTACTTAATATTTCCATAATAATATGTCTTCTTCTTCTTCTTTTTTTTTAAATTAGGCCTTTTTGCATCGAATGATCCAATGCGCAGCATCAAAAGTTGACAAAAATGTTACAGAAGAAACTGTGAAGGTGAATTAAAATTGCTATGAACATTTCTTTCTTTTCTTTCTTTAAGTTTTTCTATTTCCCTTACTTACTCAGTAGTTTCTTTATTTACAGATGCTTTTTTCAAACATTGAAGATATACTTTCAGTTCATAAAGAATTTCTCACTGTGGTGGAAGAGTGTTTACATCCTGAACCTAATGCGCAACAGGAAGTTGGAACCTGCTTTCTTCACTTTGTAGGATATTTTTTCATATGGTTTTCTGTTTAAGTATTTTTTTTTTTCTTTCTTTGGGAAGTCTTAGCATAGAAGCATGTGCAGATTTAGCATGGAAAAGGAAATCTTATACCATTTATTCAAGGTTTTATAAGGCCACTGGGAACTTGCACTCATAGCTAGAAAAAAAGACTACATCATTTTGTTCAATGAAGAATAAACAGCTCCTTTTAAAAAACAAGTTAGTCTTTAGCATACTCTGAAGCTTTGAACTCTAATGAATATTCAGGCTGCTCATCATGAATAGATTTTTATGTTTCATTAAAACATAGGGAACTTGTCTTTTCAACTGGGAAATCCTCACTCCACTGGAGTCTGGATGAACCTTTTCTTCCTCTGGGTGTTCTCTTGGAAAATGACATGTCACAAGCCTCTTAACTATTGACAGGTGTGCAAATCTAGTGACTCCAAATGTTCCATGTTTTGAAAATTTCTCAGAAAACAGATAATTACTTAACCAAGTAGCAGAAAAAGAGCAAGCATATAACTCTGGCTGATTATTTATTAGTTCATTCCTTCATTCAACAACCATTTATTTGATTGCACATTTCAGTTCTGTATGTAGTACAATAGTCATTTTTATCACATGTATAATATCTCAAATTATTTGAAAAAATGATAGGCAAAGCTAAAATCTATCTCTACAATAAAAAGGAAAATTTTCATAGCTGAGGATTTTCATAATTAAATAAAAGCACACATACAATCTTCCTCTCCCCCTTCCAATTTCAAGTTTTAACTGATTGTATAAAGTGGAGATTCATTTTATATTTATACCTGAGTTAATTATAATTTGTGCTCATGACAACTTATAATTTTATTGTTTTCTTTGAAAGACTTACCACCATTTCTAAATGAACTAATTACATAGATTGTATTTGCTGTTGTTATCTCTCATATAAATTATACACTCTATGAGTTCAGGTCCCATTCTAATTAAGGTATCTTATCTAAATTTTGTTCTTTCTCTGGAAAACAGAATTTCCTGCATATAGTAAATACTTAATAGAAATTGTTGAATGAATGAATGAATGTAAATGATTCAGTAATTAGAATGTGCACTTTCAAATGTTTTCTTACACATATGCACATGTATGTCTTGTCTATAGCTATATATACACATATCTTTTAGGAGATAATATAGTAAACCTAATTTCTCCTTAATTCTATTCACAGAAAGATAAGTTTCGTATTTATGATGAATACTGCAGTAACCATGAAAAAGCACAGAAATTACTTCTTGAACTTAACAAAATAAGAACTATAAGGACATTTCTTTTGGTAGGTATATTTTTTGCTTGTTATCATACTCTGTGGTCTCTTGTTAAGCATACTGAACACCAGGATAAATCAATACCTGAATGTAGAAACTGGTTTTAATATAAGTAAATATGCATAAATAATAGAAGTAGGTGCACCTAACTTCTTCTAAAAAGTTACTGTCATTAGATGAATTTTCAGAAGTAAGACTTGAAGTAAGCATATGATCTGGAGAATGCTGACCATGCCCCTTCCTGGCTGTTTTTGATTTGATTCTAAAAGACAAAAATTCCTGGAGGGAAAAAGAATACTGTATGTCAAACCCATCATTTTTGTATGTCCAATTCCTCAGGGTTTAATTTAATCTAGTTTCAGAGTTCTGGCTGGGACAGGAAGGAAGAGTCAAGTAAAGGTGGGTGTGGTAGAAAAGAAATATGAAGATTGGCCTTCCCCTTTGGATCAGGAATGTCAGAGTCAAAAAAAAAAATTGTCTAAGTTGAAACTACTTTTGGATATTACTGGCAAAATGGAAAGACTGTTTACTGCACCATGCTTACTGCCAGCCTAAGATTTCTTTGCTTTTTCTTCTACAAAATACTCTGTATCCTGACGTCATGAATTTTCAATGCCTGGAAATCTCTCCCTTCTGTCTCTCCCTCTATGTTTCCCCAGCTTCTCCTGATCACAATTAAAAATTCCACCTCCTGAAAGATTCTTTTCCTGTTCCCCTTAATGCTGATAGCTTCTCTCTGAGATCATTTTCACTTTATCTTGTAAATACCTTTTCTTAAGCATAGTTGTTTGCATTTTATTTTCATAATTAGATAGTGAACTCCTGGAGGGTAGGGACTATTTTCTTTTCCTGAATCTCTTGCACTAAATACAGTGATTAGCACATTGTAGGTACTTAATAAATAAATGTCTCTTGACTTCTCAACTTTGAGAACATTGGTAGCCTCAGACTTCCTCAGAGAGTATGATTGATTACTCAGTGACATTTGCTGAAATTTTGAGTCTTTTCACAGTAATTTGATTAACCAACTAAAAATGAGACTATGTAATAAATTTCATTATTTCTAGGGCTAGACTGGGTTTCAAACCAAGTTTGCTTTATTATTTTACTGAAGGATTGCCCTTTTAGCTTACCTTGCAAAAAAGGTATAAAAATGCAATGACCTGAATTTAGGAAGCTCTAGTTCTATGTACAACTTAGTTATGATCTTAAACAAGTCACTCATTCATCTGTGTAATTCAGTGACCTCATCTGTAAAATTAGGATAATGATACTCAGCTTAAGAAGCCTATGCGATATAGTGAATACAAATAAAAAGGGAACTGTTCTGAGAGCCAGAAAGAACTGAGTTTGAGTCCTATTTTGTAGAAAATTGGGCTATGACTCAGAACAAGTTAGCCAGCCTCTATGTACCCAGTGAATTCTCTTAATTATTATTTGCAGAATAATTGCTGATGTGCTGGTGGAGGGAAATTCCATTCCAGGAATTCCTTATGCCAGAGATGTCCAACTTACCTTGTGGGGCCCAAAAAACTAGTGAGTAACTGTTGAGTGACTGCAAAGTGAGATTCAAACCAGAACCAAATGTGTTTAAGAAATAAGTAAAAGTACAGCACAACATAGAAAAAGTAAATTTGTAGATAGTCTAAGTCCATGTGTACCCTACTAAGGTGTGTGAAAGTGGGGTGGTGTAGTGGAGAGAAGGTTTGACTTGGAGTCGGGAAGAAGACAGGTTTAAATACTACTTGGGACAGAGATCATAACTGTATGACCTTGCACAAGTCACTTCGGGCCTCAACTTCAGTTTCTACATTTGTAGAATGAAAATAATAGTACAGACTTCCATGATTTCTTGAAAGAATACAATGAGATAACCTAAGTAAGGTATTTTGTAAATCTTAAATTAGGGTGTAAATATATAAATAGTAACTATGGTAGCTATGTAAATAGCCATGTTAGCTATTACAACCTCTTCTCCTCCAACACTTCTCAATATGAATTAAATGTTGCTTTTCCTTAAATGAATCACTCTGCGTGCATGCATGAGTGCATGCTTCCATGCATGTGTGTGTGTGTGTGTGTGTGTGTGTGTGTGTTTAAAGTCAATTGTTTGTTGTTCAGTCATTTTTTAATTTTGTTTGCTCTTCATGATCCCATTTGGAGTTTTCTTGGCATAGATGCTGAAGTGCATTTCCTTCTTCAGCTTATTTTGCACTTGAGGAAAGTAAGACAAATAGAGTTAAGTGACTTGCTCAACATCACTCTGGTAGTAAGAATCTGAGGCTGGATTTTAATCTTCCTGATTCCATATGCAGCACTCTATATCCTCAGCCATCTAGCTGCTCCTATTTAAAATCAGTGGTTCTGATGAGGTCTAGATATGGGGTACCTAAATGAAATTTAATGAGGTCTAGTGGCAGAATCAGGGTACAGGGAATCAAATAGAGTTCCCCTGCAATCCCTTTGGATTCGGCGCAAGGATACAGAGTTAAATGAGGTTTAGTATTGGTGTGAGAGCCCCCTGTAAAGGAATTTATGGGCCTGAAAACCTAGATTGATAAAAGAGGTTTATTATGGGGTTTGGAAGTAAGGTTAAAGTACAGTTAAGGAAATAGGTGAGGGTAAAGAGAGGAGGGCACCAGAAACAGGGTCCCAGTGGACAGAGAGTCCTTAGTGCAAGGCACTCTGCAAAGAGAGGGCTCCAGTTTGACTCTTTTATAATGAGAGATTTAGCTAAAGGGGCCTATGGGTGGAGTCCTAAGCTGGCTCCTCACTGGATTTCAGTGGGGGCTAGAGTTTGCTTGGTGGGGCTTGGGAAACCTGAATAGATCATTAAAATGGGGGCTGGGAGAGCCCAAGTTGGCTCAGATCCGGGTGGGGTCTGGGACAGGCCCTGATGTTCTATTGGAATTCAAAGGGATGTTTTTGACCAGGATTTGTGAATCAAAGGTCCTATCTTCCTGAATTGATATTATGGTGTTGGGAATCAGAAAGTAATAAATCAATCTAGTTTCTTAAAGGGACCACAACCTGTATCAGTTCCAAGTAAACTTTTATGTCAAATTCTATAACTATGGATATTGTATTTATTCATGACAATAGGAATTCATAATCAGTTGAGAACCCATTGTTTAAATCAAATGCTTCCTAAGAGGATAATTTTTGACAATATACATTATATTAATCAGTTAATTCATGGTTCACTCCACAATTCATGAAAAAATATTGTGTGTCTAGTCATGTGTGCATGACTAGTGAATTTAAAGTATTTCCTTTTCAATCTAGGCTCAGTGGGGGGAAAATTATTATGCTAATTGTTTCACATATTTGGATCACAGTTTCCCCATCTTTAAAGGCTAGGAGTTGAATTGGATGACTTCTAAGGTTCTTTCTTAACAAATTCTGTTATTTAAAATATATCAATAGATTGAGAATGTTTATGCCTGTTAGTTACATCTTAGCTCATGTAAAATGGTATAAAGGACACAACCCTATTTTCAAAAATTGTTTGTGATTGAATGTATTCTTTATAAAGAAAAAAGCCACATTTCATCATGTATATTTCCAAGTTTTCCAGAGAATTTTATAGCAATGGAAACTTTCATAGCCTCAGGATTTAGTAATTCAATTAATTACTTATTCTTATCCTAGAATTGTATGCTACTTGGAGGAAGGAAGAATACAGATGTTCCATTGGAAGGCTATTTAGTAACACCAATACAAAGAATTTGCAAGTATCCACTCCTTTTGAAGGTATTTATTTATTTATTTGATTTCTTTAGCTAGTCTGTGATCATATTTTAATTCCACTTTGACAGAAGCCATTCTGCTTAGCCAGGAAAGGTACTGCCATAGTTGATGTAAAAAGGGTGGGTATTTAAAGACTAAACAACTAATAGGAAGAAATCCTCTTTGAATATAAACATAGTTTACTGAAAGGCTACTGCCTCTGGTAAACTGAGACCTGTGAAAGACCTTACTTTAAAAGGGTAAGGTCTTCCAATTCATCCAGGACTCTGGATGACTCTGATGGAAAGTGAAGCTGACACAGCTCTGTCTCACTTAAATTCAATTCACTTACAAATTAAGTCATCACCTTCCTGAAGTCATCTGTCCTATTCAAGATTGAAGAACAAATAGCAACCTTGAAGATATTGCATGTTTATTTCTAGACCATCACAATAAAGTGAATATTGCATTAAAGGGAATCACTTGAAATTTTTGTTTTCCCAGTGCATATAAAAGTTATATTTACATTATACTGTAGTTTACTAAGTGTGCAATAACATTATGTCTTAAAATGTATAAAATTAAAATACTTTATTGCTAAAAATGCTAACCATCATCAGGATCTTCAGCAAGTTGTAATCCTTTTTGCTGGTGGAGGGTCTCATCTCAAAGTTTAGGGCCGTTTACTGATCAGGATGGTGGTTGCTGAAGGTTTGAGTGACTGTGATAATTTCTTAAAACACATCGACAATGAAGTTTGTCCCATTAATTTACTCTTCCTTTCACTTGAATGCTTAGTCCTTTACAGGATTTTTAACCAGACTAATTTAAATATTGTGTCTCAAGAATAAGGAGACCCAAGGAGACAGAGTGAGCTGAAAGACTAGTCAGTTGATGGAACTTTCAGAATGCAAACATTTATTGATTTTTTTGCCACCCTAATATTGCTGAGGTTTGTGATGTCCCCAAATAAAATTTTTTGAGAAAATATTTTTTGCTATAGTTTAACTTGGAAAATTATTCTCATATTCTTAGTAGAATTGCTTCTTTGTATATAGTTTAGTTGGATTAAAAAATGTTTGTTAATTTGGATTAAATTGATTATGCTTATAAATAAATTGGAATCCAAAAAATATTTTGACAAGTTTGAATGTTAGGATGATTATAGGCACACAGAATTCTGTAGACATCAGATGTGAGAAGAAGTTGAAGAGTCAACAAAAGATAGAGAATTCTTGGCCAGAAAAGTAAAGATATAGTATTATTATTTTTTTTAATTGGAGGAAGAGGTATAGAATAGTGGTTAACAGTGTCATATTGTCCTTCAAAATCAAAGAGGATCAAAATGATATTACTACATCAGAGTAAATATTCAGTCTACCTGGCTGTAGTTGATCGGACAACTACAAGCTTGGAATTCTACAATGGGTCAGGCACAAATAGTCTGTTGTAGTGAGGAGGTGAAGCAGTGACTATAAAATATTTTTTCTTAATGTTTGATCAAAGGTAGGATGACAGATTGAAGGAATACTGCACTTGAGAGAAGGTTTTTTTATATTGGTTTGTTTCCTTTAGAATAAGGGGAATTCTCAGTATATTTTCCGCTCACGAGTAAGAAACCAATAGAAAGAGAGATATTAAGGAAGCAGAAAAGGGAGAACATAACTGATGGTGAAAAAACAAATCCCAAAGGAAAGTGACCCATATGAGATGAAGGGTACAAATGGAGAGATTAGCTCTTGGCAAAACAGAAGGTTAGTCTTCACAAGAGTCACGGATATTTTTGTCTGTTTTATGTCAAGTGCAACAACCCAAACATGAATTTTCTTGTGGAAAAAAAGTTTTATCAGAGCTTCTAAACTCAATGGAGAGGAACCTTATTTTTCCAGTTGTCCAATGGACTGAAAAATGCATTGATCATCATTTTAAAAATATGAATCAGAATAATCTTTATTCACAGAGTAGAAATTTTTTTTTTAACATAAAGTTTGTAGATTCACTCATGATGGAATCAACTCCACCATTATTCCTACTTGAAGTTTGTCAGTCTTCTTCCTTAATACCTCACTCTACTTGTAATTTTCTGAATTAAGGTATTCCTTACAAGGTATCATTCTCCTTTATGTGATTTCTCTCCATTAGGATGTAAGCTCTTTGAGTGTAGAGGCTATCCTTGATTTTTGCATTTCTATCCCCAACACTTAGCATTTAATAAATCCTTTTTCAATGATTCATTTATATAGCATTCATTCATTCATTTGTTCAGGGCCCCAAGGCATTCTGTCTGTAACATGGTACTAAAATTTTTTGGTTACTTTTTACTTTTCTAGGGAAAACTACATGGATTAAGTTATAGAGCTAAAGAGCTCTACTAGCTTCAGTGGTAGAAACATGAATTTTAGGGGTTGACAATTAGTATATTTTTCATGGGAAGTAATTATATTCTTGTCAAAGCAATTTGACTTCTCTTTCCCTCCAATTTTTTGCTGCCCTACATCAGACACATTCCATATTCTTTGTTGGTTTACCCTTACATCCTCTTCACTGAACAGCATTTTGGACATACTAGGCCCATTTTTCTACAAGTTATAGACTATGATTGGCATTCAAGGCTTTTATATTCATAGTTACTTCTGCCAAACTCACCAGGCTGGAGGATGGCCTGGTAAGTCTGAGATTATCTTTTATGGTGTGATGATCCATTTTAACTTTTAAAAAGTTATGTTGTTAAAAAAACTTATGTCTATAGTGATGTAATATGTTTTCCTGTAGTGTTAGTTTTTCAGAACAGAGTGTGAACGTCCTGAACAGAAGGTCAAAGTTGATGGCAGAATTTTGAACAATAACAGAATTTAAAAGAATGTGTTCTAAGAACTGCATATTTTCCCACTGTATGTTAGAGGGTTTTAGTGTCTTTCTTTCTCTCTCTTTTTTTTAAAGAATGCCTCATATGTGTCTTATAAAATTGTGTTAGTAATATAATGATAGCATCTGTAGTAAGAAAACAAATGACTAATTAAAAAACAATGTGGTCACAACTGTCTAGACAGTGGGTAAAGATGTTTAATTTTGTCCCTTTAAAAAACGACAAAGCCTTTTCATTTTATTTAAATGGTTAAAGATTATCCTAGTTCTGATATTTTGAATAGCAGATTATGAACACAACCTAGAAGAATCCTTGGCTATGGTTCATTCTTCTGTATTTATGTTCATGTGTATTCTAGAGATTTGTAGGCAATTAAAAATGACACCTATTAGAGTTTTGAGTTATAATAAATTATGTAAGTTGTATTCTAAGAAAATCATATTAATTATTTTGCTTTGCTGTAGATGAAAATAGTTTTTTGTTTCATTAGCATTTCAAAGAGTAAAATATTTTGTTACATTTAAAACACATAGTTTGTTGGTCTAGAACTTATTCTGTTCATATGTTATAGGGAAATATCAGCATATCATACAGATGATTATTAATTATGTACATTTACAAATTCAAAGGTTATTTATAAAGGAGTTTTACTTGCTAGATAAGATAACTGAAGGTTCCAGGAGGGGTAAGAACTTATATTAGCATTTGAAAGTTAAATTGACCCTGATGAAGAGAAAAAAGTGGAGAACCACATCTCAGGGTAACATTCATATAGTAGAAATTCTATTTTTTTTCTTTTTTTCCTGAGGGAAAGCTGTGATATTATTCCATCTGTGCAAATAGCTCTAATGATCTTTTCTGCTTCTGCTTCCTACTTACTTTGAACCTGCTGTACTGGAGAACCCAAGATCAAAGATTGATTTATTTTTGTGTATAAACAGGAGTTACTGAAACGGACTCCAAGGAAACACAGTGACTATGCAGTTCTGATGGAAGCCCTCCAGGCCATGAAAGCTGTTTGTTCCAACATAAACGAGGCCAAGAGACAGATGGAAAAATTAGAAGTCTTGGAAGAATGGCAATCTCATATTGAAGGCTGGGAGGTACAGTTATAATTCATATGTAAGACCTGAATACTGAGGCCTAGTGGCAAGTTTAAAAGAAGTAAAGTATACTATACTTTATGTAGTACATTCACATTTGGTGGTACTACTTTTAATTTAGTAAATGTTTTTTGTATCCTGTACATACTACTGCCTTGTGTAGACATGGGGGAAGGGACTGATAGAAAGGAAATGATAGAAATAAATGACTGTCTTCTGCTGTGTTTGGCTGTTAAAGAGCTTACATTTTTATTTAAGAACATACAGTATGTATACAAATAAAAAATCTTCAAGATTAATGATATTAATGTTCCTAGACAGTGCTATTTAGTTTCATCTGAAGAAATTCTAGGGTTTTTAATTGTCTTTATACTTTTCTTGGTGGACTCAATATGGACTCCATCTAGTATAGCTATGGCCTATATCAATATGTGTTAGAGTAGAATTGTATAATCCCTAACCCTAGTTCTAATCATTAACCTTATAATTTCCTCATGTACGGAATAACCATATATTTTCTTTTTCTTGGCTACATTGTGTATATAGGAATTTGTTATAGAAATGGGGTGAAGGGAAGAGAAAGAAGTTTAACATATTTCTAGGAGTTTTTGTTTTGAGACTTTCTAAATTTGATGATACATCCAGGGTTTAATTCACAGAAAATTAGAGAATTTAGCTTTCTACATCACTGCCAAAGACTTCAGATTTCCTGATTCATTAAATGAAGAGATTGGGCTAAGTGATCTTTAAATTCTTTTCCAACTTCAACATACAATGATTCTCAAAGGAGGAGAGTTTTTTTTTAAGTTAAACAAAATTTGGTATTTAATATGTTAGATGTTTACAGATATAAGTACCGGTAGTCAAAGTTGTCTAATAGAATAAAAAATGTCTCTTTAGTTTGGTTAATCTTGCAAAGGGGGTTATCTAAAATCTTACCTTTAATTGCTTTGATTCACAGAGTTTGAAAGTGTATAATATTTGTTTATTAGCAAATGAGCCACTTGCAATGTAAAATACTTCATCCAAAGATTTTTAATCTATTTTCAGCTAAGTAGTATTCCATGGTTGTATTTTTGTAAGAACATTGTTTTTTCATGCAGGTTTTCATTGTTATCTGTAAATTACCCACAATAAATAGCTTTCCACTTAGTTATGGAATTATGTTCATACAAATAAACTTGAAAGATTTGTAGAGAATTATTAATGAAAATCATGAACTAAAGAACTTTGTAGATCCTTTAATTTATCCCCTTCATTTGCTGTTGACGAAATTGTTACTGAGCAAGACTGAGATCCTTGCCTAAGGCTTCATGAGCAGTAATGTGGCAGTCAAGATTTGAACCCAAGCCTTTTCACTTTACATACTTCATGCTTTCTGCTATGTCATGCTTCTTTTGCTCATTTCTACCCTTTTAACTCTTGTTTTGAGGAAATCTCATTTATCTAGAGCATCTGTGCTTTTCTCTTGCAAGTAATGGTAATGACTTCATATTTCAGCAGTGTTTAGTCCAAGTCAATTAAAATAATTGTGATTCACAGTTGATTTTTGAAGATAATTCCTTTCCTCATAAGATCTTGCCCTGCTGGGATGATAAAACTGGGATGTTTGCTTTTGCAGGATTGTTATGACTTGAAAGTTGCAATAAAATTTTGATTTGTTTCAAATTACTGAATTTTTCAGTCTACCAAGAATTTTACTAAAACAACAATAAAAAACTCACAACATTTTGGATATTTTAAAGAATTAAAAGTTTTAAAGGTTTTTTTCCCCTTTTCCCATGGAACAAAAGTTATATCATTTAAAGAACTCTTCTTTTCTAAAACTTTTTCCTCCTGCAAAATGTAAATTTCCTAAAAGGAAAAAATGAAGCGCTTTCTATGTTATATTATGTTGTGTTAAGGGCAGAGAAAGTATAGAGAAGAAAAATAACTTTTATTCAGATAGTACTTTATGGTTAGAAAGTACTTAGCCTCTATGTTATTTTATTTGATCCTCAGGAAAAAAAATCATTGAAATAAGTGACTAAAGTATCATTAGCTTTATTTTAGAGAGGAGGATTTTGAAATTGGAAATGAACTAGGTCTTGTTACTGTAATACCAGTACTTGTTGTGACACTTTATTCTATAACCCATAAGTTTAGAGGAAATTTAAACCTTATGATTATGGATTCAAGGTTGCCATTACTTTGCTTTCTTTGTATATAATGAAGAGATTCTGGTTTCCCTTAATCCCTTAATCATTGAAAAATTAAAAATGGAATGATTTTTCTTTAATATTATTTTAGATCTAAAGTTATAAGAAACTTTAGAGTCATAGCTCCTAAAATGACATTGTACTGTGTGGCCCCTGATCCCTTTTAGCTCAAGGTGTGTGGGCTTGTAATCCTTTTGTTTCATTCTTTCTTATTTTGTCTTTGCTTAGCCTTTCTTCTTTATTTTCTTCATAGAGCCTACAATTTGATGGGAGAAATCCTACTTACTACACTTTCAAAATGCCTCAGTAGGAAGGATACTTGATTTGAATCAAAGGTTAGAGGCAATGCAGGATTCAAACACAGGTCTTCTGATTTTTAAATTTGGTGCTCTTTCTGCTACACAATGGTGGCCTCTTGTTGTCTGTCTTCCTATATTATGATTAAATTTGTAATCATACAAGGATATGTTTCAGAAAAAAAAATGTGACAAGATCCTAAGGACTCCTTTGAGTTCATAAAGGATCATTGAATTCACTACTTTTCTTGTCCAATGCTACTATCACAAGTGTTAAGACGAAGTGTACTTATTGTTTTTAACATGGTAATAAACTTTTTATTCTCTTCTTTGTTAAATCCTTCCTATGTCATAATAAAAATTGACATTTATATAACACTTTATTTACAGTACATCATATGTTTCTTATAATATTCTTGCCAAATAAATGATGCAGATATTATTATCCTAATTTTATTGTTAAGGAAAGATTTAGAGATTCTAAAAGACTAACTCATAGTTTCATTACTAATAAGTCCTGGAGAAAGTATTTAAACTCAGATATCTCCTGATTCCAGGTCCAATATTCTTTACTATACATTAAGTTGTTTCAGTATCATATATACATGTATACATATCTTTGTGTGTATGTGTGTGTATGTTTATTCATATAAATATTTTACCATTTAGTTAGTTAATCAGCAAATATTTAAATGCCTTCTACATACTAAATACTAGTATTCATGTTACGCACTAGAGATCCAAGGTGAAAAATGAAATATTTCCTGCTCTTTTACATTTTTGTTAGGGGAAATCTTATATACACATTTATTAAGAATGTGTGTGTGTGTGTGTGTGTGTGTGTGTGTGTGGTGTGCATGCAAAGTAATATTCTTCAGTGGAGAATGGTGATACTACAGGAGCAGATGGATGGCCCAAAAACATACTTACATATTCCCTTAGATCACCTGCTAATAAATCTAACTAGTTTAATATAGTAAACTCTTAATAAATCATAGATCAATTCATCCATCTGTAGGAGTTGAGACTTTTGAGAAACTAGGGATTCTAACAGAAAAAAGACAGGAAAATACCTGTTCTAGCTATAGAGGTATTGTGTTCAAAGACATTGAGATGGGAGATAAAAATTTGTGTGAAATGAAGAACAAGAAGGACAGTTTGGGTAGACCATAGAATATACAAAGAGGGGTAATATATGAACAATTTGGAAATGTAAGCAGGACCAAGATTGTTAAGAACTTGAAATAATGGCCAAAAGTACCTGTACTTGACTCCCGAAACACAGCAGAGTCGGTAAGAGTTTCTTGAGTACAGGAGTGATATGGTAAAACCTGTACAATAGTTTTGTGTGATTATTACAGATAATATTTTAATTAAAAAAAGAAGAGGCAGCTAAGTGGCAATGAGCCAGGAGCCAGTAAGACATGCATTCAAATCCATCCTCAGACATTAAATGCTTGTGTGGCTTTGGATAAATTACTTAAATTCTGTTTGACTCAATTTCCTTAAATGTAAAGTAGTAATAATAACAGCACCTATCTCCTAGGGTTGTTGTGAGGTCAAACGAGATAATATTTGTAAAGTGCTTATCAGTTCCTGGCTTGGAGGAGGCACTAAACAAAAGTCTGCTTTCTTCCCTTATTCTCTTTTTAATCCAATAAACATGTTACAATTTGTACAACTGATCTACAAACTATTGAACCACAGAGTGTTATCTGTACATGACTGTACTCATGCAGTGTAAAACGACCTAGAAGAAGTTAGCATATACATTGAGTATTTCCTTTAGTAGTCATTTTCCTCATCTTTAAAATGGAGATTCCAGTAACCCTGTGACAACTGCCTATAGAGGCACCTAGATGACAGAGTGTTGGGTATGGAATAAGGAAGACCTGAATTCAGATTTGGCACTAGAGACTTACTAGCTGTGTGACTCTAGACAGTAACTTAACCTCTGTTTGCCTTAATCCACTAGAGAAGGAAATGGAAAACCACTTCAGTAGCTTTGCCAAGAAAACTTCATAAACATTATGATCCATAGAATCCTGAAGAGTCAGACACTACTGAATGACTGAACAAACAATTGTATCTTCCTCCCTCTCTCTCACTTTGGCTCTGGCTCTCTGGCTTTCTCTTGAAAATCCTTAATCAATTAAATCAAGGTGATTCAATAATCATAAGAAATAAATGAGATTTTCAAACACACACACAAACACACAGAATTAGGTACATATATACATATCTATATACATATATCTATATACACACATATATACACATATTTATAGACACCCAAACATTATAAACATTGTACATAAATAAGTATTCTTGTTTTTTCTGTCCTTATTATCTGTGGAGATGTATGGGGAACTTCGACAGGAATCCATTAGGAGAAGTGGTAAATGAATTATAATCAGCAAGGTATACCCATTTCACTGAGATCATGAATCCATTCAAGTTTTAAAATGTAGTTATAAAAAGTATCTATATCCTTCTTAAAAGAGGTTTTACTTTAAATATGTTCATAATTTGAGACTTTGTCCATTTCCTTTTCTAGACCAGATTAATCCCAGGTGGCTGTTTGGAATGTCTTATTTCTCATGTTTGTTCTATATCTTGCTTCCTCCTTTAATTTAAATCAAAAGTATGCTTCCCCCACTCAAATCTAGAATATTACAAAATAAAAGGCTTTAAAATACTTACTCCCAGTACGATCTGTGCATCCTTTCTTAAACCAGGTGATTAGGAATAAATAAGTTCATCCAGGAATATTTAAAAAAAAAAAAAACAACATGTAGATTTCTCTTTGTATTTTCATGATTGTTTAGACCCCATGCTGACATATCCTTTCAGTAAGCTCTATAGAAATACCAGGTATAAGTTTTCACAAGCATCTTTGAATGCCTTTACATGACATGATGTTTACATAGAGGTTATATGTTATATATACTTGGGATTGACACTGTATGTACAACAACTGGCCACAACTCAAACTCTGTCAATTTGTTTTCAACATTCTTCTAATTGCCACACTGTTTCTGCACCAGGTAATGTGATTTCTGCAACATTTTCTCTGCAATATTAAATAATGGCTAATATTTTTATTCAGTGAATTCCCATACTTGTCCTATTATCCTATTATCTTAAATACCTAAATAGTCCACTGGAAATTCTTGTACTGTGCCAGCAAACTGTACTAATTCACTGGAATTGAGAATATGAGGCCCTACAATAACTCGGCTCTTATGTATCTTATGTATGGTTGATTTGGTTGTTTATTTACTTTTCATGTGTTTCTCATCAACATTTATGAGTCAAATGCTTTGCTCACCTCTGCTTTATCTTTGAATGTTCAAATTCTCTGCTGCACCTCTGAAACTTTTCATTTTGTGAGAATGATATAATTCTCTCTCTCTCTCTTTCTCTCTCTCTCTCTCTCTCTCTCTCTCTCTCTCTCTCTCTCTCCCTCTCTCTCTCTCCCTCCCCCTCTTTCTCTCTCTCTCTCCCCCTCTTTCTCTCTCTGTCTCTCTCTCTCTCGCTCTTGTGCTCTCACACTCTCACGCTCTCGCGCTCTAGCTCTCTCTTGGAAATTCTTAAATTTTTACTAATTTTTAATTTTAGTTTTTTCAAGATTTCACTTAGGTCATGCATCTCAATCTGTTTAGCTTTTCAACATATATTCCATTTTAAAAACTTTTCATAGCTTTTCTTATTCTTTTTACTTTTATTCATCAATGAACAATGATAATAAAAAGCTCCAGTTATTCTGTGCTCTTTTAATAAAATTTCCTTCATAATTGAAAACTTTTTTTGTGCTTGTGGTGCTTTCATTATCTGTTGAAATTACAATATTTAACCATTTAATGGCTCAGGATTTTTTAATTAAGTAAATATATTTTATTTATTTCCTTAATGTTTAATGTTTCAATTGCATGTAGAATTTTTAAAACATTATTTCTGAGAAAGTTCTCTTTGAGAAATCTCTCCTTCAGAAAGCAATCAGTTTCATTGATTTTATATATGAAGTCATGTGAAACATAATTCCACATTAGCTATGTTGCAAAAGAAAACACACACAAAATAAGAAAGATAAAGTTTAAAAAGTATTTTTCAATCTGTATTTAGAGTTTATCAGTTCTCTCCCTGGTGACTGATAGCATTTTTCATTATGACTCTTTTGGAATTGCTTTGGATCATCATCTTGATCAGAGTAGCTAAATCTTTCACAGTTGATCATTATAAAATATTTCTATTATTGTGTACAGCGTTCACCTAATTCTGCTCACTTCACATTGGATTAGTTCATAGAAGCCTTCCTATGCTTTTCTGAAATTATTTTTTTCATATTTTATTATAACACAAAAGTATTCCATCACAATCACATACTTCAATTTGTTCAGTCATTCTCTAATGTAGGAGCTTCCCATTAATATATAAATAAGTCATTTTCCCAATTCTTTTATCTTTATGCCATACAGGTCCAATAGTGGTTTTATTGGGTCAAAATATATGGCCAAGACTTTGTATATTTTATATTATATATTACATCATGTCAATGTTATATATATATATATATATATATATACTGGAATAGGTAGTGAAGAGTGAACAAATTGAATGAATCTAATGGAATATTATGGGTTATACAAAATGAAGAAAAAAACAAGTTTTATATAAACTAGGTCAGAACAGAAAAAGCCCAATTCAGAATAATATACACGACTACAATAATGTAAATGATCACAATACTAAAGGCAACTTTACTCAAATTATCTATACTGAATAATATTGGTTCCAAGGCACAGATGATGATTCATACCTCCCTCCTCAGGGGCAAGTCTGAGTTGAGAGAGACAGTATTATGGATAAATACCAATATTGCATTTAGTATTATTGTCACCCTATTTGCTTGGCTTTGATGAAATGTTTTTCTATATTAGAGAGGAGATATCTAGGAGGAGGTATGATGAGAAGTGGCTATTGTGTAAAAAACTCAAAACATAAAATGTTTACTTCTATTTGTTCAGTTCAAACATTTCTACTTTTAGTTCTTATAAATCTTCTTATGATATTTTATATTCATTTTCATTTTTTCTTTGTTGCTGTTGCTACTGTTCAGTTTCAGTCTTATTTGACACTAGGACCCCATTTGAGTGTTTTCTGGGCAAAGATACTAGAATGGTTTGTCATTTCCTTCTCCAGTTCATTTTATAGATGAGGCAAAAAGAGTTAAATGACTTGACCAAAGTCACACAACTATTAAGTGTCTGAGGCTCATTTTGAACTTGGGAAGATCAGTCTTCCTGCCTTTCAGGCTTGGGGCACTATTCACTGAGTCACTTAGATACCCTTACATTATTTTTTATTTTTATTTTTTTATTATAGCTTTTTATTTACAAGTTATATGCATAGGTAATTTTACAGCATTGACAATTGCCAAACCTTTTGTTCCAATTTTTCCCGTCCTTCCCCCCATCTCCTCCCTCCAATGACAGGTTGACCAATACATGTTAAATATGTTAAAGTATAAATTAAATACAATATAAGTATACATTTCCTAACAGTAATTTTGCTGTACAAAAAGAATCAGGCTTTGAAATAGTGTACTATTAGCCTGTGAAGGAAATCAAAAATGCAGGGGGACAAAAATATAGGGATTGGGAATTCTATGTAATAGTTCATAGCCATCTCCCAGAGTTCTTTTATTGGGTGTAGCTGGTTCAATTCATTACTCCTCTATTGCAATTGATTTGGTTTATCTCATTGCTGGAGATGGCCAAGTCCATCAGAATTGATCATCATATAGTATGTTTTTTTACTCTATTTAAAAAAAAAATTAATAGCCTTTTATTTACAGGTTACATGTATGGGTAACTTTATAGCATTTACAAATGCCAAACCTCTTGTTCCAATTTTCCCCTCCTTCCCCTCACCCCCTCCCCCAGATGGCAGGATGACCAGTAGATGTTAAATATATTAAAATATAAATTAAATAAACAATAAGTATACATGACCAAATTGTTATTTTGCTGTACAAAAAGAATCGGACTCTGAAATATTGCACAATTAGCCTGTGAAGGAAATCAAAAATTCAGGTGGGCAAAAATATAGGGATTGGGAATTCAATGTAATGGATTTTAGTCATCACCCAGAGTTCTTCCTCTGGGTGTAGCTGGTTCAGTTCATTACTGTTCCATTGGAACTGATTTGGTTCATCTCATTGCTGAGGATGGCCGAGTTCATCAGAATTGGTCATCATATAGTATTGATGTATTGTTGTTGAAGTATATAATGATCTCCTGGTCCTGCTCATTTCACTCAGCATCAGTTTGTGTAAGTCTCTTTAGGCCTTTCTGAAATCATCCTGTTGGTCATTTCTTACCGAACAATAATATTCCATAATATTCATATACCACAATTTTTTGAGCCATTCTCCAATTGATGGGCATCCACTCAGTTTCCAGTTTCTGGCCACTACAAAGAGGGCTGCCACAAACATTCGTGTACATACAAGTCCCTTTCCCTTCTTTATGATCTCTTTGGGATATAAGCCCAGCAGTAACACTGCTGGATCAAAGGGTATGCACAGTTTGATAACTTTTTGAGCATAGTTCCAAATTGCTCTCCAGAATGGTTGGATATATTCACAATTCCACCCACAATGTATTAGTGTCCCTGTTTTCCCACATCCCCTCCAACATTCCTCATTATCTTTTCCTGTCATTCTAGCCAGTCTGACAGGTGTGTAGTGGTATCTCAGAGTTGTCTTAATTTGCATTTCTCTGATTAATAATGACTTGGAGCATCTTTTCATAAGGCTAGAAATAGTTTCAATTTCTCCATCTGAGAATTGTCTGCTCATATCCTTTGACTATTTATCAACTGGAGAACATCATATAGTATTGTTGTTAAAGTATATAATGATCTCCTGGTCCTGTTCATTTCACTCAGCATCAGTTCATGTAAGTCTCTCCAGGCCTTTCTGAAATCATCCTGCTGGTCATTTTCTACCAAACAATAATATTCCATAATATTCATATACCACATTTTATTCAGCCATTCTCCAATTGATGAGCATCTACTCAGTTTCCAGTTTCTGGCCACTATAAAGAGGGTTGCCACAAACATCTGTGCACATACAGGTCCCTTTCCCTTCTTTAAGATTTTTTGCCTGAGTGGTTTTGATATGCATTTCATTAATTAGTAGTTAGACAATATTTTTATATGAATGTTGAGAGTTTTATTTTCTAATGAAAATTTTTTCTTTATTTCACTTATGATGAGTTCACTATTTTCAGATTTGATACTGGTAATTTGGTTATTGTCTGGTTTTTTTTTTGTAAATCAAATTAGCCAATGGCTTATTTTTTTTGAATTGGTTTTAAGAAAAAGCTCCTAGAGATGTTTAATTGGAATTTTTTATTTTGCTCTTTTTCTAGTATTTTTTTACTTGCATATGCCCAGTTTGTTGATCTACTCTTTCTTTTATTGATGTATGCATTTAGAGATATAAAATTTCCAAGTATAGTTTTGTCTGCATTCCACAAATTTTGGTATGTTATCTCATTGTAATCTTTAATGAAATTATTAATTGTTTTTATGATTCCTTCTTTGACTCCCTTATTAATTCCCCAAGAATTTATAATTCTCTAGTTTCCAATTGATTTTTAATCTAGACTTCCACAGACCCTATACTGAATGTAATTTTTATTGCATTTTGGTCTCTAAAGGATACATTTAATATTTTTGCTTTTCTGGATTGTATTGTGAAGTTTTTATGCCCTAGTATATGGAAAATTTTATGAAGATTGCATTTACATCTAAGAAGACAGGTATACCCTTTTTATTTCCATTCAGTTTTCTCAAGAGGTCTATTATAGCTCTTCTAACTTTTTAAAGACTCTATTCATCTTCTTGACTTCTTTATTATTTATTTTATGGATAGATTTATATATATATATATATATATATGTGTGTGTGTGTGTGTGTGTATAGTAGGAAAAGTTGAACTTCCCCATTAATATAGTTTTACTAGCCATTTCCTCCTATAATTCATTTAGTTTTTCCTTTAATAATTTGGATGTTATACCATGCATTTTACCTGGCTATTGTTTTTATTTATATTTTATTCATATTTTCATTTTTTTGGCTTTGTCTAAAATTATGATTGCTACTCCTGATTTTCTCATGTCAACTGATGAATAAATTCTGTGACTGACTTTTATTTTAACTCTGTATGTCTTTTTTTAAAAAAAAATATGTTTCCTGTAAAGAACTATTCATGGGATTCTGGTTCTAATCCATTCTGTTCTCCACTTCTGTTTTATAAGCTAGTTCATCCCGTTTATATTCTCAGTTAAGATTATTAATTGTTCATTTCCTTTTATTCTCTCTCTCTCTCTCTCTCTCTATATATATATATATATATATATATATATTGTCATTCTTTAACTCTTTTTTTATCCTATCCCTTCTCTAAAGTCTGTTTTGCATCTGACTATTGCCTTAAAAAATTCTTTCTTTTATTATCCTTTCTCTTTATCTTTCCCAATGGAAAAGTAATTCGTTATATTAAACATTAATGTTTATAATATAATTATTTCCATACTATTTCACAAGAAAAATCAAAAAAAAAAAAAAATTGAAAAAAAAACAATGGAAACAAATAACCAACAAAACCGTAAATTTTCTTTTTTCACCCCCCCAACAAGTTCTTTTTAAATCTTTTTATTTCCACAATTTTACTGCCAAAAAATCAGATGGGGTGGGAAAAAAACCCAAATCCAAAACAGGAAAATTAATCAACCCATTTAAGCTTTTTGGCTTTTTTCCGCATTGGAACTGGTCTCTCTTTATTTTGGCCGTCATCAAATTTTCTTTGTTTAAAATTTCTTTCAGGGTTTCCTTTCTCTCTTTTATTTGGCCAATAACATTAATTTCCAAATTTCAAACATTTGATGCAAAAACAAAATTTAAACACAAAGGAAGTAAAAAAAAAGAATACTATGTTATGTTCCACCCTCTGTTCTCATGGTTCTCTCTCTTAATGTAGATGACTCTCTTGATTACTGCAAAGTAGAACTAGTTTGAATCATCTCAGTGTTGAAGAGAGCCATGTCCATCAGAATTGATCATCATATAGTCTTGTTGCTGTGTATAATGATCTCCTGGTTCTGCTCATTTCACTTTGCATCAGTTCATGTAGGTCTCTCCAAGCCTCTCTGAAATCATCCTGCTGGTCATTTCTTATAGAACAATAGTATTCCATAGCATTCATATACCATAATTTATTCAGCCATTCTCTACTTGATGGGCATCCACTCAGTTTCCAGTTTCTTGTTACTACAAAAAGGGCTGGCTGTCACAAACATTTTTGTACATGTGAGTCCCTTTCCCTCCGTTATGATCTCTTTGGAATACAAGCCTTAGTAGAACACTTCTGGATCAAGGTTATGTAGTTTGTGTGCATACCCTTTGATCCAACAGTGTTACTACTGGGCTTATATCCCAAAGAGATTATAAAGAAGGGAAAGGGACCTGTATGTGCACAAATGTTTGTGGCAGTCCTTTTTGTAGTGGATAGAAACTGGACACTGAATGGATATCCATCAGTTGGAGAATGGCTGAATAAATTTTGGTATATGAATATTATGGAATATTACTGTTCTGTAAGAAATGACCGACAGGATGATTTCAGAAAGGCCTGGAGAGACTTACACGAACTGATGCTGAGTGAAATGAGCAGGACCAGGAGATCATTATATACTTCAACAACAATACTATATGATGACCAGTTCTGATGGACCTGGCCATCCCCAGCAATGAGATCAACCAAATCATTTCCAATGGAGCAGTAATGAACTGAACCAGCTACGCCCAGAAAAAGAACTCTGGGAGATGACTAAAAACCATTACATTGAATTCCCAATCCCTCTATTTATGCCCACCTGCATTTTTGATTTCCTTCACAAGCTAATTGTACAATATTTCAGAGTCTGATTCTTTTTGTACAGCAAAATAATGTTTTGGTCATGTATACTTATTGTGTATCTAATTTATATTTTAATGTATTTAACATCTACTGGTCATCCTGCCATCTAGGGGAGGGGGTGGGGGGTAAGAGGTGAAAAATTGGAACAAGAGGTTTGGCAATTGTTAATGCTGTAAAGTTACCCATGCATATAACCTGTAAATAAAAGGCTATTAAAAAACAAACAAACAAACAAAAATCAATCTGCTACTAACTCAGCATGTAACCTGGGAATCGTTCTGAGACTCAATTTTCATACTGGTAAAATGAAGAGATTCCATTAAATCACCTGTAAAGTTGAAAAAAAAAAAAGGTTATGTAGTTTGATAGCTCTTTGGACATAGTTCCAAATCACTCTCCAGAATGGTTGAATCACTTCACAACTCCACCAACAATGTATTAGTGTCCCAGTTTTCCCACATCCCCTCCAACATTCATTCTTTTCCTGTCATTTTCCCAATCTGAGAGGTATGTGATAGTACCTCAGATTTGTCTTAATTTGCATTTCTCTGATCAATAGTGATTTAGAGCACATTTTAATATGACTTGAAATTGTTTCAATTTCTTCAGATAAAAATTGTCTATTCATATCCTTTGACCATTTATCAACTGGCGAATTGCTTGAATTCTTTTTTTTAATTATTATTATTATTATAGCTTTTTATTGACAGAACATATACATAGGGAAGTTTTCAACATTGACCCTTGCAATCTCTTCTGTTCCAACTTTTCCCTTCCCTCTCTCCACTTCCCTAGATGGCAGGCAGTCTCATATATGTTAAACATGTTAAAGTATGTCTTAAATACAATATATGTGTACATATTTATACAGTTCTTTTGTTGAACAAGAAAAATCAGATTTAGAAAGGTAAAAACAACCTGGGAAGAAAAACAAAAATGCAAGCAGTTCACACTCATTTCCCAGTGTTCTTTGACTAGGTGTAGTTGATTCCGTTCATCACTGATCACTTGGAACTGAATTGGATCCTCTCATTGGAATGGCTTGAATTCTTATAAATTTGAGTCAATTCTCTCTATATTTTAGAAATGAAGTCTTTATCAGAACGCTTGAATGTAAATTTTTTTTCCTAGTTTATTGCTTTCCTTTTAATCTTGTCACATTAATCCTTTTTTGAACCAGTTAAAAAAAATAGTTCCAAAAACGTTTTTTTTTTTGTTATGAGATTTTTTTTAATATAAATATTTTCTTTCATTCTCCTCCCTTCCCATCTTTTTTTAGTGCATATCTTTCTTGTCTACCCATATTTCTTATGTCATCTCAACAAAATCAACTCACTTCTGCACCTTTTTTCCATGATGAAGTTCTTAGAAGATACTTGTATCATTTTCCCTTGTAGAAATGTAAGCAATATGGCATTTTATCATGTTTACATTTTTATACTTCTCTTTAATCTTGTATTTGAAAGTAAAATTTCAATTTATCTTTGGCCTTTTTATCAGGAATGGTTGAATGTCTCTTATTTCCTTAAATATTCATTTTTTCTTTCAAAAATTATATTCAGCTTTGCTGGGTAGGGTAATTTCAGCTCTTTTGCTCTCTGCAGTATCATATTTCAAGTCTTCTGTGGTATCTGTTAAAACTTATGTGTTTCTTGCTATGCCTCATTGGCATTCTGATTTTTTTCCTTCTAGCTGCTTGAAGTAGTTTCTCTTTCACTTAGGAGCTCTGGAACTTGGTCATAAATTTTTGGGAATTTTTATTTTGAAATCTCTATTAGATGGCCAATTAATTTTTTCAATGTCTATTTTATCCTGTATTCTCTTGCATATTGGAGCAGTTTTCTCTTGATAATTTCTTGAAATATGATCTTTATGCTCTTTCTTTCATGATGGCTTTCAAGTAGTTCAATAACTCTTACATTATCTCTGCTCAATTTATTTTTTTAGATCAGTTCATTTCTGATGCAGTAATTCACATTTTCTTTTTTTTTTCATTTTGACTTTGTTTTATTTTTTCTTGATGTCTGAGAGTCATTTATCTTTACTTGTTCAAATCTAATATGTAAAGAAATATCTGGGGCCTCTAATTTTATTTTATTTTTTTTACAACAGAGTAAGAAGAAAAAGAATAACAGAAAAGGAAATCAAAACAAAATAAAGCAAAATAAAAGAGAACATTGTCATGTGACCAGCAGAAAATCAGGGAGATTCTAAATATATAACAACAAATTACCAGATCAAGAAAGTATATTTATTAATAGAAGAAATTATATTCATGAATCTCCATTTTTTCTTTATTTCCTTGTAAATTGTTCTGTGGTTCTCTGTTGTGTCCCTTATTTACTTTAATCTTTTTTCCCCTTTCATCCCCACCATCACTCTCCAGCAAGCTATAAGCAAGAAAAGAAAAAGATTTGTGTGTGTGTGTGTGTGTGTGTGTGTGTATAAACACACACACGCACTCACACATACATATATATGTAGATATATACATACATTCACACACACACACATACATTCCACATACATACACATGTTCCTATCCCTGCTGACTCTTTAATTAAATTATGTTGCATAACTTGCTTTACTATTACTTAACCTCCCTCCAACCACAGATCCCTCCCTTGTTTTCTTCCCTCACCCTTTGCTTCCCCAACTGCCCATTCTTCCCCCCTTATTTCTTTATAGATTTTGGAAGGCACTGTATACTTCATTATATATATGTAGTGTTGCCTATTGAACTCATTCCCAATGTGAGTAGGTTTTCAGAACTATGAGTCCTCCCTTCTTCCCCTCTAATGCCTCTGTGTCTGTTCTTCCTCTATACTTCATTTGCCTCAATCTTTCTTTTGAGCTGCCCTGTTGTTAATGTCAATTTTAAACATGTTATACATATCCCACGTAGAAAAAACATAACAATTTGTCCATGTTGCGTTCCTTGAAATTGATCTTTGATATTGGCTCTTATATATTAAATTTTCTATTAAGTTCGGGTTTGATAGAAAAGTCTGCAAGTTCATTGAGGGTTCATTTTTTCTCATTCAAAAGTGTAGCTAATTTTGCTACATATGTTATTTTTGGCCATAGGCCTAGTTCTTTTGATTGTTGCTAGATATGATTCCAAGACTTGTGGTCTTTTATTGTGACTGCTGATAAGTTTTGTACAATTCTAATTATAGCTCCACCATATTTGAATTTTATTTTCTTCTCTCTTGCAAAAATTTCTCTTTGATGTGGGGGTTTTGAAATTTGGCAATAATATTCCTGCGTGTTTTCCACAAAGGATTTCTTTGAGGTAGTGATTTATTTATTTATTTTTCTATTTCTACTTTCCTCTCATATTCTATCACTCTAGAACAATTTTCTTGGATTATTTCCTGTATTAGTGTGTCAAAATTCTCTTTTTGGTCACAATTTTCTGGCAGTCCAATTATTCTTATATTTAATCTTCTTGACTTTTTCCTCCAGACCTGTCATTTTTCTTATTAGATATTTCAAATTCTGTTCTATTTTCTCATTCTTTATAATCTATTTTGTTATTTTTTGCCTCATATCTTCACTGGCTTTTTGTCCAATTCTTTTCAAAGAGTAATTTTCATCTTTGAGTCTGTATTTCTTTTTCTAATTGGTTAACTTTTATTTCATAATTTTCTTGTTTTTCTTGGATGCTTTTTATTTTTAGTTTTTTAGTTTTTCATTAGTGTCCCTCATTTGATTTTTAAATTCTTTTTTGAGTTCTATAAATTCTCTTTTGACAGGGAGCTATTGCACATTACTCTTTGGGGTAGAAGCTTTTTTTACTTCATTGTGCTGCCCTGAAGATGAACAGGTCTTCCCTGTTCCTATAATATGTTTCAGTATTGGGATTCTTCTTCTTTGCCAGTTCATTTTTAAAAAATAAGAGATATTAGTGTAAGTACCTCTAATTGTTGGGGGGGGATGGTGCCTCAAAACTCCCTTCAACTCTCCCCTCTGACCAGGAACCCTAAACCAAAAACCTAGCTCCTCCTGCAAGTACCCACAGCCAGCAGTGTACCTATACCCAACTGCTTCTGAACTCCCCTGGTGCAGGTCCTTCTTGCCTAGGATGAAGTCTCAACAGCACAGCTGGGACTGGCATTCCCAGTCATTGGAGGTTTACTTCCTCTTCCCAGATTCAAACCCTGACTCAACAGTCTGGGAGGTGAAAGTTTATGGTTCCTGCTGAACTCCAGTCACAGCCAACTATCTCAAAGGGACCCCACTTGATTTTTCTGTGGAGCTACCTTGGAGATGTTTGCACTTCAGACAGCTTAATCCCCAGCCTGTAGTCTTTCTTCAGATCTTCTCCAATTCTATCTGGAGAACTCCTGTTCAGCTCTTGTCTTCTTAATTTTTCACCAGTTTTTGTTTGTCTTAAGGCACAAATTTGTTTTCTTTGTGGAGGAAATTGGAAGGGCCTGAAATTTATCACCCTACTCCACCATCTTCCCAGAATCCTCCTACTCACTTCTAATTTTTAAGGAATTATTTTCTGCAGTGAGCTTTTGTACCTCTTTTCCCAATTGGTCAATTTTACTTTTTAAGTCATTTTTCTTTCCATTAGCTTTTTGAATTTCCTTTTGCACCACTCAATTCTTTTCCTATTTTTTCCTCTGTCTCTCTTACTTGACTTTCAAAATCCCTGTTGAGCACTCCTTATTTTTCTTGGAGGCTTTTGATGTAGGAGCTTGACTTTGTTATCCTCTTCTGAATGTTTTGCTCTTCTTTGTCACTATAATAACTTTCAATAGTTATAAACTTTTTCTGTTGTCTGCTCACTTTCCTAGCCTACTATTTGACTTTTAACTCTTTGTTAAAGTAGAACTCAGTTTCCAGGGTAAAATGTGCATTATCCCAAGCTTTAGGGTTTCTGTGAAGCTCTTTACAGAGATCCTTCTAGGAAACTTTTCTGCTCTGGAATTGTTAGGAGTATCCCTGTAGCTGCAAGATGTAACGTGTGAAAGCAACAAAGTCCTACTTTATTGATACCAGGGCCAGGTCTGGGATTGGAGCTGCACTGGGGACCAAGCTGCACTGAAACTACATGCTGGATCCCCACCCTGGTGCTACAGACACTCTCCACTTCCAAGTCCTCTCTGGTAACTCAGGGGAAAGAGGTCCTGAAACCTTTGCACTGCTGCTGATTCAGAGATCCCTCACTGAGCTTGGGGCCAAAGCAGTGTTAGGGCTGAGATTGAGTCTGGGGCTGGGCAGGGTGGGGCTGAGATTGGGGCTGGGGCCAGAGCTACACTGGCACAGTTTGCACTCACACTGCACACTAGACTCCCATCCTGGTGTCACAGACCTTTTCTGCTGACCTTCTAAGTTGCCTTCAGCTGGAAAATGTTATATTATGTTTTGGGGGGTATTCTGATGCTTTGAAAATTGTTTAGAATAATTATTTAAAGAAATTTGGAATGGTTTGGGGGAGAGGTTGACTGAGTTCCTGCCTTTTACTCTGCCTTCTTGGCTCTACCTTCTAAACACTTATTTTTTTCAGTGAGCTTTTGTAATCCCTTCTGCATTTCCCCCACCCTCCCCATTTGTTCAGTAATCCTTTAGCAGATTTGCATCACTGAATTTTTGTACTTTTTTTATTAGAACAATTTTTAAAGTGTTATTTTCCTTAGCACTTTGTGACCCTATTCTCAAGGTGTAAGTTGTCTTTTCATAATTTTCTTTCTTTGCTCTCATTTGTTTACTTAATTTTTTTTCTACCACCCTTTTGTGATATGTAAAAGCATTTTTAAGTTCTTCCAGGAATTCTTTTTGGGCTTTAGTCCAATTCACATTGTTCCCCTTTGAGGTTTTGCTTGTAGCTGTTTTCTTTCACTGTCTCCTTTTGAGTTTGTATCTTGATCTTTTGTGTTAACATAGTAAATTTTTATGGTCTTTTTTTTTGGGGGGGTATCATCTTTTTTCTAGCCTATTTCTTGATTTTTGAATTTTATCTTAAACTTGGCTGTGTTCCCAACAGAAGTGGGGAAGGGATCTCAAACTTTAGCCTTTTCAGAATGCTGTTTTTAGAGCTAGTTTTGGGGGTTTGAAAGTTTCCATATCTTCTAAGTTGGTGTGATCTAGGGAGCACTGTTGCCCCCATCCTCCTTCTAGGATTCTAGTTCTTATCCCCTTGGAATTGCAATTGCTACTGCTTTCCTGGTCCCCTCCTTCCTTGGGATCAGAAACAGTATTGTTATTCAGGGTCCCTGAACATTTATGACCTAAAGTGATACTGCTCCTCACAGTTCCCACTATCTTTTAACCACAACTGTTTTTCTCATCTCTTGAACTAAGATGAATAAGGGGTATAAGTAGATTTGTCCAACACTTTCTGATCTTGTATTCAGTGCTGATATAGAGGTCCCATGCAATCCCTTTCTGACCACTTGCCAGGTCCTCTTACTGTCTCTGGCTTCAGTGCTTCTAAAGCTTTTACTGCTTCTCTTTCTACTACCTAGTCCCACCACTGGAGTTTCATCCATTATGGCTCTGGTGAGCCTTAACTCCATGTGAAGATCTCTACTTCTTATGTCTTGAGTCTTAGGCTAAAACAATATTTCATCATGACATTTTGTTGACTTTTCCCCATCAGAATTTGAACTGAGGTCTTACTTTAAAGTTTGGAGATGAATGTTGGGAGAGCTCAGATGAGTGTTCTCTCTACTCTGCCATCTTAGTTCTGCCCCAGATATCTAAGGTGGCTTACAATTTTATGAGTGGCTTTTGATTTTTTTCCGTGTTTTCTGTGTTATAAATATAAATGTATGAATTCTTTTATACTTATTTTTTTCTTTTAAATTTTCTTTACTTCTCTACTTTCTTATTTCCAAATGTATCATTAATTTTTTTTCAGAGTTTCTAATAGTTTAGGCAAGTCACTCACCCTCCTTGGTCCTCAGTTTCTTCATGTGTAAAATGAAGTGGCTGGAATAGTTGATCTTTGAGGTCTCTTGAAGCTTAACAAATCCCTTCTGCATACCATCTCATAAGAGCCACATCATCAAGCAGGGAATTTTAATAAGGACTAAACAAGTTAAGAAAAATTAATCAACTGAACCTGGGAATATATGCAGTGCTTCACATTAATAGTCATTACATTTCTGAAGAAGAGAAAGAGTTACATTCTCTTAGTTCTTATTTGGGACCCAGCCTGGTGATTATAATTAATTACATGACATTCAGTTTTGATTATTTTGATAATTTCTTTTTATATCCTTATGGTCATTGTATGGCTTTTCATGGTTCACTTTACATAATTTTATAAAAGTCTTTTTTACAAGTCTTTGTATCCGTCTATGTATTCATATTCATCATTTCTTATGACACTGTAATATTCTGTACCATAATTTGTTTAATCTTCCAATCAATTGTTTTCTAATCTTCTTCTAGTTCTTTGTTAATATACAAAAGCTGCTTTAAATGTTTTTCTATATATGGTGTCTTTCTTGGTCTCCAACCTCCTTGGGATATATGCTGAGCAGTGGGATCATCAAGGCATATGGATATTTAAATTATCTTTTTAGCACACTTTCAGATCACTTTCCATTGTAGTTAGACCACTCAGAGCTCCACCAATAGTTTATTGGTATGTATGTCTTTCTAGAGCCCCTACAACATTTGTTATTTATATCTTTTTGTTCCTTGATGAATAGTCTTTCCCTCAAATGAATGTATTTTGCTACTGTGACATTTTTTTTAAAAACTACATATGTCTCATTTCATTTGTGATGAGGTTCTGCTCCAGCCTGATCCAGGTCTAGTCTGTTTTATCTGGTATAAATCCAACTTGATCCCAATTGATTTTCAGAAATGCTGTAGTTCTTATTTTTGTCATAATTTTATTTAAAGATTTTACTACCTTGGAAAGAGCCTCTGTCATTCATCAAATTCTTTTCTCTCTTGTTAATCATATATTTTTCTTTTAGAGTTATGTCTTCCATTCTAGTATCTTTTAAATGTTTCATTTATCTTTTTATTCATTCTGCTATTTGTTACTGTTGTTACATTATCCCTAGGGAATCTACATATTTTATTTTCCTGCCTTCTGTTTATATTTGTGTTGTTTGGTTCACTTTCCTTTAAAGTATAATTCTTATTCATTACTACTTACAAAAAAATCTGTGAGCACTTTTCTGCCTGTATAAGAGGTGGATTTGCTAAATAACTATATATGTATTTATTTTTTCTCAACCTTTTAAAATCTTTTATTCTTTTCCATTCAATTCCCAGTAGCTTGTGGTCTAGAAGCTGAGTGGCATAGTGGATAGCACAGTGGGCATGGAGCTGACTCCATTTGAAGTTCATTTGAAGATTTGAGTTCATATCCTTCCTCAGAGACTTATCAGCTTTGGATTCCTCAGAAAATCACCTAACTTCTCTCAGTTTCAGATTCTTATTTTTAAAATCAATTTATGAATAGATTCTACCTTATAGTGCTGTTGCAAGAAACATAAGTAAAATGCTTTGTAATACTGGGATATTGGAAGGTACTTTAGTGGTCACTGGTTCTTTTTTTATTCCTTGATAGTATTTTATTTTTCTATACATGCAAAGAGGTCTTTCAACATTCCTTTTTCTCCCTCTTCTCTATTCCCTCCCCTAGATAGCAAACGATCTGATATGTTAAACATATGCAATTCTTCTAAATAAATTTCCGTATTTGTTATGCTGCACAATTAAAAACAGATCAAAGGGTAGAAAATGAGAAAAAAAGAAAAAACATCAAGCAAACAAACAACAACAAAAAGGTGAAAATTATGTGTTTTGATCCAGTCTGTATAGTTCTCTCTCTGGATACAGATGGTACTTTCCATCACAAATCTATTGGAATTGCCTTGAATCATCTCATTATTGATAAGAGCCAAGTCCATCAAAGTTGATTATCACATAATCTGCAGTTATTGTGTACAACATTCTCTTGCATTAGTTCATGTATGTCTTTCCAATCTTTTTTTGAAATCAGTCTGTTCATCATTTTTTATAGCACAGTAACATTCCATTACATGCATGTACTATAATATATTCTTCCATTCCTCAACTGATGGGCATCCACTCAATTTCCAATTCTTTCCCACTAGAAACATTTTTGCACATGTGGGTCCTTCCCCTTCTTTTATTATCTCTTTTTGATATGGACCAAGTAAAGATATTTTATATTTTGGAACAAAGAGTATGCACAGTTTGATAAACCTTTTGTCATAGTTCCAAATTGCTCTCTATAATGGTTGGATTAGTTCTCAACTCCACCATCAATGCATTAGGAGGTCACTGGTTCTTCTCTTTAATTTTACATGGGAGGGAACTGAAACCTAGGGAGGTGAACTGATTTAAGATCACATGGGCAGGAGGTGATAAAGTCATGATGCTGACTGAATCATTTGACTTAAAGTTCTGTGCTATTTTCTTTATACAATAATGTACTGATATATCCAATTGGAGTTTTTGTTATGGCAGATTTTTGCTTTCTTTTCCTTTTATGACCTAAGCTAAGGCCATCTACCTAAAAATACTCTTACATTGGTTTTTGTTTTGTTTTGTTTTGATGACCTCAACTGGAGTTCCTTTTATCCTCACTTTTTTTTTTTTTTCTGGGCCCCCTTCATACTGGAGCATTCCTTTTGTCCTGAATTAGATTACAACTCTGTCTGGCAGAGCTCATGTATCTAATATGAAAGCACCAAATTAAGGATTATCTTTTAATCAATCCTTTCATAATGCTTAGACTCACTTATTTTTGTTGAAGACATAACTTTTATGAAGTACTTCTGCCAAGAAGCATCTAAGTTTTCAGGTACGTGGATGAAGTGGTACATGGGAAGAATTATCTGTAGTTTTTTTTTCCCCCAGAGAGAATGACAAACATACCAATTCTGATATTCTTCCTAATGGTGAGTATCCTTTTGCCCAGAGGACTTATCTTTACTAGTCCAAAAGATTGAGAAAGCATTCTGAGTGCTCTATTTTATATATATATATATATATATATATATATATAGTTGGCAAGATTATTCCAATTAACTCAAGCTTTCAGTTCCTAGTATTTACCTGCTCTCCTGGAAGTAGGGGTTTTGTCTTTTTACATCTCCTAAAGAATATAAGTCCTGAGTTCCACCTGCAATTTACCCAAACAGTTGCTAAATAAATAATTGTTACATTGAATTCAACAATTATTTATTAAGCAATTATTTGTACATGTAACTGGCCTAGGTACTAGGGATAGGTGTGAGGACAAAATTGAATCAGTTTCTGGCCTCCACTTCCTTATAAATATATGTTCTATTAAGAGATGGAGAATACATACAGTCAAATAAATGCAACTTACATTTAGAGCTCAGAACCCTCCCTTAACCTAAATAGGACTATATATGGATTTGAATTTTCTATGCTATGTGTTCTGATATGTCCACATGGTATTGTGAACCTTAGATTACACACACTTAAAGGGCAGAGAATATGTCTATTATTTATCCCTGTGCCATGTGCAACATAATGCCATCCTGCAGAAAGGTAATTAATGGATTCCTTAGATAAAGCTACTTTTAATATTCATCTTATAGAAATAGGTAGTCATACACAGTAGGACATTAGTCATCATTTATGTTCTGTTAATGTTATAGCTTTTCCTTAGAGACTATTCCCAAATTATTTTGTATATAACTTGTTTGCATATTGTCTCCCTCATTAGATTGAAAATTCTTTGAAAGCAAGGACTGCCTTCTGCTTTACTTTGTGCCCCTAGGATTTAGCCAAGTGTCAGAATTATAGTAGGCACTTAATAAATGCTAATTTCCTGTTAGCTTTTATGCATTTAATTTTTGTTACTTTTAAAATACATTCCTAGTTATACAATTTAGTTTCGTATCAACAGAGTACCACTTAATATCATTGAAGGTCAATATTTCAATAATGATTCAAGGACTCATGTTAACTTTTAACTCATTAGAATCAGTTATCTTATATCTCTATATCTATCTCTCTGTCTTAACTTCCTCCTTTTCTGATCATACAGATCATACAGTAATATATTTTTATGTCAGTTCTATAGTATAATCCATTATTGACAATATGACTCAGCTTACTCATGGACACTTTGTTTTTGTTGTGTTCTGGGTTATGTATATGGCATTAAGCACTATGGATACAGATCCAACCAAGGAAGATAATTGTGGCTTGCAAGGAGCTTACATTTTAATATGAAGGGAGGTGTGGGGAAGAATTAAAGGGGAACTAGAAAGTGGGAAGGAGAGAAAGTCTGCTGTGATATAGATTTGGAGCTGTCAAAGCTCCAAAGCTGTCAAGCTGGCAAAAGCTTGATTTTGCACAAGATAGGGCTCAGGCTCAAGTAGGAGAACCAAGAATAGTTTCAATGGTGGAATTTAAGGCTCTTGCCTTGGGAGTTTTAGGTGAGGACAGGACTAGAGTCACCATAATTTAGAGCTGGTATCACAGAATCAAATGGAACCTTATATCTGAGCAAGATAAGATTAAAGCTCACCTATTGGAGGATGATGGCCAGTGAAGAGGTAAAATAATTTGGAACTGGTAACCAGGGCTAAACTCATCTACCTAGTTTTGCCTATTTTTTAAAAAAAAAACAATAGAAATTCTTATACTAGCTATAATAATGAAAAAATTTGATATTTTCACCAATTAATACCATTTTTCATTTCTTGTGTCTTATCAATCTCAGTTGTACAAGTAGAGATAGAAGACAGAATATCCTATGCTGGTGTAATTTATAATCTTACCAAGGAGGGAAATGGTATGCAAAAAGACATAAAAACAAAATATAAGCAATGTGAGCAATAATAAGATAATTGTTGTAGGGATTAGTTTCCATTCCATAATGAACCAAATGAAACAACCTTGTTCTGGCATTCACTATCCATTCAAATTTGTCACATGTCATTTAAACTCTTTAGGTCTCAAATTTCTTCAGGTGAAGAACGAGGAGAGTAAATTGAATGACTACTAAGTTTTTCTTCAAGCTCTCGATTTATGATCCTAGAAACCTTCCTGATCTTGTATACTCTAGTCAATCAGCCAATAAGCATTTATTAACTGCTACATGGCTGGAGCTATGCTAAGTCCTGGGAATATAAAGAAAGGCAACAGTCCCTGATCTCTAGGAGTTTACAATCTAATGGGAGAGACAGCTTGCAGAATGTTATGTAAAAACAAGCCATATACAGGAAATAATCAACAAGCTAGACACTACAGTTAAGAGGATTGAAAAAGACTTCCAATAGAAAGTGGAAGAGTATTTTTTGAGATTTGAAGAAGCTAGAGAAACAGTGAGAAATTCATGCATGGAACAGTGAAAATACTTAAAGTTAGGAGATAAAATGTCTTGTCTGAGGAAGTGTGAGGAGGACAGTGTCTCTGGATCACAATGTATAAGGGATGAAAGACATTAGACTAAGATGATAAAGGTGGGGTAGTCAAGTTATGAAAGGCTTTTAATATCAAGCAGAGCATTTTATTTTTTATGCTGAAAATTATCTGGAGCCACTGAAATTTGCTGAGTGAGGGACATAGAATACACAAGGGTCACATTGTCAGATAAGCACTTTGGGAAAATCAGTTTGACAGTTAAGTGGGGATGGACTAGGGTGGAGATACAGTTGTGGTAAAGATAATAGTTAGAAGTATTTTGCAGTCATCTAGGTGTGAAGTGCAGCAAACTAGTAGAAGTGACAGAGGAAAGAAAGGGAATCGTGCAAGAGATGGTCAAGTGAAATCATCAGGCCTTGGCTGTAGATTGGATATTGTTAGAATCCTAATGTTAAGTCATTAGAGTTGATAGAAACAATGTTTATACCTTTAAGAGTTTACACATTAGAGGTCACACATTAGAGCTCACATCTTTAAGAGAGTTTACACATTAGAGCTCACATGTTGGAGTTCACAAGTAGGGGAGATACACAAAGTTAATTTTGTAACTTTGTGAATTCACATCTCCCATAATCCCACCCTTGCAGGAGGAGTCAACTTTGAGTTTGCACCTCTAAAAGAGCATAAAAGGAGTTGAGTTAGTGAAGTGAGTCAGTTCGGGAGATTGACAAGCTAGAGACTGCAGTTGGGCAGAACGAAGGATTTGGAGAAGAACCAAGATTCAGAGAAAGCTGGAAGCTGAAGAAAGCAGAGGCAAAGGACAAGCTGCAAGAGCTCTTGGAACCAAGGAGGGAGATAGGCCTCTAAGAAAACTAACTGGGCTATTTTGGAAGAAACAATAAAAAATTTAAACTATCAGCTGGCTGTATTTGAAGTGATTATTACTCTGAACCAAAACTAAGACTGCCTCCAGAAAACCTCCCCAAGAAACCTGCTCCCACAGAGAACCATCATATATTTTAGAAAAAGAACACTACAGAATATGGCAGCTTAGAGAGAGTGAGGATGTATAATGATATAAGTTGGCAGTCTGACTGATTGATTGGGAGAATGGGAGGATGAACTCACTTTCAATAGGGAATTAAGTCTTTAATATATTGAATTTAAGATGTCTACAAAACATTAAGTTCAATATGTTTAATAAGCAGAGAAATTAGGGCTGTACAATTGTCAGCATAGAGATAATGGTTGAATCCATGAGAATTGATGAGATCACTAAGTGGAATAGTATAAAGGGAGAAGATAAGATATCCCAGAAGAAAGCTAGGAGTAAGTAGGATGAAGATCCAGCCCAGGAAGCTTAGAAGGAGTGGTCAGGTAGATAGGAGGAGAACCAAGAGATCTCTCACAAATATACAGAGATAAAAGGCAAGTTGTGTCAAAGGTTTTCCTTCCTCCCTTCCTTTCAATACTGTGACTTTATCTCTCTATGTCTGCAACTCTCTTATATTTATTATCTTCTGTTAGAATGGGAGCTCCTTTTTTTTTAAACTTGTGTTTTTATTTTATTTATTTTTAATGTACATTGCTTTATATGAACCATGTTGGGAGAGAAAAATCATCATGAAATGGAAAGAATATGGGAGAGATAAAAAAAAAATAGAAAAAAGAAGTGAATATATCATGTGTTGATTTACATTTGGTCCCTTTAGTTCTTTTTCTGGATGCCCTGGATACATCTGGATTCAGATGGGCTTTTCTGTCCAAAATCTATTGGGATTGCTTTAGATCACTGAATCACTGAGAAGAACAAGTCTTTCACAGTTAATCATCACAAATTCTTGCTGTTATCATGTACAATGTATTTCTGGTTATGCCTGTTTCACTCAGCATCAGTTCATGTAAACTTTTCCAGGCTTTTCTAAAATCAGCTGGTTCATCATTTTTCATAGAACAATAATATCCCATTACCTTTATATACCACAACTTGTTCAGCCATTCCCTTGTTTTCTAATTCTTTGCTACCACAAAAAGAACTGCTACACATACTTTTCTACACATGGGTCCTTTTTATCTCCTCTATGATTTCCTTGGAATACAGATCCAGTAATGACACTGCTCAGTGCACAGTTTAATAGCCCCTTGTGCATAGTTCCAGATTGTTCTCAGAATAAGTGGATCATTTCACAATTCACCAACAATGCATTAGTGTCCCAGTTTTCCCACATCCCCTCCAACATTTATCATGATCTTTTCTTGTCATCTTGGTCAATCTGAGAAGTATGGGGTGGTATCTCAGACTTGTTTTAATTTGTATTTCTCTAATCAATAGTAATTTAGAGCCTTTTTCATATAAATATAAATGGTTTTAATTTTGTCATTTGAAGATTGTCTGTTCATATCCTTTGACCATTTATCAATTAGGGAATGACTTGTATTCTTATAAATTTGACATTGTTCTTTATATATTTTAGAAATGAGACTTTTATCAAAAACTCTGACTGTAAAACTAAAATGGTCCTCTTTAGCTAAATGTATAAATATCAGGCTACCATAATTGTTATTTCTTCTCAGAAAGATTAAAAATCTAGAAGGATACTAGGCATAGTAAGTTAGTAAATTGAAACTAATCTTGTTTTATTTGCAGTGTGACTTGAAATTATAGTAAAATTAATATTTGACTGATAAAATATAACAAATATCATTGCTTATTAATATCAGATCTTAGTACAGCAGCAGGCTAATGGCAATTATGGGTTAACTACAAGACTGTACCAATTAGGCCATTTGCAGGCCCCAGAGTTTTTTCTACATCTGTAATCTGCATAATGTGCTTGATTGTTTCAGGTCTTGTTCTAATTCACTCTTCTATTTGACATCCTTAATGTGTGGACTTTGATGATCCTGATCCTGGACTAACACCTGGATTTTGATTCCTTCACCCCTGCCTTTTTTGGTGTTACTGACTTCTGTGTGGATTGCAGACTCCTTAGCCTGACCCTGATTAGCCCCTCTCCAGCTGCAAGGAAGGAAGAGCCAAAGACTTCCCTATGACATCTAGTATTCCAACTTAGTAAAAATAAAATATCTAAGTAGTTTTCAGGATGTGAACTGCCACATGTGGCTTCTATCATTGAGCTGAGGAGAATACTGCTGAGACATTGTTAAAACACATTTATTGAGTGAAAAGTAAAGACATGTTTTAAGCAGGAACTATCACATGAGTATGTCTTAGGCTGGAGTTCTCATGCTGGTATGTCTATACTGACCAAACATTGCTTAAAATGTATAGTTTTTTTCTTTTAATAGGTCTGTGGTTTCACATGTTTAATCATTTCCTTCTGCTAAACTCATGAAAATAATGAATAGATTAAATCCTAGTGAATCAAAGGTACACTGAAAATCTGTGTGGCCTAAAATGTAAACACTGAATGAAGGGAAATGCTGTAAGCAGTAGTATTAGGATTACATTTTATGGACAAATCTGAACATTGTGAGCCAGTTTCTCTAGATATATAAACAACTGATTGAGAATTAATTAGGCAATGTGGTAGCTATATTGAGTATTTCAGAATATGTTATGAGTTGATCCTGGAATAAAATGGCCCTTCTGAAAGTGGTCAAATTTATTCTAGTGTTGTGAAGGACTTAATGTAAGTTTGAAGGACATAAACTACTGAGAAAGTCAATGTGGTATGGTAGAAAGCATGCTAACCTTAGAGAGTTAAGACACCTAGGTTCAAATCCTAGTTCTGCCAGTGATTAGCTTTGTGAGCTTAAAATGTTAGACCCTCACTTTTCTCATATGTAAAAAGGAATTACTAATAGAAGTGTGGGAACCATTTGGCTTGTCTGCACAGAGGAATTATTGATGAACCCCAAGAGAAACTGAAAATTATGAGACTAAGAATAAAAAAAAATTGTTTTAATTTTTTAAAACTAGATTAGAACCAGTAGAAGGAATCAAAGCAATAATGAGTCAATTGTTAATAATTCTTGGAGTGAGAGAGGGATCTCTTCTAAGCTATTGTCTGCCACATCGTCTACAAATCCCTTGGGTACTTAGGACTACTAAACTGTAACTGAGGGAAATATTTCCAATATTACTATAAAATGTGAGGTATTATTAATACCTAGGGTAACATACATAAAACTAAAAATAGTATTTTTTCCACTTAAACATTTCTTTTTTTTTTTCCCCCCATTCTATCCATTGAACCAAAAAAAAAAAAAAAAAAAAGCTTAGGGGAAAAACCCTCATAAGAAGTATTTTATGTTAAAAAAAAAAAAAAAAAGCAAATTCCTTCTTTGGCTAATTCCAAAAATATTTGCCTCATTCTGCAAATTGAGTCTATAGAATCATAATTGCTTACAGCATTGATCATAATTCTCAAGTTTTAAAAATTTATTTTTCTTTATATTGTTTTTATTATATAAATTCTTCTGATGCTACTGTTTAGTTCTCTAAATCAGTTCATACAAATCTTCCTAGTTTTCTCCAGTTTTATGCATAGTAACATTTCATTATAATAAAATACATAATTACTTTAGCCTTTACCAACATATAAGCATTTATTTATTAATTACCTTTTCTTTTCTAAGATAAGAAGACCTGATCTGGCTAAACTCATCATTCTTTACCTGTGATACTCCATTAAAATTACATTTAAATTTTTTTATTTTCTTTGTTTTCTTTAGAAGCCTAATAATGATGGGAATTATTAGATTAAAGGAGTATGCATTATTTATTTATTCATTTAATAGCTTTTTTATTTACAAGTTATATGCATAGGTAATTTTACAGCATTGACAATTGCCAAACCTTTTGTTCCAATTTTTCCCCTCCTTCCTCCTACCACCTCCCCTAGGTGGCAAGATGACCAATACATGTTAAATATATTAAAGTATAAATTAAATAAATAATTATACATGACCAAACCGTTATTTTGCTGTACAAAAAGAATTGGACTCTGAAATATTGTACAATTAGGCTGTGAAGGAAATCCAAAATGCAGGCAGGCAAAAATATAGGGATTGTGATTCAATGTAATGGTTCTTAATCATCTCTCAGAGTTCTTTTGCTGGGTGTAGCTGGTTCAGTTCATTACTGCTCCATTGGAACTGATTTGGTTCATGAGCATGGATAATTTAGTGAGAGTAGAGTTGATTCTAACAGAATTCGGGACTTTAGAATATGGTTTTAGGGTATAGATTTTAATGGCCAGTTTTTAATAATCTGTAAATGTATGCCTATCTGTGTTGTGGGTTTATTTGTTAGCTTCCTTATTTTTGATGCAGCTAACTACTCTATAATCTAGCTATCCATTTATCTATCTACTTATTTTTTGCTTTACATTTATGTTTTTGTCTCTGTCTTTCTCAGTAGATAGATCCTTTAATGAATGGATGAACAAATTATTTTATTGATAGAAACATGTAAATGATGAAGAGATAGAAATGGAGTATACAGCCCAAAATCATCAATCTATCACCATTCTTTAGATAAAGAGAAACAAATCAAAATGAATTGATAGGTAGTTGGATGAATTGTAGAACATTTATTTAAAATTTATTTTGTGCCAGATACTATATTGAGTGATGGAGGTACATATGTTGTTTTTGTTCAATTGTGACTGACTTCTTGTGACCCAATTTTTGATTTTCTTGACAAAGACATGGTTTGCCATTTTGATTTCCAGCTCATTTTATAGATAAGGAAACTGAGACAAAGAGAGTTAAGTGACTTTCCCAGGGTCACACAGATAGTACATTTCTGAGGCCATATTTGTACTCATGAAGATGAATCTTCCTGTCTCCACTCCTGGTAATCTACCCATTGTACTACTTAGTTACCCATGAAGGTACAAATACATGCAAGCAATTCAGTCCCTGCCCTCAAGGAGCTTACATTCTAGTAGGACAACTCTAAAAATAAAGCAGGATTTCAAAAGAGTATATATAGAAAGAGTACTCATTTGGAGATGGTTAGAAAATGAGGTAGAAGCCTAGGTCTGGGCCCAATGAGCTGAACGCTTTCCTATAATCTGGTCTCAGACACTTAACACTTCCTAGCTGTGTGACCCTAGGAAAGTCACTTAACCCCAATTACCTCAGGGAAAAAAAGAGTCTAGGGTGATGGAATCTAATATTTTGGTGGTGATGCCATGGCTGAAAAATGAAATGAAGACCTGGATATGGCCAAGGAAAGCAGAAAGCTCATCTATCCAGTTCAGTTTAGTTCTAAGAGAGGAGTCCATTTGTTAAGTGCTTTTGTTTGGAGAGCACCCACACTGATTGTTATAGATCTCTCATGTTTTGAAGGATGACAGTTTTTGCTTCTTCATTAGTAATGTATTTTCCCTCTATTTGTTTCTTTCTTTGTTAGGGTTCCAACATCACAGATACCTGCACTGAAATGCTAATGTATGGGGTTTTGCTGAAAATTTCTGCAGGAAATATTCAAGAACGGGTGTTTTTCCTTTTTGATAATCTTTTGGTATATTGCAAAAGAAAACACAGGTAAGATGCTCACTTCTAGAATTATTTATCCATTTTATATTTTAATCCTAAATATATTCCATGGCATAACTTAACAAAGGTTTCCTGAAGACACTATTTTGAATGGAATCTATACTTCAGATGCCCCTTATCTTTATAATGACAAAGTACAGTCCTTCTTTGTAATGTTATATTATAGGGCATTGATTGTAATATGTGTAAGGGATTGTTGAGACCATATACTACAACATTCTCATTTTAAATGTAGGCCCAGAAAGGAAAAGATGACTTTCCTAAAATCACAGGGGAAAGTAGGGAACTAAATTCAAAACTAATTCCTTCAAATTCCAATTTAGTACTCTCCCACACTTTAATGTTTTCATTTGATAAAATAGATCCTTAATGGGAAAAAATGTTTATTTGGTAAAAGTAGAATTATTAGAAAATAATGTTTATAGAGTATTGAATGATGTCAGATAAATAGATTATTGAATTCTAACATACTTCCTGAACTTTTCTGAACTTTTTTGTTAAATGAATGGATAATAGATATGGAGGAATAGCCTTATATGCTAAATAGATTCATGTGAGAATATCTAGAATCTTGAGTGGTGAAACATGTTATATAAAACATTTGGATCAGAACTAGTGAAGGGATAAAGAGAAAGAGTCATTGCAAACATATACTACAGAACACCTGGACGAAGGACAAATTTTATTTGAAAAACAGAAAATAAACTTGACTTGGAAGAAAGATAGTTTGGCTTTGAAGGAATTCAACTATCCAGACATTTGCTAGAATATTCTCTGCCAATTCTACCAGAATAGTAGCCAAATTTGTGACTTTTTTAAATAATAATTTCATCCTTCAAAGGTGGAAGCCATGAGGAGAACTACTATTCTGGACTTGGTTTTGATCAATGAAGAATATAGACTATAAGGGGTTTTGCTATCCAGAATACATCACCCCCCCAAAAAAAAAGAGTTTTACAAAGACAGATTATTGTTATTTTTATCCTTTATTTTCAGTGAGGAACAGTCATATCACAAAGTGATGTCTTGATATGTGTATGAATTAGATTTAAGTGAGGCAGGCAGAATTGCATAGTCTTTAGCTTCTCTCTCTTCCAGAATCATAGCAGTCCAATGGCAAGACAAAAATGACAAAATAATGATGATGATGATGATAATGATATATATAATAATAGAAACTGATGTTGATGATTGGAAAGCAATTCTTGGCTTTCTTCTGTTTTGGCTCAAAATAACAATGAATTGAACCATTTGGAAATCTCATCATTCCCCAATGTCACAAGATACTCAATCTCACAACTCCTTGTATTTTCACTGGCTATCATATATTTAAAAGACCTTTATTATCTCTACCTTCTGGCTTCCCTAGCTTCCTTCAATTCTGCCTAGAAGACCATCTTCCAAGAAATCTTTCCAGATGCCCCTAATTATAATTCCTTCTTTCTGTTGATTATTTCCTATTTATTCAGTTTATAGATTGTTTGTACATAGTTATTTGTACTTTGTTTCCCTTATTCGACAGTGAACTTTTTAAGAGCAGGGATTATCTTTAGCTTTTCTTAGCATCCTCAGTGGTTAATATGATGACTGACACATAGTAAGTGCTTAATAAATGTTTACTGACTGACTGACAAGTAGGAGAGAGAAGTAATTAGAAGTAAATTGTAGTACAGAACTCTGAAGTCCTGCCTTGTATATATATATATATATTTAAAAAGTTTAATCCTATATCCCTTCTTATGACTATTTCCTAGGATGATGCAAAGCCCATGTACCTTGAATAATTTACCAGGTAAACTAATCAGCTCAAAAGGATAGAAGCTGATGCTTCACTCCCTCCCATTATATGACCAGAAATCTGCCTCCTTCTTTGGGGTTTAGAGCATTGAATTATGTATTAATGGTAATTATTGTACTAGTTAACATTTATATGGCTCTTTAAAGTTTAGAATAGTGCTATACATTGATTATTTATTTGGTCCTTATAAAAACTTAGTGAGTTAGATGATGATACTATCACAATTTTTCAGATGGGGAAATGAAATTGAAAGTTACTTGCCCAGGTTTATCCAGTGACTAATTGAGATAGCATTCAAACTTCTGACTCTGTGTTCAGCAGCCTTCTCTCTTATATCATCTAACTGCCTCATCTCATGATAGGAAGTAACTTATTCAGCCTGTCACTCAGAGGATAATTCCTGTGTTAACAGGCACTAAGTGAGAAGAGAGACAAGTTTCTACAATCCATTCCCCTTTTATATAGTGAAAATATGTCATCTTTTAATTTTGTCATCATGAGAGAAGAATAGTGTACCTTTATAATGTCTTTATTCCCTTGCCTCATCATGGCAGTGAAGGAGACTTGAAAGCTGGGGCAGTGGTGTGATAGCTTTGGCCATTTGTCTTAGCATAAAAAATTTTATACATGTCCCTGGCAACAGATCATACCTACTTTTAGAGCACCAGCCTACATAAGTACAGAAAATGAATAGATGAATTAATAAAACATTTACTAATCACTTAGTATATACAAAATACTTTGCTAAGTTCTGGGAATACAAATTAGAACATAAAATTCTCCCTGTTCTTAAGAAATTCATATTCTAATGGGAGAGACAACTATAAAATGCTTCAAAAGCAAATCTTATGGAAATGGGCCATGGACTTTAGGGTGACAACAGTACAGAAGTAGAAATTATTCTTTCTTAATGCTATTTCCACTTATAAAATCATATCAGTTTCTGCTGTCAAACCATTTGATAGTACCACAAACATTGATGGTAAGAATTTTCTGTTGTCTTCAAAAATAGCACTTCTAGAAACAACCACAGAGCTGCATTTTCACAGGGATTTCTTTCCAGGATAATAATTGTGGCTAGTGGGCTGTAAATATTGCTATTACAAAAGCTTTTTGGTTCAGCTGTCTGAGTGGAGAGGGTCAGCAAAGTGATGGGAGTGGTCTGACTTGTCTGACATATGTTGCCTCCTGTTTTTTCCTTGTGGTGCCCTCCTGCTTCAGCTAGTCTGGCCCACTTATCTGTGAGTGGCATTTAGTTGGCAGCTGGTGAGAAAGTCTGGCCTCTCCACAAGAGTTGCTTTCATGGATGATCACAATAAGGATTGGATTGGAAGCAGAACTGGTGGTCTTGGGGGTACTACTGCTTGTAGAGCTGCAGATTCTATTTCCCTATTGGTGGCAGAGAGTCAGTAGACTGGATTCTTGATATCCCAAGAATGGGATATATCAATCCATTCTTGATATATGGGTTGTCCATGGCAACCCATTATAAAAAAGGAAAATATTCAAAATGGATCTCAATCGTATGTACCCTGCTTTTCTAATTCTTCAGTGGTAATGACAGAATTGCAGGAAAAAGAGTAGATAATGCTGTATAAACCATTTACAAATTTAATTTGATATGTTGTTGTTTAATCAATTCAGTCATGTCAGACTCTTTTTGATCCCATTTGAGGTTTTCTCAACAAGATATTGAAGTGGTTTTCTATTTCCTCCTCTAGCTCTTTTTGCAGATGAGGAAACTGAGGCAAACAGGTTTAAGTGGCAGCTAATATATTTCTGAGACCAGATTTAAACTCAGGTCATCCTAACTCAGTGTCCTGATATAGTCATGTCTGATTCTTCATGACCCTGTGGACCATACTATTCTTTTTTATTAAACATTTTTTTTTAATTTGACAAAGATACTCAAGTATTTTGTCATTTTCTTTTCCAGTGGAATAAGGCAAATAGAGGTTAAGTTCCCTCAGCAGGAATCAAATATCTAATAAGTGGCAAAGGCTGGATTCTAACTCAATTTTCTGACTCCAGACCTAAAGCTTTTCAATAGAGCCACCTAGATACTTCTTTAATTTGACTACTCTAAATGTGTGTTCATTTCCTGTTGACAAATAAGTGAATATATTCCTATAGAAATTAAATCATGTTATTCTTGAGATCCTCAGTAAAACAGAAAGCAAAGAAAACAATGTAGTTGCAGCCAAGTGGAAGAATAACTCCATGGAGAGAAGAAAATGTGTTATAGAAAGGGCTTAATCATATACCCTAAGTAAAAAATACAAGAACTATATTTCATGGGCAACTTGGTCATCATTTATTGAAGTTTCAAGGATAAGTGCTTTCAAAAAAAGACCACAGTGAAAATAATTGCATTTTCAAATTCTACAGTGAACTTTTATTCAATCAATGCACAAGCTAATATTTCAGGACTTCAGTGCAAAGTTGGGAAAAGGTAAGCATAGGGAGAAATACACAGGAACCAATGGTTCAGGAAAAAGGAATAAAACAGGCCAAAGACTTTTGTAGACCACTCAGAATTCCCACATTTTTACATCATGAATACATTTTCTGAAAAAGAATTGGTAGGTGTTGCTTATCATAAATACAATATGGTATATACTATCGGTGCTATCTTAATAGCATAAAAATGAAATAGATTATACTTTAAAGGAGAGAAAAATTTCCATGATATATCTAAAAGTCATCTCTGAATAGCAGTTTCTATATAGTATAAGGACCAATTTGTTAAATCAAAGATTGTTATTGTTCTGTCATGACCGACTCTGTGAATGCATTTAGGATTTTCTTGGCACAGATAATAGAATTGTTTGCCATTTCCTTTTCTAGCTCATTTTTACAGATGAGGAACTGAGGCAAACAGGGTCAAATGACTTACCTAGGTTCATATAGCTGATAATTATCTGAATCCAGATTTCAATTCATGAAGATGAGTCTTTCTGACTTTCTGACTGGCCAAGTACTCTGTCCACTATGCCATCAAGATCCTCAGAGTAAAAATAAGAATTAATGTTTTTAAAAAGCTAGAAAAATTGAGTACTTATGAGAGAAGATATGATATACAATTTAAGTTCAATTCAAAACTATTTAAACAAGTAATAATGAAAAATGGTAACTGGATAACATTTTTGTTGTAAATCAATTGATACAATAAGAAGACTGAAAAATCACAGTGAGCAAATACTTGGTTTATTTGGCAATTAAAGATGGGACCAAAATCATTTGTAAAATCTAATAAAGAAGAAAAGGAAAGAGGATGAGATTGCTGTCAGAAATTATAAAATTTATTTTTTTTAAATGCCAAATTCCTCACAAAAGCAAAAGTATATCTTTTTCATACTAGCTTTTTACCAATGTTCCTGTATGGACATTAGAAATGGGATGCAATTGCCTCCAAAAAAAAAAAAGAAATGAAAAATCACATAGAGGGAACTGGAGAAGCACCTGTTGGATGTGATTGGAACACAGGTTGGAACATGTAGCTCTTCCTGAGATATGTTAAACACTTTTTCAAAATTGCTAATTATTTAATGATTAAGATTTCCCTCACTGCAAAGTAATAATTTAATGATTAACACCTTGGAATCCTAAAAGAGTTAATGAGAATTTCAAAAAGACTGTATAGCAATCACAGTAATTAAATGATAGGGAAGATCTGGCTTTTATAAGGAATATTTGTGTTAGGAAAAAAAAAAGTGGAATGACCACGATTATTGCTACAGTATAAGTTATGACATTGCCAAGAAAAGTGGGGGGTAGGGCCTTCTTTTCATACTCCTTCCTCGATGAGTTAATAATGTCTATTACATTTGCCCAATAAGAAATATGAGAAGAAAGGAGAACATTCCATAATGCTACTGCTTCATTGGGGTGACAATGGGTAATGATGAGATTTTCAAACTATTCAATTCATTTTTATCTTGTCCAAGCTGAAAGTTTTTTGGATGGGAAGGATGGAAGATAAATGGTTAGTAGTATATAAAAAACCAAAAAACCAAAACAACAACAACAACAACAACAAAGTAGGTGAAGAAACAACTCTCTTTCTCCCTTTTAATGAGTTCACGTCACCAAATTCTGATAGACTACATGCTGGTGTACATAATATAATTGTTACACAGCTGTTAGAGATCTTTAAAAAACTATGTGGAAAATCAGAGAAGTGTTATAGGACTGCAGAAGAATATTAAAGAATGTGTAGTAGTTGTTTTTAGAGAAGAGGGGAAAGTTCTCAAACTTTCAGCTCCTGACATTGGATATTAAAGGGATGGTGTGTGAGCATGTACAAAACAAAGCAGTGATCTCAAAGAACCAACATAGATCAAAACTGGTAATATCATACTAAACTTTTTCATTAGCAGAATGACTGGTAGATCAGGGAAATATAGTGGAGATATTACACAAGATTTGCACAAAGCATGTAACATAATTTCTCTTGCTCATCAAGGTATATGAGTCTAATGCATAATCTAATTAGGTATATTAAGAACTGGTAAATTGTTAGAATTATTGAATAGATCGATATGAATATTTGGGAGAATTTTCTTTTGTGTGCCCAGATAGCTCACCTTGGTTCTGTACTGGTCATCATTTTAATAAATGTTTATTTTTGTTCTGAACTTGACAAATATAAAAAAGAATAGACTTTCATAGATGCATAATAGAACAACAATAACAACAACAAAAGAGTTATCTTTTGTTATCTACAAAAATCTTTTCTTTTCAAGCATATAATAGGATCTATAGTTTTGAAAGCCATTCTATTTATCTGTCTTCTATAGTAACCATTTTAGTCACTATTTTCTATCAGTGCTCTAGACAAAAGCTTCAATTATATGCTTGTTGAATTTGCTGATGATGTCAAGCTAGAGAGAGCTAATATAAAGTTAGGATAAAAAAATCTTGATTAGCAAGAATGATGGGTAAAATTTAACAGATAAATATAAAATATTAGATTCAAAATCTAAATTCCATCTTTGCAAATTGTGTTGGTATGAGACAATAACTCCTTTAAAAATTATTTTAAAGAGTTTAGTTTATAGTGAGCTTATCTTATTCTCAATAGCATGATATTATAATGGGGAAAAAAGAATGTTACAACTAGGATCAGAACATTTACAAAGAGGAAACAAAAAATGTTAATTTTGGCAGTGCTGTATTTTGGATTGCAGACTGGCCTGATTCAGAAAGGACTGGATTAAATTCTTATCTCTGATTCATCCTGCCTGTGTCTTTGAGTTAGTCACTTAACTTTTGACTTCCTTTGGCCTCTTTTCTAGACTAAACTCAGAATAATTGATATTCCACACTAGTAGGAGAAAGTAGTTGTTAGTTTCCCCCAAATCAGATTCAAACCAAAACAATTATTCAAGTTTTTAAGATGCTTAAACTTATTAAAATATAATACTTTAAAATGCAAATGTAACTTTAATTTAGTGACTTAGGAGTTCCTTTCAAATGCACTGGTTTATAACTCATCCATGCTTGTGTAATTCTTTTCCATGTTCTTTTTATAAGCTTACCACAGAGAATCTAACCAATGTACTGGAAGTCTTGCTTTGTCATGATATTATAAGAGTTTATTATTTTGGCTCTTTATCTTTCTCTGATTTTTGCCATATCTTAATTATCTATCATATTCATGTTCTTCATGCTTTAGAAATGTTTTCAGTGCTTATTGACATTGACGTGACTTGCTGATTGAGAAGGGAGGAAGGGAAAAAAGGAAACAAAGAAAGAAGGAAAGGAAGGAAGAAATATTAGAAGGTCTTACTTTGTGCCTGGCGCTGTGCTGGACCTACAGAATACAAATGCAAGCAGAAAGAAAAGATCCTTGCTCTCAAGGGACATTCCATTGGGGAAGATAATGTGTAAAAAGGAGCAGAGAAGCTACTGCAAAGAAAGACGTACCTCTCATTAGACATTATTGTTTAATTATCAGCAACAGTTGGATATGTAAATGAATCAGCAAACTTCTCTTATTAGAAGTTGTAATGATATGGCATTTATCTAGAAAGCTCCTCTGTCTTTTGGACTAGAGATAGTACTACTTGCTTAAGGGATTTCCATTAAAATCCAAGAGTAAAATTATAGGGAGGATTGAGTTTATTAGTTTTATTATCATTGTGACACTATGGAATAAATGAACCAGATTAAAAATTTTATATGTGCATTTTCCAAATTATTTCTATGATAATCAATGTTTAGGTAAGCACCATCATATTATACAAATATAGAAACAGCTGTTACTTTCCCCTGTGTATTGTATTTTTAAAAAGTTAATATGATTCTTTCCAAAAGCTTTGGTTTCTTTTGGGACATTAATTTGAAAGAGAAGCTTTTCTTCTTGAATGTGGATCTCCTCCTGTTATTTATTTCTCTCCTAAAGTTCAAGCCTTCTGTGACAGTAAAGCTGCTTATTCAAATGTGAGGATCATTCATGGTCTTATGACCTTAAATGATGAATAACTAATGGAATCAGTAAAAGTCTAAAGAAATTAAAATCCTGCTGAGTTGAAAATGTTTTTAAGTAACCAAACATTAGGAAGAACATGTGATATAAAGAACAAATTCATAGCTATTATAAATGGAAATAGCCAAATAAATCACTGTGACCATTCCCTGGCAGGAGATGAGGAGTTGTTTAAATGACACCATCTGCTCTCTTCTTAAAACAATAATCTTCTTTTGGTAGCTAACAAGATCAACAACATCCCGATACTTCCTAACTTAAAATATTAAGATACTTTAGAAGTATTCTTACACAGATTCCTCCCCCCCCCCCCCCGAAGTTTCAACTTCATGAAATGGTAAACTGATTATAATACTTAATCTGTGATTTAAGAATCAGGAGTGTTCTGGAATTAGCCATAGTGAGAGCCAATGTTAAATTTATAATATGAACATGTTTACCTTGGAAATTGGCAATGCTATAGATCAAGAACTTGATCTATTTTTGTTGTTGTTAATGTCTAGACTTAAGAAAGTGATGGAGAAAATAATAATACAGATTAAACCTAAACCTATTTTATGTACATATTTTTGAGAACCAGTTGTTAGATATTTAACAGCATACCTTGTCAGTGTTTTCCACTGGGTGGATTGGAAAATTTAGATAACTAAATTATAGTCAATGTTTTGATTAATTACATGAGGCTGTCATTCTTATAAATATATACCTGTATCACACATATATATATATATATATATATATATATATATATATATATATATACACATATATGTATGTATCTTCTAATTAAAACAAACCTTTTAAGATAATCATAAAAGCTATATTTTATTTATTTTAATAACTTTTTATTTTTCCAAATACACACAAAGATAGTTTTCAACATTCACCTTTGCAAAACCTTGTGTTTCAAATTTTTCTCCCTTATATCTCCTATCCTCTCTCATACACAGCAAGAATTCTGTATAAATTAAACATGCAATTCTTCTAAACATTATATCCATATTCATCATGCTGCACAAGAAAAATCAGATTAAAAGGTAAAAGAAAAGAAAAGAAAAACAAGCAAACAAATAACAACAAAAGTGAAAATATGAAAAAAATGAATAATATGATATTATCATATGCCATATCATATGCCAGCACAAGGTGAAAGTTGCAATGAATCTCTCTTGCCTCTGAGAGAGGGCTTGTGGACTTCCTCAGTTTTAAGGAACTGAGACAGAACAGATAAGGAAACTTGAGACAAAGGAAACTAGTTCAGGGAAACTGAGTCAGAACAGTTATGCTTTTATCCATATTCAGTTTCCATAGCTCTCTCTCTCTGGATGTGAATGGCTCTTTCCACAAGTCTATTGGAATTGAAAAGGCTATATTTTTTTGTTGAAACTTGTGGTGTTTTTCTTCTTTAAAATAATAATGGTTCTCTCTGGGAGCAGGTTTCTTGGGGAGGTTTTCTGGAGGAAGCCTTAGTTTCAGTTAAAAGTAATAATCACTTCAAAATGCAGCCAGCTGATTAAAATCTAAATGTTTATTTTCTCCTTCCAAAATAGCCCGGTTAGTTTTTCTTATAGGCTTATCTTTCTTCTTGGTTCCAAGAGCTCTTGCAGCTAGTCCTTTGCCTCTGCTTTCTTCAACCTCCAGCCAGCACAAGTTGAAAGTTGCAATGAATCTCTCTTGCCTCTGAGAGAGGGCTTGTGGACTTCCTCCAAGAGTGCTCCTCTCCGACCCCTGACAATGTTCTGAAGTAACTCACTAACTTGAAGCTAAGAGTCTCTTTATATATGATCTCCCAAAGGTTGACACCTCCTTCTGGAGGCAGGGATTAAGGGAAGTGTGAATTTGGATATCTTATACTAAACCCTGAAACCTCCCAAATGTGTGAACTCCAATGAGTAAAGGTGTGAACACAAGCATTGTTTCTCAGTTCCACTTAGTACCTTGTTTCTTCTAGCCCATAACATCTCCTTGTAGGATCAGATCAATCATACTGAACCATGCTAAATTAGATAATTATTGTCTCTATCAACTCTAATGACTTAACAGTTTGTAAAGATTCCAATAGAAACTGATACCTAGAAAAATAAGTGAAATATTTTGAAATAGGAGGTAAAACCAGAAGGAAAAAATCTAATAGAAAATTTTTCTTGACTTGGAATCTGTTCTCAGCATTACTTTTCACATTTTTTCAAGATCATCTCTCTGGGTTTAGGATAGAGATTGAAAAACATTGGTCACAAATTGGAGAACACATCTCAGAAGAATAGGACTATTTAATTAGAGGAATCTGTCTAACTTCAGCGACATCACAGATCGTCTTTATGATTGTGCACCAATAGTTCATTATCCATCTTGAGAACCATTTACTCATGCAAAATTGATTGTGAAAAAGAAAAGCAAACAGGTGGCAAAAGACTAGGGTTGGGATGGAGAAAAACAAAGTTAGATCTAAAGAAAGAAAAGGATTCGTGATATGAAGAATGCATACTGCAAGGACACGTTAGACAAATCTTCAGTAACTGATAAAGACAGCTAAAAGCTGAGGAAGAGAAATAGATTCATAATCCAAGAAAAGAGACATCTTATTGAACAAATACTTTGCAACAAAGTAAACTGAATTAACATCCATGGAAAACAAAAGTATTAATATTAATTTTATAAGATTCCATGAAAAAGTGCTATAACTACTCTTATATTAAAACTTTTGTATAACAGTTTAAGAAATCTCAAAGTAGTTCAAAAGCATAATAAGAGAATCAAATGAAAAGATCAAAGGAATAAAGCAGTAAGAATGTAAATTAAAGCTTTTAAGAAATCAAGACTAGCAAGATTAGAGGATTTATAACAAAACATTTGCTAATGAAGTAGTTACTGAAAAATAGAATTACATAATTATAATACAAAAATGTAAAGAGAATGAAAATTAAACAAAATCTAAAGACAAGAAGATTGAAGTAAAGCTCTGTAAATAAAAGTATTGAATGTGAATAAAGAATACAAAAAGATATCCTAAGGAGTATAGGTTTTCCATAAAATACCATTAAAATGAAAATTAGAATACCATATTTCAGGAAAACATTACATTTTATGATTATCCTTGGATCACCAATGGAATCAAATACTGAATTTCATTTAGCAAAATCTATCTCTTGGGAATTAAAACATCAAAGAACAAAATCTGCAGGCAGCAGGTAAAAAAAACCAAAAAGCTTTTATGTTCGGAGAACAATGTCAAAAAAAGGATAATAAAGGATTGTATTGGATTACAAGAAGTCTAAGAAAAAAATAGGAATATGTTTAAAAAAAAAAACACAGCACATTGCTTGGCAGCCAAAAAATGTTTTTTTAAAAAAATCTTACCCTGACCATGTAAGAAAATAATAAAATTCTCATTAAAAGAAGAAGAAATTGAGTCATTATTTGAAAGAAGTCAGAGATTATCAGGGATGCAACTTGCAGACTGAAAGACATTTTAAACACTTTTTGAGAACAATGAGAACTGGGGAAAATATTTTTCCCCACGCCATTATGGTGGCTTTTTTGTGTTTTGATTTTCTTTGAAAAAAATCTTACTATTTTAAAGGGTGGTGATCATAAATACTTATAGTTAGATAAAAAATAATTCCTTCTGGGCAGTGTGATAGAGAATAAAAATCAAGGCATACTGTGCTGTAATGCCAGAGAAACTGAGGCACAAGAGAGATTAGAGAGTTTTCAATAATTTATTAACTGGAGAATATAATTGGCTGGACAGGACTCTCATCTCAAATTATCCAGTCAGATAAACATATACTGGGACCAAATTATACCAGGGCTGGAGGAGACTGTCATACAGCCTCCAGCAATGAATGGGCATATCTCAAACTCTTAAATACCTTTTAGAAACAAAGAACCAAAAAGCTGTCAGGTTGGGGGGAGACCATAAATCCTAAAAGCCCAGAGACAGGATGCCTGAATACCCAGAGATAAAGATGTCAGTGAGGTATCTTGGAATATTGTAAATTCTTGAGAACAGGGAAGGGTCAGGCAGTCTGCTCTCTTGTTTATCTTGCTAACAATTTATAACCTTAGAGTAAAGGGTTCCCAATCTTAATGGACCAGAAGGGGTTTTTACAGTTTTAAGGAACTGAGACAGAACAGATAAGGAAACTTGAGACAAAGGAAACTAGTTCAGGGAAACTGAGTCAGAACAGTTAAAGAGAACTGTGGCATAACAGCACAAACCTGATATTGGATAATATATTGAGGAGAGGATTAGGAAAGCTGAAATCAGATTATTATAAACTATAGAAGAAGATTTAGATCTCTGAAAACTTTTAATAACTAAGTGGAAAAAAGAATCAACAAACTGAACATTCAGTCAAAATAAATTGAAAATAAATAAAGAACCCTCAAACACAGAAAAAAGGAGAAATCTTTAAAAATAGAAGGAAACTAGAAATTAAAGACAATAGAACTGATAAAAACTGATTTTCTTTCCATTTGGAGAAGAGACTACTAACAACATAGATAAATCATTACCTACCATGATCAATAAAAAGAGGAAAATATCAAAAAAAATTTAAAAGCATTAATTCAAAGCAGAAAGTAAAAAGTAAACATCAGCAACTTATAGTCAGTTCCACTGTAGCAAACTAAGAATTCAAAGGAAATAGATTTTTACAAAATTCCCCAAATTAATCAGTATTTTTTTTTAAATCAGAAAAAATAAATCCATACTATTAAAGATTGAAACAAATCCAACAACCAGGTCCAGAAGGATTTACATGTTTCTATGAAAATGTATTAAAATGTTTTTATGAAACATTTTAAAAATAATTAATAGCAATGCTAAACTATCAGTCTCAAAAAAATTCACAGCAATGGAAGGATCTGTGTTCAAAATCAACCTCTATTTATCTGTGTCTATCTGTCTGTCTGTTGGTTTGTCTTTAAGGGCCTACTTAGACTGTAACCAGTGGGAGTAGGGTTAGTATACAAGGATGCTGGTAAAGTAGAATGGAGTAAGGTTGTAAAGGGCTTGAAAAGTCAAACAGAAAAATTTATATCTTAATTTAGAAGCAATACAAAGGTCCTGAGTTTATTGAGTAATAGCATTTTATGATCTGACCTGTTTTGTAGGAAAATAATGTTGTCAGCTATGTGCAGACTTACATTGGGGAGAAACTTGAAGCAAAGAGACAGACCATTTAGAAGGCCAGTGCAGCATTCTAGGTTAGAAGTAATAATATCATGAACTAATGTACTAGCTGTTTAAGTAGTGAGAAAGGGAGAGAGAGGAGAGATGAATTATAAAGAACAAATGACAAGATTTGGTAACTAATTAGGTATATAAGATGAGTGAGTGAAGAGCAAGGAATGCTAATGAAGTTTTAAATGTAGAATGTTAGTTAGTGGTGCCTTCAATAGAAAAAAAGAAATTTGGCAAAATATGGGTTTGTGTGAAAAGTCACTGAATTCTATTTTGGACTAGTTGAGTTGAGAGTGTTATGAGACTATGAATTTGAAACTTCAAATAATTGGTGATATGGGATTGTGTTCAGGAGAGATATTGGGTGTATAAATAGACGTGAGAGTTATCTGGTTCATAATCATAAAATATATCTAAACCAAGAGTTAGCTTATATGTTATAAAGATACACTATAAGCTTTCCTAACATTAAATAAAACATCCCTGAAAAAAGCTTTTTTTTGGTAGGAAGTAGCTGAATTTAACCTGCCAAAACATGAACTGACTTTATATTTCTTTTTAAATAAATAAAAACAAATAGTTGTAGAGATCATCACTGCTCATGAGTAGATTGTGCCAACATATTAAAAATAGTACTGCCTCAATTCAAAGTTTTGATGTAATCAAATTATAAGGATTTACATAGCTTTATATAGCTTTATATAGCTAGAGAAACAAAATCATAGAAAAAAAAAGTATTTCTAGGCTCTGAAGGGAAACAAGTGGATATGTGAATGATATTTGAATATATATTACATTTGGGCAACATATGAATAACAAAAAAATGTGACATTGCCAGAACCTAAAATATTACAATATAATAATCATTGAAATGATTTAGTACTGATTAGAAAGAAATAAAACAGAAAAGTAGATCAGTGGAAAAGATTAGATAGGTTACAAAAACAACTAAAAATAGTTCCTTAGTATGTGAATATCATCTGATAAATCTAAGGACAATACTTAGTAAAGGAATGACATTTCAACAATTGCTGGAAAAATTGGAAATCATTTTCCAATTCTAAACTAAAGAGTTTAGACCATTATTTACATGGCTATAGATCAAAATAATCTGGAAATAAATATGTAATCTGAATATAATGCCATATTAACAATTAGAGAAGTACCTTTTATATCTATGAGTAAGAAGTGGAAAATTATCCAGAGAAATATTAGTGGAGATAAAAGAAACAATAATAATAATTTGGATCATTATGGTTCCATAGAATTTTTTAAATTGAACAAATAAAATCATTGAATATAGGTAAGATATACTATTGAGTGAAAAAATATTTGTATCAAATATCACTTTAAAACAGTATATATAGGCAATTGACAATAACATAATTCCAATAACTGCATTTCAATTGAGAAATATCCAAAGGATATAAAGATGCAATTTTAAAAGAATAATTTCAGTCTATCAATGACAATGAGTGACATTCCGTAACATAAATGAAATGAAGACAGTTATGAGGTATCACTTGTTTATATACTTCAGAAATTTTGAAAGATGATAAAAATGGAAATAGTTAATGTAGAAGGGGCTGTGGAAAGAGAGACACACTAATACATTGGTGGAACCTTTAATTGGTCCAAATGTTTTGCATGTCAGTTTGGAATATGCGAGAGGTGATTAAATTCTCTATACCTTCTAATCCAGTCGTATTGCTAATTGGAATAAAACTAAAGGAAATTGGAATCTGTAAAAAATGTAAAACATATAACTAAATAATGGTAGCATCAGTGTGTGTGTGTGTGTGTGTGTGTGTGTGTACACACAAGAACTGGATAAAAAGTGAGTGCTTATTAATCAAGGAATGGTTGAAAAGGGGCAATATAATGTAACACATGCTGTATTAAATGGTGAATATGAAGAATTTAGAGAAATATGGTAAGATTTGTAAGAACTAATGTAAAGTAAAATACAACAAATCCTGAAGAACTACATGCCTAATAATTTCAAAGTAATTTAAAATATTTTACAATACTCAGTGATTACAGTATGATTTCCAGTGTAAATAAAAATTATTAAAGGCCAGACTCTAAATTAACTAAAAATCAGTAAAGACACTTGAGAATGAATGCTAAAGCTTATCTCACTCTTTTTGAAGCAGAAATACAGGGGATTAACCAATGCAAAATTTTGTATACATTGTCAAAAGTTATTCCTTTATCAGATGTTTTTTTCCCCTTGATTACATGTGAATATTAAATATGGAGGGGGTTTTTTCCTCTTCCCCAAAATGACTGATAGAAAGTATAAAAAAGGAATCCTAAAATTTTGTTTTTAAGGAAGAAATCAGTTTTCCAGAAACTATAGTAAAAATCTGATTAGTGTAGCTATAACATGTATCTGAATATTGCAGAGATATTTCTAGTTGCAATCTGTTGTTTTAGCAGTGATTAGATATTTAAAGTAATAGTTCTGTTTTCTAGTGGAATGTCACAAACTTAGATTTATATAATTATAATAATGATAATGATGATAATAATTAATATAATAATCTAAGGTTTGCAAAATTACTTTACACATATTATCTTACTTTATCATCACAACAAATCTTGCTGTTTAGTACCTTTCTCCCTATTTTATAGCAGACAGGTGACTTACCCAGGGTCATACAGCTAGTCTCTGAGATAGGCTTTGATTTAAGGTATTCCTAATTCTAGCTCTCTAATACTGTATCAACTCTTCAACCTGTCTACCTAAAATTAGGAAATATTAAACAGGAAATTCTTTTATCAAAAATGTAGAATTATAGAAAGAACAATGGATACAAACTCAAGATACTCTGATTTGAGGTCCATTTATGTTCTTGTATTCTTGGACAGATTTCTCAACCTTGCTGGGTCTCAGTTCCTCAAATGTGAAATAAAGTCATTAAATGTTGGATAGCACTGAGATTGTGTGGGGTAGGCTTATGACTTGAGTAGGGATATGGAAATTTGTTTTATTAAAAAAGGAAAATAATAAAAGGGGAGTGCAAAGGTAGTATTGTATTTTAAGACGGAACAACTTCTGCTAATAAATGTCTTGGCATTCCACTTTTATCATTTTCAAAAAACCCAGACAAATAAACAAAGTTATATTTAAAGATCCAGGACCCAGATGAGGGAATTGCTAATGGAGAGTATATGGGAGGGCGGGTAAGTGATCAATGGCTGGAGATATGGACTCAGTATTCTGGAGGAAATATACTTTATACTATCAAATTAAAAGAAAGAAATAAGTGACAAATATTATATGTCTAGCATACAACGAAGATAAAATAATAGTAATGGAGAACTTAAACCATTCATGCAATTTACTGGAGCTTATTTGCTAATAAAATCAGAACCACTGATCAATTCTAAAATTTTCCTTAATTATAATTTCACTCTTTAAAAAGTCAGAGAAAGTAAAAAATTGACTAATTTTAGACTAGATTTTGACTAATAAGAAGGAATTGGTTGGTGAAGTAGAATTGATTAGAACCTTATGAGGCAGCATTTATTCTATTTTAGGGTTGACAGATTAAGAAGGGGAAAACAAGGTATAGTTGGATAATTTCACATGCAGTCTAGATATTGTAGGAGCAGCATTCCCAAAATGGATAAGCATGATGTAGTAGCCTAATGTTGCTGGTAGAATATTTAGGCAGCATGAAGCCCAATAAATGAGTGTCAAATAGATCTGAGGAGGAGTAGAGTCTGAAGGTGCCTGAATATAAAAAAAGAATGCATTTTAATGGCCTAATTATGACCATATTATCTAAATAAGAATTATCACATGCATCAAACCAAATAAATAAATAATTTTTTTTTGTATTTCAGGCAAAAAACATCCATAGAATGACTAAATAAATTCATCTCCCTCAACAGTCTAATTGAGTGTTTCTTTTTATGTTAAATTTAAATAAAAATCTAAATATTTAGTTCAAACATACAAAATGTGCAGCAATTTAAGTAATGATAACAACTTACTCTTACATAATATTTTAGATTTTTGCAACATATTTTCCTTACAGCAAACTTCTGAGAAAAGTGATGTACATATTTTTATCCCTATTTTACAGATGAAAGTATTGAGGTTCGGAAAATTTTAATGATAAAGTAATGAGATAGCTTCAAAAATAAAAATCTGATTTTTATGAAAACTGGTATATCTGTAGTCCTTCAGTTATTTCACAGCTATATTCATAAAGTGTTTCATTGATCTTATTTTCTAATAAGGCGGTTAAAGAATAGCAAGGCCTCTACAGATGGACACCGTTATCTTTTTCGTGGCAGAATCAATACTGAAGTGATGGAAGTTGAGAATGTGGATGATGGAACAGGTAAGTAATTTTTAGATTGGTAAAGGATTTTTTAAATAAAAATATGCATGAAAATATTTTTCATAAGGATCACCATTAATATATTGGAGCTCAGAAGTTTTTAGCTTTGGGTATATAAGAAAGTATTGATTACCACATACATAAGCAATTAGTCTATATTGAATAGTAGTATGGTTTATGAACTGTTGTAACTATAACTATAATTTTTGTATTTGAGACTAATTTCTAATATAAGTATAAATGTGATATAAGAAAATTTAAGATCTATTTGTGGTATAGATTAACCTAAATCCAGGGGAAAAAATGAAATTTATGAAGAAACAAATTTAAGTTGGTATTAAGGGGAACAACAACAAAACAAAAACCTTTTTAAAAATTAGAGATATTCTAGAGAAGTATGTATTGCTTTGGGTAGTAGTACATTCTTTCTCAAATAAGTTCTTCAAGCACCATTTGAGTGTTATAGGGGATTCTTCTTCAGAAACTCCTAATGCCATTTTTGCTTTCATTTAAAGTCTTTTGAAACCCAGCCTCATTCTGTGGTGTACCTCCCTGTTTCTTAAACAATGGTTTACAGTTACATATGTAATCTTGCAACTGAATGTGGGGGGGTCATGAAATCATGATTTATTATCAGTGAATTTTTGATTTTTCTGTTAATATAATGGGGGTCATGAGTAGAAAAAAATTAAGAAGCTTTGGTCTATTAAAAACCATTACATTGAATTCCCAATCCCTATATTTATGCCCACCTGCATTTTTGATTTCCTTCACAAGCTAATTGTACAATATTTCAGAGTCTGATTCTTTTTATACAGCAAAATAACAGTTTGGTCATGTATACTTATTGTGTATCTAATTTATATTTTAATATATTTAACATCTACTGGTCATCCTGCCATCTGGGGGAGGGGGTGGGGGGTAAGAGGTGAAAAATTGGAACAAGAGGTTTGGCAATTGTTAATGTTGTAAAGTTACTCATACATATAACCTGTAAATAAATGGCTATTAAATAAAAAAAAAATGTACACACAAAAAGAAAAAAAAAGAAAAAAAAAAAAAGAAGCTTTGGTCTAGCTAAACTTATCATTCCTTACTTGTGATACTCCATTTTCTATCACCATGTCTGTTTGGCAGCCATTGTCTTCGGCTATATTACAGATTTCTTATGAGAAGGCACTATTTCATATTTGTCTTTGTTTAGCACCTGGCCCATAGTAGTTGCTTGATAAGTACTTATTGATTTAGAAGCCATTTACTTAGAGGAGATGATTGCATTGATGGTAACTGGTGAAATTATCAGAAGTTATTAAAAAAGGGACAAAGCCTTTGTGTACATACGATAAGATGTGGATGATGTCCAGCACAAGAGGCTTTGAAGCAGTGGTCAGAAATATAGCCACATAGCCAGAACTGGTTAGCATCAATGTCAGTAAAGAGAAGTATAGCGAAAACCAGAAAGAAGAGAATGTATATGAAGGAGTGCTTTGTCAAAAGTAGCAGATAGGTAAGCAAGGATGCAGACTGAGCAAAAGTCTTTGGATTTAGTGATTAAAAGATCATTTGTAATGTTGTAAAGAATAACTTATTTTGAATATCAATATGGGAGCCAGATTGCAGGGGATGATTGAAAGAGAATGAAATATGAGGAAATTAAAGAAATTAGGTATAGAAATTTAAAAAATGATAATAGTTTTTTTTATTTTCAAAATACATGCAGATAGTTTTCAACATTCTCCCTTGCAAAATCTTGTGCTCCAAATTTTTCTCCCTCCCTTCCCTAGACAGTGAGTAGTCCAGTATAACATATTTCCACATTTATCATGTTGCACAAGAGAAAAAAAGTAAGCAGACAACATCAAAAAAGATGCAAATACTATGTTGTGATCCATATTCAGTCCCCACAGTCCTCTCTCTGGATGGAGATGGTGCTCTCCATTACAAGTTTTTTGGAATTGGCCTGATTGACCTCATTGTTGAAAAGAATCAAGACCATCACAGTTGTTCATCACATAATATTATTATTGCTGTGTACAATATTCTCTTGGTTCTGCTCACTTCACTTAGCATTAATTCATGCAAGTCTCTCCAGGCCTTCCTAAAATCATCTTGCTCATCATTTCTCATAGAACTGTAATGGGCTGAAGCTTATTATGCTCCAGGTACAATGCTAAGTGCTTTTTACAAACATGAAATTTAAATAGTTTTTACAGTGTGCACAAATGATCAAAGATTTAATATTGAAGTTAAAAACTCGTGGATCTGATCACAGAAAAAGAGAAGGGAAGAATGTGGGGAATGGAGAGCTTCATAACACCAGCCTGAATCTGACTTTCCCTTGATCCTTGCCTTTTTTCTCAAACAATTCCTATGTCAAACTAGATATTATCCTTGCCTCTTGTCCCTCTTGTTTTTCTTGATTCTTAATTTTTTGATCACTACTTTAACAGCACAATTATTGCCTGACAATTCAAGATTTTAAATAGGTTGACAATTTTCCTGACTGGAGCTTTTATCTTAATAGTCATTATAGATTTATGTCCACAGGACTGCATATATCCTGTCCCATTCCTTCCCATTCTAATTTCATTTAAATTCTAAATTTGAAATTAGAAAAAACACAATTTAAGGAAAGGTTGACAAATACTTCTAGGTAAAAAACCAATTTTTTTCTCCCTGTTCAATGACTCTCTCATCATTAACATAGAATAAAACACAAAGCAGGGAAAGTATGCTCTTCAAAGGGATATGACATTGGGATGAAAATCCAACCAGAATTCTAGTTGAAAAGGATTCCCTGTGAAACATGATACCCTACAGTTGCTTCACTATATGAATATTATTGTGCTGATAGATATAAATATGCCCCATGAAGAAATTATCATACCTTGTGATTGAAGAGAGGTCTAATTGGCTGATGCTGGTTGCCCAGTAGGTGCTTGAAAAATGCTTATTGATTAAATTTACTGTGTTGAAAAACTTGTACTTATGGGATAACCTATAGTAGTGAATAAAATGTTTTGCTATTTCTTTAAATATTATTATTAACTATCATTTCCTTTAAATATTGAGTTATGTTGGGGAAGCTGGATGCATTGAATTCTTTAAAAAGTATTCAGTTGTTGGCCAAAGAAATAACAATTAGTGGTTTTATTCTAAATCCATAGGGAATTATATATAATTTAAAGGGGAAATTTATGTATTTTTAGTAGTCTTACTTCAGTGCTTCATCTTGGCATATAAGGTGGCCCAGAGTCTTGGAGAGTATTTCATTAGAGTTTAAATTTCCTAAGCAGTAAAAGTTTGTAGTATAGGTCTGATTATAAATTGTTTGCATGCTCTTCAAGGATCACATAGTTTATTTTGGAGGGAGTATCAAAACACAGTTGATCACCAACAGATACAATTGCCATGACAGTTAACAGGGACTAGCTTCGAAGATATAGAAGACTGGTAAAATATTTCAGGGGAGAGAATACCCATGATGATCAAATCATTGATCCTTGAAGTATTGATGAATTATATATTTAAAGTACTAAGACATGAAGTAATTTGTTATAGTGAGGAGAATAAATGTGAAAGTTAGTGTGATTTTAATGCCTATTTCGAAATCAGGGATTCTTTGTTCCAGTAGGCTATAAAGCATTCAATTTGATGCAAATATAATTGTTTTTAGCCTTAAGTAGGCTTAATTCCCATTATTGTTATTTAAAAAGAATTTCCTTGAATCTATATAGACATACCCTGGCATTGTTCATCACCAGAATGGGAGCGAACTGAATATTTAGTCATCAGTTTCTTGATGCTGTGAATAATGCATTCTGGCATTTTCTAGCATTTCCCAGCCCATATATACAATACTTGGCAGTTTTCCATCTCATTAAAATGCAGAGTTATTGAAAGGATCCCTGTGTGTCTGCTGAGATTTATGATTACTTCAGTTTTAGAAAATCCCATCTCATTATGCAAAAGTGTGCTGAATTAAGAATAGAGAATTTGCGAAGTATAAAGCTCTGAAGCAATTAGTGGCTTATTCAAGGCTGCCCTTTAGATTTTCCTTGCCTTTACTAAAAGTCAGTGATGACCTTTGATAGTTTGTACTCATTGTAAAACTATTTTAATTCAAGATTTTATGTGATGCATTTTGTGAAATTAAATAATTTGACCGGGGAGGTCTATAGCTTCCTTTAATTATCAGAGCAAAAGTTGATGGTGTTATTGAGCCTTCTCATGGTAGAGAAGTGCAAGGAAATCAGTGCTTCTGTTATTATTCTATGACTATTTGTGACCTGGGCATGATTGTTGAACTAAATGAGAATCAAAATTACTAGAAGATTGTGAAAGAAACAGTTTTGCAATCATTGTTAGACTATGAGGTACTTGGAATGTCCATTTTTATATATTTGCCTCAAATTCTTCTGCAACTTTTTCATCAAGAAATTTAAATTTAAATAAAGGGGATAAAATCTAACCCCCATAAATGTTTAATTATCACTTCACCTTAAATTTTTTAAAATGCCACTACATTTTTTTTTTTTCTTTTCAAGACAATCTGTAAGACAATGAGTTTTATTTCTTATCCTGTCCTAGGGCAATTGACTGATCTTATGGAGTGCAAATCTAAATTGGATATTCATATGCTTATAATGGGAGCTAGGCTGTATTTTGGATGGAATGCCCAGCCTGGAGTCAGAAAGACTACTCTTCCTGAATTCAAATCTGGCTTCAAACATTTACTGGATATGTAACCCAGGGAAAGCCACTTAACCCTGTTTGCCTCAGTTTTCTCATCTGTAAAATAAGCTGAAGAAGGAAATGGCAAACCCCCAAAAGGGATCATGAAGAATTGGACATGGCTGATAAATAAACAAGAAACAACACATATAACAGGCAGTGGGTTGTTATCTTTCTTGAAAAATGAAAAAAAAATTCTTATATTGTATGATGCTTTTGAGGTGAACCTGGATTATAAATTTAGTTATTTTTAGGGTCACATTATTAATTAATTAGACATTCATGTGCTTGAGCAGATAAACTTATGCATACATACATAGATTTAGCTACAATAATGAACATATGTACCTATACACACATGATCATCTATACATTTATGCATGTATATACATATACATGCAAGTATATGTGTATGTGTATATATATTATCTATATACATGAATAAATAATCAATATTTATTAAATGTCTTCTATGTACCAGGCACTGTGCTAAACATATGTATGCATACATGCATGTAAGCATGTATGTGCCCACATGAATATAAATATATTTTATTTATATATAAATGTGTATATAAATATATTTTATTATATATGTATTTATGAGTATGTATGTGTTTGGATCACTATAAGTATGACAAGTAGATGCCATAGTGTATGATAGAATTCTATATTTAGAATAAGGAAGACCTAGATTCAGATCTTACTTCAGGTCATTACCAGCAGTGTGAGCCTGAATAACTCACTTAACCCCTCTAATTCATTCCCCTCATTTGTAAAATGGTCATAAGAGTAGCATCTTCCTCATAGAGTTGTTTTGAGAATCAAATGAGACAGCATGTATATCATCCTTTGTAAACCTTAAAATTAAACACACACACACTCACACACACTTTTTTTTTTTTTTTTTTTTTTTTTTGCAGATTCAGTTAATTTTTATTTATTACTTATTTTATGTGTTTTGGGGCTAGATAAACAGAGGACAATTTATAGAATGAGGAGGGTGATAGATAATCCCACTGAACCATATCAGGAGTATTATGGGGTATAATGTTTGTGAAAAATGTTTACAAACTCTTGTGTGTCCAGAATAGAATGACAAGAATGGGAAAGGAGAATAGAAATTATATTTAAAAATATATCCATTGAAAGAACTGGGGATGTTTAAATGAGAGAAGGAAAATCTTTGCACCTCAATTCAATCTCTACATTATTATATTTTTATATGCAAGTTAAACATTAATTTACCTTTGAAGAATCAAACTAGGAACAATAATTGAATGTCAAAGAGAAGCAGATATGAGAGAAAATACTCTAATATATAGAGAAGTTCCAAAGTGGTCTTATAAATGTTGCTAATCATCATCATCATCATCATCATCATCAGTGTTTTAGGAATTCAGAGATCACTGAAGTCTATAATAGTAAGAAATGGCTTCTTAGAAAACATGGAATTTTAGTGGTCTTTTAAATGGATAAATAAGGGAAAGAAGAGAAGGAGATATCTAGGATAGACTACAGTATAGTCAGTAGCATGGGTGTTGACATGAGACAATGATGAGACACACTGAAGCAGATGAAGGAAGCTTTTTGTGTGATAGTGGGGAGCAGGTGAGATAATTAGGATGCAACCATTGAGGTTGAGAAGGGGGACCCCAAAAGTCCCAGACTGGTGTGGCAAGGTATCTCAAAAGAATTTGCAGGTTTGAACCTATCTCCTAGTCAAGGGGCAAAGTTTTGATTGGTAGTGATATAAGCCATTACTAAGTGGACTGAATTGTAAGGGAATTCAGTAAAGAAACAAGCAAGGAGATAGACCAGCACAGCTTTGAATCATAGATATGTTAATTCTATGGCCCAAGGGCAAAGCTAGGAAGTAATCTCCAGATAAATTGAGGGTGGTCTCTGAAATTTGATGATCACTGACCAGTATCATCAGTCAGAAATGAACTGAGAAATAGTCTTATTCACTATTGTCTCAGGAGTTTGTTCTGTGGGAGTTTTCTGATGCTAGAGGCTATCTGGCTAAGGAGTGGTCAGAATCAGATGAATTGGGTATGCTCAGTTTCTTGAGGTAGATTCCAAAGCCAGAAGACTCAGGGCCACTGACCCATTAGAACAGAAGCCCCCCAACGTCAGGAAATCCCCAAATCACATTACATCAAAACTAGGTAGAAATTCTAAAGCTAAGGAGTTCAGATTGAATATAATAGCAAATAAAATTTTTGAATATAAGGTTAACAAGAGGAAAGTGGTTTTTAAGGAAGATTTGCTTAGCAGTAGTATTCAGGATGGTTTGAAGGGGAGAGAGATGAGGGTTAAAGAGTTGTGATTAAGAGACTGCCAAAGCTATTTCATTTGTGAGGAAATAATGCCTTGGACTATGGCAGTAAAATTGTGAGTAATTTGAAGAGCCCCTAAAGAAGTAGGTTGATATTTCCAGCACTCTGAATCTTCAATGTCTTCTGGTTCTGAAGTACCCAGGTGAGAGAAGTTTCTCACAGTCTCATTTGGAGTGCTTTTCCACTTTAGTTCCACCAGAGATCATCATAAGTGAACATGATTTTTCTACCCTCTTCCTTTAGCTATTTAGGGTAAGTTTTAAGATACTTGTATCTAGTTGGGTGTGTTCTTCCAAAACCAGATTTGAAAGAAAGATTGACCAGGGAATTGCGGTGATGGTGGTGCAGGGCCAGGGAAATCACTTAGTTGGAGCTTGTCTCTGAAGACGGAAGATGTGTTAAGGAGGAAAGAGGAATATAGGAAGGGAGGAAGAATAGAGAGTGAAGGAGAGAGGGAGGAAAAGCAGATTGATAGAGTCGGGAGGAGAAAAGGAACGGGGAGAGACAGAAGAAAGGAGAGAAAATAGGGGGAAAGGACAGTGTAGAAAAAGAGACAAATGCTAGGATAGCAATTATAGTCATTGCTTTATTTTTGATTTTGGTATATGAAAGGGAAAGTGAGACAAATGAAATGGCATGCAAATAGTGAATAAGGGGACAGTTAAATTCTATTCTAAAACTTTCACATTTTTCTACTCATTTAATGAATACCAAGGTCTGCAATTTATCGACTTTTCAGTCTTGTCTTTTGGGAGTAGGAAGCAAAAAAAAAGTCGTTACTTTCAGCTCCTCAAAATATTATAAATCTGTTTCAGTACTTTTAACATTGTAACATGTTCTAATTAAAGGAACATATAATGTTAACTTTGACATGCTTAATGAAGAATGTTTCAGATAGTTGTGGAATTAAAGTTTGGCAGTATGCTCTTTGGAATTATATATCCATGCTTGGAAATAATCTGATAAAAGCAATGGGGCAGATTAGGGAAGATAATAGATTTTATTCTTTGCTTCATTTAGTGAAGATATTTGCCCCTCCTTACCTTTCCAATCTGTTTTTTACTTATTCTCCTGCATATATTCTGCAAAACCAGTGACACTGACCTTCCTGATGTTGCTGTTTCATCACTTGATTCCATGAAATTTCATTGGCTGTCCTCCATGTCTGGAATACTCACTTTTCTTATTTATGACTCCTGGTTTCCCTGACTTCCTTTGGATTTCAGCCAAAGTTCTGCTTTATGAAAGAAACCCCTCCCAAACCCCTTAAATGGTAGTGTCTTCTCTCGGTGATTATCTTTAAATATCCTGTATCCTTATATTCTTGTTTTCCCTTAGTGCATGTTGTCTCCCCCATTACACTGAGACCTCATTAAGGTTAGGGACTTTTTTTTGCATTTTTTTTTTATTCCCAGGGTTTAGCCAAGTGGCTGGCACATATTAAATTTTAATCAATGCTTGTTGACTGTATTTGACATGATTTGACTTATGACTCTAACTGAATAAAATCTATCATTAGGGAAATATACAGAATAGTTTGCTTTTCACAATTTTATAGGAATAATTTCCCAGACTTTTTCATTTTCATCCATAGCAAGTGATCCTTTTGCCCAGGTAAATTTCTTGAAGGGAAGACAGAATGTCATTTATAAGCAGTTACTGATATTTTTTTTACTAAAGTTATGATTCTACAGTTTTTACAGTATAGAAAAGTACATATTACTCTTTAATGATGACTTCTTCCTGGTTGTATTCCTTTCTTGGTTAGGGTATGAAGCAAAAGTACATGCTATTAATAAGGAAACACTCTTATTATATCTATTGTCAGGTGAAATGAAATTGCACTGTTTGATCTTAAGTATGTTTCACTGCTATGTGGCTGCTTGACAAAAGTGAACCTGTGGAATCTGGAGAAAACAATTTAGCATCTAGCAGACTCTTAGAAAAAAATAGCTTTGGACCATGTCAACTGAGTGGCAAGAGTGCAAGATAATTTTGGGGAATAAGAATAGCTAGCTTTTAACTGAATACATATCCCACTGTTACAAATGTTTAGAGAATGTCATCATTTAGGGTACAGATCATTTTGTTATTCCCTTTTCTTCCATTATATTGTTTATTCTGAACTTTGCCCTAAGAGTTCTTTTTTATTTTATTTTATTTTAAATACATATTTCTTCATGAATCATGTCAGGAGAGAAAAATCAGAATAAATAAGAAAAAATGCAGGAGAGAAAACAAACAGAAAAAAGAAATGAACATAACAGGTGTTGTTTTACATTCACTCTCCACAGTTCTTTTTCTGAATGCAGATGGCATTTTCCGTCCAAAGTTTATTGAGATTACTTTGGATCAGTAAATCACTGAGAAGAACCAAGTCTTTTATAATTGATCATTACATATTTTTGCTTTTACTGTGTGCAATGTACTCCTGGTTCTGCTTGTTTCACTCAGCATCAGTGCATGTAAACCTTTCCAAGCTTTTCTAAAATCAGCTGGTTCATTATTTTTCATAGAACAATAATATTCTATTACCGCCATATACCACAGCTTATTCAGCTATTCCCCAATTGATGGGCATCTAATCATTTTCCAATTCTTTGCTACCACAAAAAGAGCTGCTACAAACATTTTTGCACGTGTGTTGTGATTTCCTTGGAATATAGACCCTGTTATGGCACTGTTCAATCAAAGGGTATGCACAGTTTTATAGCTCTCTGGGCATAATTCCAGGTTGATCTCCAGAATGGTTGGATCATTTCATAACTCTACCAATAATGCATTATTGTCCCAGTTTTCTCACATCACCCCAACATTTATCATTATTTTTTTCTGTCATTTTAGGCAATCTGAGAGGCGTGAGGTGGTACCTCAAAGTTGTTTTAATCTGCATTTAACTAATAATGATTTAGAGCATTTTTTCATATGACTATAGATGGCTTTAATTTTGTCATCTGAAAATTGTCTGTATTCTTATAAATTTGACATAGTTTTTTATATGTTTTAGAAATGAGACCTTAATCAGAAACACTAGTTGTAAATTTTTTCCCATCTTTGCATGTCTCTTTTAATCTTATTTCTGTTGGTTTTGTTTGTGCAAAACTTTTTTAATTCAATATAAAGTTGTCCATTTTGTATTTCATAACATTCAGGGCATCCAAGGAACTGTGTAAGAGTGTAGGATACAAAGCAGATGTCAACTTGCATAGGTCAAAATTGGTCATTTATCAATTGGGGAAAGACTTCTATTCTTATAAATTTGACATAATTCTTTATGTTTTAGAAATTAGACCTTTATCAGAAACACTGGCTGTAAAATTTCCCCCCAGCTTTGTATGTCTCTTTTAATCTTATTTCTGTTGGTTTTGTTTGTGCAAAAACTTTTAAATTTAATGTAATCAGAGTTATCCATTTTGCATTTCATAATGTTCTTTAGTTCTTCTTTGGTCATAAATTCTTCCCTTCAAAGATCCAATGGATAAATTATCCCTAGTTCTCCTAATTTGTTTATGGTATCATCTTTTATGCCCAAATCATGTATCCATTTGGACCTTATTTTGGTATGGGATGTGAAATGTAGATCTATGCTGAGTTTCTAACATTATTTTCCAGTTTTTCCAACAATTTTTGTCAAATAGTGAGTTCTTATTCTAGAAGCTGGAGTTTGGGGGTTTATCAAATATTAGGTTATTAGTCATCTTGTTATCATCTTGTTATTCTTTTATAAAATTCACAAATTCTAGATTTAGGGGTCAATTCAATGAATTTCATATATGTTAAATATGAAATAATTCTGTAAATTAAATATTTAAAATTAATTTGTTTCAGCTGACTTCCACAGTAGTGGACATATTGTTGTTAATGGTTGGAAGATACATAATACAGCAAAGAATAAATGGTTTGTGTGTATGGCTAAAACACCTGAAGAAAAGCATGAATGGCTAGAAGCTATTATGAAAGAAAGAGAAAAGCGAAAAGGTAGGTGATTAGGTACTGTATTTCATTTTGTGTCATTTTACTTATTAATTCTGGCCAAAAGAAATCTCTGCTTTCTCTCAAATTCTAGAGCAATTTCTTTGTTTTTTTCACATATACTTTCACACTCTTCTTAAAATCCATTTATTTGTGAACTTGGTTTACCAGATGCAAACTACGTTTATTGCAGAGACTCTCACATTCATTTTTATATCTCTCTTCTAGAGTAGGTGCTTAATCAATATTGACTTGAGTTCATCAAGTCGATTGGGTAATTATCAACCATCACATTTCACCAACAATCTTCACATAATTAAATATTAATTTTAAAGCTAGTAAATGCAGAATGGCTATTATTCTGGGGTTAAAATGCTGTGTGTGTGTGTGTGTGTGTGTGTGTGTGTGCGTGTGCGTGTGTTTATTTTCACTTTCAGCCCTTTTAAGTTGGGCATCTCATTTCCTCCCAAATTGAAAAAGAAATTGCTTAGATGACAAAACTATTTCATTTTACAGATGAAGAAACTGAGACTAAGACAGGTTAAATGACAAAAGTCTATCATCTAGTATATGATAGAGTTGGGACTTAAATCATGATTTTCTAAGCCCAAATCCAGACTTCTTTTTATTACATAATACTGCTTATGAAAAATCAAAGAAGAAAAGGTAATGATTCATATTGATTTGCAATTTTACAAAACTTCCCTAAAACTTTTGTGGCATTTTTTCTATGAGCATCCTATTATAGTATTCTTATGATACTGAAAATAGAAAACAGGAAAGAAAAAATATTATAGGTAACTTAATCAGTATGTTGGAAAGACTCCTATTTGTTTCTAATCTGTCTCTTGTACCATTATTTTTGGAGCCTATTCATAGTATCTGACAAATAACTTCATACTATTGATTCATAAAAGACAGGATTGAACAATATAACACAGCATAAAATATTCATTTTCTTATTTGATCCTCAGAAACACTTCTAAGAATTATAAATATTATTATTCCTATTATGCTCTTGAGGAAATTGAAGCTTAGAGAAATTAAATAACCCATACTTACACATCTAGGATGTGTTGGAGATGGGATGCAAAATAAGCCATCCTTAGTCCAACACTTTCTACTGTAAAATGTTGCCTGTCATGGCCCATTGTTCCCTGACCGTCATTCAGTAGATTAAGTACTAAATGACTGGATGAGTCAGTTTCTTGTGAATTGCAAAGTAAACTGTTTTAGGGGGATATTATTTGAGGACAGCAGGGTGCTGTGTAATGAGCAGTGTTTTATTAAAACTGTGTTAAACAATTATTTTCAACTTACTCCCCTGGAAGTTTGTGGCCTAAAATACTTCATCATTTAAGAATAAACACTTATTTTTATGGAGAAATGTATTATAGTTAATTAAGAGCTGGCCTTCTTCAGGGAGACATAGGTCCAAGATCTGTCTCTGACATATAGTGAAAATTTAATCTTGAATAGGCAATTGTAACCTCTCAGGGCCTCCAAGGAACTGTTAAAGAGTATAGGATACAAAGCAGGTGTCAACTTGCATAGGTCAAAGGAGTTTCCTCCCTGGGCATTCTCTATGAATTCTCAGTGGTCTGCTTTCTCCTCATTTCTATTTTAAATATCACAAGAATACTATAATTTTTTTCTATGAGAAAAGAGGCTCCTGAATTTTATATCATTACTCCTGAATCATATGAAATCTATCAAGTCAACCATTTTAGGAATATAAATTAAAAAACCAGGAATACCTATATATTTGCAGGAAAATATGTATTGTTATTTAGTAATTTTTTTTATCAGTTGTACTATGTTCCCTGATGAGCACAAAGAAGAGATGTCTAATGAATTGTTAGTTGAATTAAATCAATGAAAACATCTTTGTAGTTAAAAAAACTACATTATATCTTGCAACTTTTGATGGTCTTCTTAAAATGATACATTTATAATCAACAAAAGTAAGAATTAAAACCTTACTGATAACTGACTGATCTTAATTCAGTTCTACAATATTAAATTCAATAAACATTTATTAGATTTCTTATTATATGCTATGCAGTATTCTAGGGAATAAAAGTATAAAGGCAAAAATGAGACAGTTTTTATCCACATGGAACTCATGGTCTACTGGGGAGAAATGGCATTCACACAGATAAGTAAATAGTGAATATATAGAAAATCAATTTCAAGTAATTTTAGATGACATACTTGAGTACTTTGTCTTTGATCAGCTATGGATATTACATAAAATTATTATTCACTTAAAAAATCCTTCAACTGAATTTTTGATTGATTATTTTTAAAACTTAGATTAGATGTGCATTTATATTGTAAAATACAAATTTGAAATTGAGATAAAAAAGATCTTTTGCATAATTTACTATGATTTTTATTAAACATTAATGATAAAATCGAAGGATTCTGGATTTTATTCACATCTATTTATTTTTTCCTAATCCATAAAATGAAGTTGGTCTAGATAGTTTCTTAAGCTTTAAAATTCTCTGAGTTTATTTTCTTTGTTAAAAAGTATGTAATGTTATTTTGATAAATAAAGAATGAAAAAATAAATTTATGTCATAAAAATTTACTTGAGAGTTTGTTTCTTTTTCTTTTTTCCTTCCATTTATATTAGGCTTAAAACTGGGGATGGAACAAGATACTTGGGTTATGATTTCTGAACAGGGAGAGAAACTTTACAAAATGATGTGTCAACAAGGAAATCTTATCAAAGACAGAAAAAGAAAATTGACTACCTTCCCTAAATGTTTTCTTGGAAGGTAGGTTGATAACCTCTATTAAGGTATATGCTTCTTTTAAAAATACTTACTTTTAACAAATTAAAAAAAAAATTGAGCTCAAATTTTATTTCTCCCTTGTACCCTTCTCCCATCCATTGAGAAGATAAGCAATATGATAACAGTGATACATGTGAAGTCATCCACAACATATTTCTATGTTAGCCATGTTACAAAAACAAAACAAAACAAAACAATAAAAAACAAGAAATATAAAGAAAGTGAAAAAGGTATGTACTCAGGATTCTTCTCTATAGTTGGATAGTATTTTTTATTATGGATCTTTTGGAATTGTCTTAGATCATTATCTTAATCAGAGTAGCTAAGTCTTTCACAATTGGTCATCATCAAAATATTTGCTGTTAATGTGTACAGTGTTCTCCTGGTTTTGTAGATTTCACTTTGCATGAGTTAATTTATGTTTATTTTTTCAGGGTTTTTTTGAAACCCCCTTGCTCCATCATTTCTTAAATCACAATAGTATTCATGTACTACAACTCATTCAGCCATTCCACAACTGATGGGAATCCTCTTATTTTCCATTTTTTGCCACCACAAAAAAGAATTGTGATTTTGTGCATATTGGTCCCTTTAGCTTTTCTTCTCTTTGGGATCTGGATGCAGTATTGGTGTTGCTGGGTCAAATGGAAAGCAGAGTTTGGGGCGTAATTTTGAATGATTCTCCGGAATGTTTAGAACTGTTCACAACCCCACCAATGGTGCATTAGTACTCCAATTTTTCCATATCCCTTCTAGCATTTATCATTTTCCTTTTTTGTAATATTAGCCAAGTTGATAGATGTGAGGAGGTACTCTAAGTTATTTTAATTTGCATTTATCCTAACTAATAGTAATTTAGACCATTTTTCATATGACTATTGAAAGCTGATTTCTTTGTCTGAAAACAGCTTAAACTATTTATCAATTGGGAATTACCTCAGTTTCATTCATATATATATGTGTACAATGAAATATAAATATCAAGTTGTCAGCACATAGGATATTTAAGTATAAATATTTTATATTTATACTTAATACTTATATATATATGTATATATGTGATGTATGTATATATATCTACAAATGTTTGTTCACATATGTGAAAAGTGAGGTCTCCCTCATTTGCTCAGAGAATTTGCTACAAATTTTCCCCACTTCCTTGCTTTTCTTCTGATTTTAGCTGCATTGGTTTTGTTGATGAGATACTAGTTTATGCCTAGTTTCTGCCAAATTTTGCTTTCCAGTTTTTCTAGTAATTTTTGTCAAATGTGAGTTCTTGTCCCCAAAGATTGGGTCTTTAGATTTATCAATGATAGAATGCTATGGTCATTTACTATTGTGTCTTGAGCTGCTAATTGATTTCTTGGACCCACCACTCTATTTCTTAGGTACTACAGGAATGTTTTGATGATTACCACTTTGTAGTATAATTTGAAATTTTGTAAAGCTAGGCCACTTTACTTCTAAATTTTTTTTACTGATTCTTTAGATTTTCTTAATCTTTTGTTATTTCAGATGAATTTTATTATTATTTTTCTAATTCAATAAAATAATTATTTGATATGAATGAATAAGTAATTTAATTGAGGTAGAATTGTTATTTTATTATATTGATTTGGCCTATCCATGAATAATAAATATTTCTCCTATTTTTTAGATGTTTTTATTTATTTGAAAAGTTTTATAATTGTTTTTATATGTCTATGTGTTTGTCTTAATAGATAGATTTCCAAGTATTTTATGTATGCAGTTATTTTAAAATAAATTTTTCTGTCTATATGGTTCTGCTGTATTTTATTGATAATATGTAAAAATGTAAATGAATTATGTGGGATTATTTTATATCATGCAATTATGCTAAAATTGTTAATTTTTCCAATTTGATTTTTAGTTGATTCCTTTGTGTTCTTTAAATATATCATCATTTCATTTGCAAAGAATGATAGTTTTATTTCCTAACTTTTTTATTTCTTCAATTTATTTTAATTACTATAGCTATTTTGAACAATAGTGGTGATAATAGACATCTATGATTCACCTTATCCCCCATTACAGATGATTATTGCTCTTGTTTTTAGATAGACTCTATCTTTTAAAGAAGAGGCTTCATTGATTTCCATTTTCTAGTGTTTTTAATATGAATAGGTATTGTGTTTGTCAAAAGCTTTTTTTGCATCTATTGATATAATCATATGTGGGATTTTTTTTTTTTTTTGTTATGGATGTGGTCAATTATTCTGAGATGTGTCGCTCATATTGAATCAGTTTTGCATTTTTGATATAAATCCCACCTGGTCATAGTTTATGATCTTGAAGACATATTACCATAATCTCCCTGTTTCAGTATGTATTAGTGAAATTGTTCTATAGCTTTTATTCTCTGTTTTTGTGTTCCTTGTTTAAGGTATCAAAACCCTGTTTTTTTTTTTTGTTTTTGTTTTTGTTTTTTAAAGGAATTTGGCAGGGCTCCTTCTTTTTCTCTTTTTTTCAAGTAGTTCATATTGTATTGGGATTAATTATTCTTTAAATATTTAGTAGAATTCACTTATCAATCCATCTAGTCCTAGGGACTGTTTTTTAAGAAATCAGTGATACTTCAATCAATTTCTTTTTCTAAAATAGGGTTATTTAGATTTTCTATTTCCTCTTCTCTTAATTTGGGTTATTTATATTTTTTGCAAATAATTATCACATTTAGATTGTCAGGTTTATTTGCAAATACTTGGGCAAAATAAAACCTAATGATAGCTTTAATTTTATCTTCTTTGGTGGCAAATTCACTCTTTTCATTTCTAATATTGTTCATTTGGTTTTCTTATTTTAAAAGGTAAGGTAAATGGATAGAGATCAGTTTAGTTCTGTAGTCACACTTTCTGGGGAGGTTGTCCAGTCTGAAATCCAAGTAAGGTCAACCCCCTGAGAGCCACTCTTTTTAGAAGTCTTAAGCGATCTTACTTTGCCATCCCCTGTCAGAAATTCCAGTCATGTCCCTGAGGCTAAATTATTCCTATAAAATCTACTTATGGACCATCCTATGGCTGCTGCCTTCCTTTGGGTCAGTCTACCTTGTGGTGTCTTTCTTCTTCCACTTCCCCATTCCTTCTTGCCATGTGGTATCTCTCTTAACTCCATTATGCTTTTCAACCTCATTTCTCCTACTTACAGCTAACTAACTCTTTTAGGGTACTAAATCCCTTTCAGGATTTTAGCCTGCCAGACAAGGGCATGCCCCAACCTCCTGGTGTTCTCTCTTTCTATTGGGTAATTGTGAGTTCCACTGAGGAACTTGTTTTTTTAATATGCTTGGGATTTTTATTTTGGGGTCTCTTCTAGGAGGTGCTCAGTGAATTTTTTCAATGGTCATTTTACCTTCTAATTCCATGATATCCGGGCAGTTCTCTTTGATGATATCCTGAAAGATAGTGTGTAAGAAGATAATGTCTAGGCTCTTTTTTTCATCATGTATTTCAGGGAGTCCAATAATCCTTACATTGTCTCTCCTAGATCAATTTTCCAGGTTGGTTTTTTCCCAATTAGATATTTTACTTTTTTTTCCATTTTTTTCATTTTTTAAAATTTTGCTTCACTGATTCTTCTTGTCTCATTGAGTCATTCAATTCCATTTGTTCAGTTCAGAATTTTAGTGAATTGTTTTCTTCATTTACTTTTTTAAACTTCTTTTTGTATTTGTCCAATTGAATTTTTAAATGAGTTCTTTTGTTCCATGGAATTTTTTTCCATTTCACAAATTCTGTTTTTTAAGGAATTATTTTCTTTTTATATTTCACAAATTCTCTTTTTCTGGGAGTTGCTTTTTTCCCCCATTTTTATCAAATCTATCTTTTAATGAGTTATATGCCTTTCCCCAACTCTCTTGCAAAGTTTTCATTTCCTTTCCCCATTTTTTTTTTCTAGCTCTCTCTTAAACGCCTTTTTAATTTCTTCTAGAAGAGCCTTGTGTGATGGGGAGTAGGTTATATCACCTTTTGGGGCTTCATCTGGAGACAATCCACCTTTATTCTTCTCAGGGTTTGAAATCTTTTCTTCTCTTTCACTATAAAAGTTGTCTATCAGCAGAGTCTTCTTTACTTTTTTACTTATTTTTTTTTTAAAGGTAAGGTCTGCTTTTAGGGTAGGGGAAGTTTTCTAAGCTTCCTCCACAAGCAGTGGCTTTTTCTATAAGCAGCCATGCCTGTGCTGGGTCAGTGCTAATTCACTCTGGGTGCTGGGTGGGTGTAACCAGGTCCCATGAGATTCTGGCATTTTGGGGTTCACTATTGATCTTTTGTGTTTGTGTTGGATGTTTTATAACTTCTCTGCTGATCTACTGGCTTGCAGCCAGGGCAGAGTGGCCAACACTGCTGTAGATTTCCTGTAGATTTTCCTCCATGCAGAGTCCCCACCACTGGGCAGAGTCCACACTGGCTGCAGAGTCTGTACTGCCCCAGACTCTGCACTGGCTTTTGTGCTCAGCAGCTTGCACTTGGCTTTCTCCTTCCCATTTCTGATTGAAACAGACCTTTTCAGGCAATCTTCAGAATTCTCTTCTGCTGATGATTTGTTGCACCCTCCAGTATTTATGGGTTCTGCCCATCCAGAGCTAATTCAGAGACTTGGATTTGCTAAGTCTAAAGATTGTAAGAGAAGGTCAGAAAGAAATGTGTGTTTCTCTCTGTCATCTTGGCTCCACCCCCAGAAGTCTGTAAATTGAATCTTAATGTAGTAAAACGACACATATAATATTCCTAACACATTTTTTAGTGAGGCAATTGGGATTAAGTGACTTGTCTAGGGTCACACAGCTAGGAAGTATTAAGTGTGTCAGTTTGGATTTGATTCCTGACTCCAAGGCTGGTGTTGTATCAAACAAACACAGTGCCATCTAGATGTCTTTGATATCCCTGATACTTAATGTTACTTTTGAATCAAAAATTATCTTATAAATTCTTTATTGTGTATTCTTTATTTTTATTATCACAGATTTTTGTCTCTCATCTAGGTGGAGTTCATTGTAGTGTATAACATAAGAACGGGGTACACGATATTTGCCTATTTTTGAATTATAATAAATTGCTCTCCACTTTTTAGTTTTTTTCTATTTACTTATGATCTTGAATTCAATAAAAATTGTTAAACATTAATTTGTGATATATCAGCATAGACCTGATAATGTAAAATAGACTTAGATTTAAAAGGACATTTAGCAGCAATAAACAGATTTGATAAAAGAATATTTTGAAGCATTCATCTAAATTATGAAGATTGCCTTTTAAGTGCTTGTGAATGCACAATAAAATAGGAGAATAAACCTACCTATTGAATGTTTTTTTTTTTGTTTGTTTGTTTCCTCATTGCTTTTCCATCATAGTGAATTTGTATCCTGGTTGTTGGAGATTGGTGAGATTCATAAACCTGAAGAAGGAGTTCATTTGGGACAAGCACTATTAGAAAATGGAATTATTCACCATGGTAAATATATTTTAAAATGATATTTTGTTGAAGTTTTTCATTAAGGTGTACTTCCAAGGTTATCTCTATTATGTGTAGTTAATCTCAATTCTTTTGTATTTGTGTTTATAATGTATGTAAATATTTATGGTAATCTCATATTTTATGGTTTTAAAATATTTAAATAATTTAAGAAGAGATAAGCAAGGTAATGTGTACAATGAAATATAAATATCAAGTTGTCAGCACATAGGATATTTAAGTATAAATATGTTAGAATAACTTGATTTTCAAATTTTTATTTCCTCTTTCTATTTAAAGAAATATCTAGAAAAATTCGAAATCATATTAACCAGATTGAGTTATTTCTTTATTCCATTCTCCAGGTAATTCTTTTATTTTTAAAAATCTTCTTACATGTTATTTTACTCATGAGATTTTAAGAAGTTTTTTGTAGTAAAATGGAATCCAGAATAAGTAAAAACATTGACCTGATTACAGTAATATTATTTTTTCTGTTCAATAGATTTTGAATTTTCTCCAATAGGTCATTAATACCATACCAAAAAAGTATTGGCAAGTGTCCCTGCCTGTAATTATGTTCTGTTACTATCTCTAGTCTGATCTATGAGTTTTGGTATTTATTTCTTCTTGCTAAGTATAAAATCACCAGCTGTCAGGCCTTTCATTCCAGACCATTATAAAATTTGCATACTTCTACTGCAAAATGGAACGATTGACTCCAAAAATGAGTAATATTTTGTATGTTATAATCAGGTTTTCCTTAGAACATGGAAACAAAATCAATCTTATAGATTGAAGGGATTTCTGCAAATCTATCTTGAATTGGACTTTGTGAAACTCATGATTAATTGAAATCTGTTCAAAATTTAATGATTTAGAAATCATTGTAGGAAAACAACTAGATTATAAAAGCTATTTTTTTTTTTTAAATTGAGGACTAGCAGGGAAGAATTTGGAACAATGGGTAGAGATTTCATCAAGGCATATGTAGGCTTTATATAAGGAAATACTATTCCAAATTAATATTATGCCAAAAAGGAATATGTGAGACCAGGAAGTAACAGGTTCTTTCTTAGTAGAATTTTTCAAGCAATTCCTGGTCAACTTCTTGTCAATTATACTATAGCAGAATTTCTTATTTAGATATAATGTAGCTACTTAATCTTGGAGGTCACAGTTTTGAAATTCTTTGAAATTCTTTCTATAATTATTGAATATTTTATTTGCATGATAAAGGTAAAATAATATTTAACAGTAAGCAAATTATGGATTGGTTAGAGTAAAGAATGTTTGTTGAAAGTGAGTTTCTGGTTTCATGTCAAAGATAGATTTTTAAGTTCTCCTTCTCCACCAAACATCAACTTGGCACTCAGATTTCACAATCCCTTTAGTTAAATCTTGTTGACCTTTCATTTCAGTCTTTACATTTCAATCTTATTTTAATGAAAGCCTTGATTTCTTACTTGTAGGCTCTTAGACACCCCTTGAAAAACAGCTCCTCCTTTTCTATGAACAAATTTATTGTGGGTCATCAAACATGAAGGCAGTTTCCTTGCATTTTTTTTTCTTCAGCACCAATATTTTGTATCATTACATTCTTTCTCTACTTCTGTTCGAATCATTAAATCATTAAACAAGCAGAAATGATACTGTACCAAGTATAGGGGATTCAAAGATGAAAGTGAGTCAGTTTTTCTCCTTCAAGGAACTTTTATTTTAAAAAATTTGTATTGATATTGTTTGTTTTTACATTGCCTAAAATTTCTCAAATCTTTTTCTCCTCTCCCAGAGAGCCATTCCATAAAAAATATTTTTAAAAAAAGAAATAAAAGAAGAAAGGGAAAAAGTCATCCAAAACAATTAATGCATTGGAAAAAAATCTGACAATATATAAAATATTCCATATCTATGGGTCTCCTCATCTATACAATGGAAAGGGAGTGAGTGACTTTTAGGGGCCAAGCTTGCTTTTCATGATTTTCCAACATTTGTTTTTAATTATTTTGTGGTGGCTCTATGTTTACATTGTTGTAGTTGCACATATTATTTTCTTGGCTCTGCTTATCTTACTGTGTATTAATTCATATAAGATTTTCAATAACCTGCGTCCTTGTAATATTTGATATTTCTTGCAGGACATACCACTTGTTTGGCTACTCCTTAGGGATATGCATTCTTCCCCTCCTCAGTTCTTTGTTACCACAAAAAGTGTTGCTATAAGTATTTTGATGTATAAAGGACCTTTAAAAAATCATTGATGAGCTCTCTTCTAAAGAAGATGAAAAAAACATTCCTTGTTAGAATCAATGTTTTCATCTTAGCTTTTAATTCCATTTCCTCCTTCTCTGCAATTTTACCAATATTTTATCTTTCATCTTCAATGTATTCTGCCTGTCCTGTCTATAGTTTTAGACCTTCTTAGTCTAAAAAAATCTTTTCTTTAGAGTGCTATATACTTATTGAAAGGTGGTTTGTACTTTTCTGATCCATGTATTATAGCCATAAAGAACATCAATTAATTTCCTCTCTTCCCTAACTCCTTTCAAAATGACATGTTCTATAACTTTAGACTAATGAGAAGAACACAGTTATTTAGGAGAAACATAAAGAAGAGTATTAAGATTCAAAGTAGGGGGTAAGGATCTGTCTGAGTTGATCTTTGGGATGATGGTGATTTTTTTTTTTTACACAGGGAATTTGCTGGGTAAACTGTTATAACTTCATGAATGGTGAAAGGTTTTGAAATAGAGTTCATGGCCCAAGTATTCCAATTCCAATAGGATTCTGAAAATATAAAATATTCTATACTATCTAGGATGCAGTTAGAAATAATATTATTACTTTCCAAATACATAGTTTGTGAATGAATTGTGATTAATAATATTTAAAATAACCATTTAAGTTAATTATCAGATTGATGAACACGTTTGGATTGGGATTAAAAATTTCCCCAATAATTGGTAGAGATCTCAATACTATGTTTCTAATTAATATATGTCTTTCCATCAAAGAGAGATCTAGGCATATGCATGATTGCATATGTGTTTATGTCCATGTGTATGTTTATTAGATCTAATAAACCAAGACATTCTATTGGTAAAATAAAAAGACTGACTATAATATTCTCGTTCTGCTAGAGAACATCAGAAATCAGGATCAATGGTAATCCATTGCCTTTATTTTATATCTAATTATTCACTAATCTGTCCTTTGTAATGGGATTTCTGTCCCAACAACAGGACTGAAACTTTTTCATGACTGAAAAGTTCTCTTAAAGTTTACCAGTGACTTGCTAGTTCACAAATCAACAATTTTATTTTTTTTCCATTTCAGCTTTTCTGCAGCTTCTGATCACCTCACCCTTTCTTAAAGTTCTTTCTCTCTTTTCAATTCACATTTTGAATTATCTTTATTCTCATATTGATGCTCTTTTATTTCCTTGTTTTCCTCCATTGACTTCTCTTCTTTCCTTTCCTTCAACATGGGCACTGTCCATGGTTCTGTCTTCAATCTTATCCCCTTCTTCCCACCCCACCTCCCATCTCTGCATATATTCTCCCTCTGAAATTTGTATGACTTAAGTGATCACTGAATAGATCACTATTAATAGATTTCCCAAATTTATGTGTCCAATCTGAATTCCATTCTAAAGTCTAATTTTATATTTCCAACAGTGAATTACTTAATCTGATTATTCTGAAATTCAATGTTTCTAAAGCAAAATTCATTATTTTATTCCCCAAATGAGTTCTACCTACTTAATTCCTTTTTTTTTTCTAATAGAATCAGCATCTTGGTAGTTATCCCAGGCTGAAAAAGCTGGACTCAAGCTTTATAACTCTTTCCTCTTAACTACTATATACACATGTGAAGTCATATTGATGCTATTTCTTACATCTGTTCTTATATTTCTATTTCTATGTTATCAGAATAATTTAAATTCTCATAATCTTTCACTGGGACCATTTAAATAGCATTCAAGTAAATTACAAGTAACTCAAGTCTCTACTTTCTTTAATCCTTTCTATATAACATTGAATTCTTTGCTCATAGTTTTAATTTTTCTTCATATCCTACAAAATTAAGTCCCTACTGCATGTGGGATTCAATACATTCAAATTGTAACTGAACTTACTTAGTTATATACTACTGCTACCATACAACCTGATATCCTCAGCCTGATTCAATTAAATTCAATTAAACAAATGCATATTAAGGGATCACCTTCTACAAGATACTATTGATTTTTTCCCTTTACAATCATATAATATTTTATTTTTATGGTTCTTAATGTATCATACTTTAAACTATTTGTGGATCTATGTTTTCTTCTTCCTTATCCCTTCCACACTAGATTTAAAGTTATTTGAATGAAGGAACTATATCCTACTCATCTTTTTATCCTCCATATTGACTTATGATACTAAGTAAATATTTGTTGATATTGATTGAAGTGAATTATATTGAAATATGAACACAATGCATTTTCCCAAAATTAGCTGCAATGATAATTTAAAATTGCTTTTGGGGAGTTGAAACTTTTAAGTAATGACTATAATTGTCATAATAGGAGTTAATTTGTGCTGTAATACTTAGTGTTACTAAATTTTTTTTTCTTTCATAGTTTAATTTCACTATGGTGTACTATCCTTTTATGGGAATCACCACTCAGAATTTCAGATTGAATGCTGAAGATTGTCAGATGAAATTTATGTTGGAAAAAAATTTTTTTTGCCCATAGAAAGGTTTTTTTTGCTGAAGAATTACCTTCAGATATTTAAATTTTCTCACAAAATCCACTAATTCCCATACAGAGTTAAAAAAGACATTATATGGTTTCACAATAAAAGAATAATTACATTAGCATATAGAAACATAAGCCAGACATGCTACTTTCATTAGTATGTGGTCCCAGCTGTGTTTTAGTGAAAATAGAATTCTTAAAATAAAGTTGAATGAATCATCTGTTTTAGAGAGAGTGAGCAAGAAAAGTTGGCTATTATTGTTATAATTCACATTGCAAATATTGCTGAGAACTTCACCAGAAGCAAGACTTAGTACAGTGGACATTGTTTCCTTGAGCTCATATGCTCTTTCTGTGGTATTTAGAAAGAGTTGGTTTCTTTCTTCTTACTTTGTTCAACATGTTCTGAGCACAAATGCTTCAACTCATTACATGGGAACCCAGAAACTTAGTGATAGGGTTGCATTGTTGAGTTAGTGGCAGTACTGAGAAAATGAAAACATTTTTCACATCAGAATGACATGAGAATCTCCCAATTAATTAACTAGGTACTTTGCTACTATATTATGTATGGCAGCAAAATAGAAAGGAGGTGAGTAAAGGTGAAAATGATTCTGTATTCAGACTTTTGTACTGGGTAAAGATTGCCAAGTACTGCTTAAGCCAAGGGGAAAACATGGAAGGTCTTCTTGGAACTTATGGCCTACTCCTCAGAAGAGACTCAAAGTAACTACATGGTTGTACAGAGGGCCAGTTACTTGATCTCAAAATATCTTGGCATTTTGACAGAGTTTTATGGTAGCATTTTAAATACCTTATGAAAATAGGAAAAATAGTTGGAAAAAATAAAATAACTGACCTTGAAAAATGGCATGGAAACTCAAAAAATTTCTTTGGATTTTTTTCTCTTTTATATTTTTCTGCCTTCTGGAATCCTTTTATTTTTGTCCATGGAGGAAGTGCCAGAAGTCCATGGGAGTCTACCAGTTAAACATTCCTCTCTCATTTATATGCATTTGAGTAATGAAAATTACTTGGGGGAAATAGATAAATCTTTAGAAATTTATTTGTATTAAACCCATCTTTGGAGTTTGATCCACCTCAGCCAAGTGTACCCATATGGAACTCATGTTCCTTAGTGGTTCAGATAACTTTCTTTCTTTCTGACATTTCAGGCAAGTAACCAAAGACCCTATCTTCCATTTAGGCAAGAACTAGAGCTCATTGAATTAAATGATTGATTGTGTAAGTGTTACCCCCCCCCCAATTATTTAAATATAAGTCATTTTAGTTTTAATTTAAAGTATTATTTTTCTTTTAAGACCAGTAATCACTTTATGAGATAGGTTATAATGGAATTATGCAGCCTAGAGAAGAGAAAGCTGGGTGGCAGTTTAGTAGTTTTCTGCAATTATGCACATGAAGATAGATATATTGAAGTTAGAGATCAACTGTCTGTAGTTTTTTATTGAAGGCAGGCCAAGAAAATGGATTTATGCTAAAATATGAGGTGTTTAGCCTAGAGATTAAAAAAAAATCATAGTTAGAACTGTTAAGTTTTGGAATGTATGAAACAAGAATATTTTGTAGTATTATTCAGGTTTTAAAGTAAGCTAGAGGTTTGTTGGAAGTTGTGACTAAATGACTGAGTTGAGTGGGTGCACCCTGATAGGTGAATGAACATTTAAATTCTTCTTTGGATGTAAGAAGCAGCTAGTCATTTATTGAGTTCTAAACATATTTTTAAAAATCAATGGATTTTATCATTTTATGTATTAGAATAATTTTAGAAAGCATCTGCTACTAATTTATAAAGTGATTTCAAATCAACCTTAAATTTAAAAATTCATGAAACTGATAACCAATTATTTTTCTTATTCTTATTATTTAGCTTAAAGTTGAAATGTGTTTTATTAAATTAGAAGTTTTGAACTTATGGATATACTTTATAATTAAATTCATATGGGGTTTAAGGTCTAAGTCTTTTTTAAAAGTGTAAGGCTTTTATTACCAATTCAGAATATTAATGCATTTGTTGTTGTTGTTCTCAGTTACTGATAAACATCAATTCAAACCAGAACAGATGCTATATAGATTTCGCTATGATGATGGGACATTTTATCCAAGAAATGAAATGCAAGATGTGATTTCCAAGGTAATAAACTCTCCCAATCATCTTGCGTTAATCATGGATTTGCCTGTTGTGATCTTTACCAGAGCATATAGCTTTTTGAGAGCCTGAAAAATCTGAGAAATTCTTCTAATATGACAAATTCCTAAATGGCATATAAGAATAAACATTTTTCATTCTTCTAATTTTTGGAATGCAATATGTATACATATCTACATACAAATTAAGATATAGATAGGTACAAATCAGCAATAGTACAAAGACTTTGGAACACTATAAATGCCAGTGATTCCCTTCAGAAATTTTTTATTCAGAATATAGATGTGCATGTTTAAAATGAGATTAACAATCAGTGCTTTATTGACTATGTTTAAAGCTATGAATTCATTTAGCATAGTTAATTTTTCTATTTCCATAAAACATTTCTATTTTAGGAAAATGTTTGAAATCTTTTGTCATATACAAATATATTCATAATACAATTTAAATTTTTCTAATTTTATTTTGAAATTTAAGTAATATTCTTTAATTATTACTTCCAATTGTTTGAAGTTTGTGCCACTATTTAAATAATAAGATAATTTGTTATTGTTATATTCTTGGAGTGCTCTTACTAGACCTGAAATATCTTTATTTTATGCAGGGTGTAAGATTATATTGCCGCCTTCACAGTCTGTTTACTCCAGTGATAAGGTGAGACCAAATTACTAAATTCTCGGAAATATTTATATTGTGTATTCTAAAAACATTATTCATTTAGAAATTTTCATTTTTAAATGGTAAAGGATTACAAGTAAAAGAGTTTAGAATAAATATCTGTTCTAATATAGTTAACTTTTAACTGCTCTAGGGCTGATTTAATTTCTATATAATGTTTAGATTCTTTTCTTTTTTTCAAGTTATGACAAGTCAACAAGTTATGATAATTAAGTTCCTACTATGTGTCAGGTAGTGTTTTAAGTGTTAGGAATGCACAGAAAAATGAAAAAAATATTCCCTGCTCTTAATTTGCTCATAATCTACTGGAGAAGACAACATGCAAGATATTATATACAAAAGAGATAGATAAAAGATAAATTAGAGATAATTTCAGAGAAATAGTACTAAGATAAAAAGAACTGGGCCTCTAGATTCTATTTCTTGGTACCTCTTCACATCTTTAAGTCATTGAAGCTTTATAGATAAACAGGATGAAAGAAATCCAATTGAACAAAAATTTTAATGGTAATTATTCTAGACCAGGACAGCTAGTTTAGGTCAGTCTATTCATTGAAGTTTGGGGTTGTGATGCAGTGCATCATTCATGGATCATTGAAAAGTATTAAACAAATCCTTAATGATAAAAACAAACTGCTGCTTCCCTAGAATACAAATCTTAGGGATTTACATTCATAAAGCAATAACTGTGATAGATCTGAGAATTATCACTGGCAGGTAGTGAAAATTCTGCTAATCTTCCTGAGCACTATTTCTATCCAAATTGATCTTTCTCTTTTCTTAATCATAAAGAACAACCACGTCTCCCAAGAATGATCTCCATTAGCCACTAAAGAAAAATTACTGCAACCTATATAAAATTAAAAATAACTTTTACTATAACAATTTAGCACTTTGTACAGAATGGAATTTATTCAATGCTTCTTGACCTGCCCATCAGTTGAAATGGAAATCATTGTCTAAAATGAAGTTAAAGGATTATATATTTTACTTCTCTATTTAACATGTGTAAAAGTTTTTTCCATGTTTATTTCTTTATAGAAATTCTTTATTTAGTTAGAGGATTATCACTTTAAAATCTTAGTTTTGATAGAGTGCACAAGAATACAGGATTTGTATTCAGAAATCCTGGGCTTGAGTTTTGGTTGTTATATTTAAAGAATTTTTTATGTTGAGCAAATCACATAGTCTATTGGATCTCTTTTTCCACAATTGGAAAATGAAGAAATAAGATTGGATGATTTCTAAAGCCATTTAGACTAATTCTATACTTTTATCAAATTAGAATCACTTCACAGATAATGATCTAATTTTACCTCCTATTAGTTTATTCTCTTCTGAATATTCACATATTTGGGGGGGAATTAGAGACACTACTAACTCAGCTGTGAAACATGGTAGGGAAAATATATAAATAGGCAAATATAACTCCAATATTAAGAAAAGGAATGTTCAGTCAGTAAGCATTTATTAAGCACCTGCTCTGTGCCAGGCACTATGCTGAAGCTTGGGATACAAATACAACAATGAAACAGTCATCATTCATTACAATAGTGATTATAATATACTATTTAAATAAATATAGATTATATGTGAAATACATATACAGTGATTTATTGTTGAGCCATTTTTTAAGTCATCTCCAGCTCTTTGTGACTTCATTTTGAGTTTCCTTGATAAAGATACTAAGGTATCTTTACTTCTTCATTCAGCACATTTCCAGATGAGAAAACTGAGGAAAACCAGGTTAACTGACTTTCCCCAGAGCCATACAGCTAGGAAGTAGCAGGCTAGATTTGAACTCAAGAAGATGAGTTTTCCTGAATTTAAATTCATCACTCTATCAGATAAGTAGGTACTTAGCAAGGAAATTTAAATGTTATTTAAATAGGATGATTATAAAACTATTTCAGTAATCTAGATGAGTGGTCATTGGCTAGTGGATGATTAGAACAAAAGGTGTTAGAGGCTAAAGGAGTAGAATTGATGAGAGTTTAAAAATGACTGGGCATGCAAAATAAATAAATTCAAGAATTGAGAATGAGTCCTAGGTTTTGAAATTGAGTGACTGGTAAGATAAGAGGTCCCTGGATAGATATAATAAAATTGGAAGAAATGGATTTGGGGTTAAAGAGAGCAAATGATAAAGTGGAGGCAGGATATGTAGATAACTATTTTTCTGCCAGTTTGGCTGTGAAAAAGAAGAATGATAAAGAATGAAGCTTGAAAGATTTTTTTAAAGATTGGGAGAGATTTGGATCTTTTTGAAGGCAACTGGGGAGAAGTCATTGTATAAGGAGTTAAATGTTATAGAGCAAAAGATGCTGTAAAGTTCAGATTCCTGGAGGAAAAAAGCACAGATAGGATCAAGAGCACAAACAGAGGGACCTGCATTGGAAAGGAACTGGGTATTGCCTTATTTTTTGAGACAAGAAAAAAGTAGATAATAGGAAGATATTGAAATGATTTAAAATATGGGGTTGGGGGAAAGGAATTCAGAATAAATGATTTTCAGTTTATTTCAGTGATATATGTCACTTTTGCTGTTATGGAGTGGAAAGAGATAGTTATAAAGATGGCTTGAGAAGAGAAGAAACAGTTGGGATCTGCCATACTGGGGATATTAGTAGAGTGTTGATCAGGAAAGAGTAATAAAATTGGTATAATGGATAAAGACCTAGTTGAAATTAGATATATAATTTTGTTGTTGTTGTTGAATACAGTCAACTCTGTAACAAGTTTGTTATGGGACAGAACTTGAAACAAGGTGCTAAGTCACTGGAATTAATAGAGACAATGCTTATGTACTTAGTACTTATTAGAGTTCACACCTTTAAGAGAGCATATATAAGAAGATTCATGAGTCCAGGAGATTCACAAGTCAGAAAAAGCCCACAAGCCCACTCTCTTGGAGGCAGAGTCAGATTCATTCCAACTTCTACCTATATGCTTGCTGGGGACTCCGGGAGATTTAGCGCCAGGATTCAGTCAAGGAGATTCACAAGTTGAGGAGATTCACAAATTGGGCAGAGAGGGAAGACAGAAACCCACAAGCCCACACTCTCAGAGGCGGTGCTAGATTCATTCCATTTTCCAACTTTGTGTTGACTGGAGGCTTTGGATTTGGAGGTAGCTAGAGGCTGAAGCTGGAAGAGACAAAGGACTAGCAGCAAGAGCTCTTGGAACCAAGGAGGGAGATAGGCCTCTAAGAAAGCAAACCGCTATTTTGAAGGAAACAATAAAGGATTTGGACTGCATTTGGGATGATTACACTGAACTGAAACGAATGCTGCTCCTAGAAGCTCCCCAAGAAACCTGCTCCCAGAGAAGAATATCACGGAAGTTGAGTAATATGGAGATAAGGGCAAAGAAAGTAAATGTTTGACTGAAAGGTCAAATTTGGAAAGGACCATTGTGATGTCAGAAAAGGGATTAAAAATCATGATACAGCTCTAAACTGAATGTAGAAAGTATGAAGAACTAGGAGATCTGGAAGGATGAAATATGGTATCAGTGAGAAATTTTAGAGTTATGATTTGGGGAGTTGTAATATTTGTGGAGATGAAATAAAGATAATGATAATAATAAGTAATAAGGAAAGTAATAGACTGTATTTATGTAACTTGAAAGTTTTTTTAGACACATTATTATCATTATCTTATTTTATCCTCCCTTATTTTAATCCTGGGAGGCAGTTGCTATTATTGTTCTCATTTTAAAGATGAGGAAACTGAGTCAAATAGATTAAATGACTTGTGAAATATGATTTGAACTCAGATCTTCCTAATCCCAGGTACAGCACTTTATCCACTATATTACTTAAATGAAAAAATGGCCACACCTGTGTGTGGAATAAAGGTGCAGATCATATGACTTGAGAAGTTTTGATGAACTGGAAAGCAAGGATATTTGAGGAGAAAGCACAGATAAGATGAAGACCTCAGCCATAAAAGAAATAGTTGACTATCATAAATACCTTTGTTGCAAATTAATCTTAAAAGCCATACTAAATTTAAGTCAATTGTCTATATAATGCTTTCAAATCTTAAGGTCTGATAAAGCTCTTTTCAAAAATAAAAGAAAAATGGTCTCAATTCTTGGAAATATGAACCCAAATATTTAAATTAAAGTTATATTTTCCCCAATTTTACATTCTAGCTTCATGCCTAAAATGAAATAATACCTCCAGCGAAATTTTCAGAATATTTATGAAAGATCCCAGATGGAATTGGAGAAGTAGGTTTACTAAGGTATTGTTTGGATATAATGCTACCTACCCAAAGTTGTAATAAAGAAATAACAATCCTTTGGGTCTGTTTCTTCCAGAAGATATCTTCTTGTATGGAGAAAGGATATGGATATTTCTTTGGGAAGAAGACTGTATAGACAAGGGTGATTTCAGAATGGCCTTAGTTCAGATGAGGACTAATAGATTTAGTGTCTTTAATCAACTTTTAAATTCCTAAACTCCCTTACTTACTAGGCAGTTTTTTTTTTTAAGAGCATTTATTTTATTATTTTGCACAAGAGCCTCTCAGTATTTTTACGTGATATTTTTGTGAGTGAGAAAATTGTATTTCATCCTTTCTCTACAGAATCAAAATTTGTTTATTTACAACTTAAGGAAACTCTGCAGGCATAGAGATGTAAGGAGTGGAATAGTTACCAATACTGTGCTGTAGTGGAAAGATAATTAGATTAATCAGAGTTTAAATTCTGACTGCTAATTTTGATGTTGGGCAAGTCACTTCAAAACTCTAGGATAATTTTTCTCATTTATAAAATGATAGACTAGATTATATGATCTTGTAATTTTAACTATGAAAGCAGCCATTTTTTGCCCAAAATATCTGAACAATTATATTAAGCTTCCATTTTACTTGGCATTGAGATAACTTATATTTGAAGAAATTAGAAAATAGTAAAATGGATTTCCACATCATATTTACAATGAAAATAAATCTCTTATTAGAAAGATATATTTATTGTAGAGCTTTCTAAGGAAATAGTATTTTATTTGTCTAAAAACTGCTATTTATTAATTCTAGCCAAAGTTAAACTTATCAGAAGAACTATAAAATAGATGGAATGAGTAAAACTCATATTTTTTGATTGTGTCAACTCAATTTTATGAGAATATCACAGATACCCAAATTATTTAATAGGCTTTTTCTTTCAGACATTAGTGATAAGTACTCTGAATTGAGTAATATCATCAATCCAAGTTATTGCTGTAGCCCATAATAATAATAACTGATATTTAAATTGCAAAGACATTAAATGATTTACCCAGGATTCCACAGATAGCCATATCTGAGGTAGGAGGGATCTTTTTTCTTCTAAGCCCAGAATTTGTAACACATGGCCTCCTCATCTTCCTTATGCCAAAAGTCTAGGATTTTCCCCATTACATGATGTTTATATCTAGTGAATATATGTTAATGTGATCCATTATATACACACAAGAAAAAACACAGATATTTGGTTTTAGATACCATATACATATATTATATAGATACACACATATATATATATATATGTACCCAACAGTACATGTATGGGCATTTATACTTATCAATACATATTTGTCTATATGTATGTATATATATATATATATATATATATATATATACATATATATATGTAATGTTTAAACTTATGTATGCCTATGCGGTATGTATATATATGTGTGTGTGTGTATGTATATATATAATATATATGTGTATATAGATACACACACATTCATATATATATGTGTATATACATAAATACACACACATATGTAAATGTGTGTGTGTATCTATATGTATATTGTCCTAGGTGTTTCAATCATTTATTTCATTGGAGTTTTTGTGGTGGAAAGTACAGTAAGTGTAAATAAAAATTACATAATAAACAGAAGATATAGAATGCTAAATGTAGCTAGTAAGACTAAATTGCCTTCAGTTTAGCTTTAGCAATTATGGAAATAATGTCATTTTCTTATCCTTTTTTAAATCTAGGCTTGTAAAATTATAAACTTGATTATTCTGCCCCCAGGGCTCAATTATACTTGTGGTCACTCTGTCTGCATATCTCTCTGTGGGAAAGGCATAGCAGGGTAGCTCACTGGTATGGTAATTTCTACCATCTTGCCTCCTTAATTCGTCTGTTTTCCTTGGAGTGTGGCCTTGTTGTGTGTATATTAGATGCTGCCAAAATGGAAAGAACTGTTTTAATGCACAGAGAAGGACACAAGAAGACACTTTTCCCATATCTATAATTCTTTCCTAGCATTTTCTTTGATTTGTAGTAAATAAATCCTCTTTTGTTAAGGAATATATTGTTGTTGTTTTCAGCATTTGATAGGAAAAGACAAATGATAATATATATGAGAGAACATATATAAACAGAACAGAATAGAAAATAGAGTGAAGTAGAAAAATTGTATAAATAAAGGGGCACTTTATAATGAGTATTTTATAATTCACTTTTAAATCTGCTTTGGGATTGGGAGATAGAAGGATTAATTGTCATATATAAATATTATGGATACCTTTTTGGGTATACTTCATCTAGCATCATCAGACAAATCATCAAAGAAGTTTCGGAACTTTTCTGTAGTAAGTTGAAAACTATATGAAAATGTCAACCAGTACTTGTTCATTCCTTTGTTTTAAAAAGTAGCTTTTTCTTGTTTTTTGTTTTCCTAAAGGGATAAAGATTACCATCTAAGGACATACAAATCTGTGGTCATGGCCAACAAATTGATAGATTGGCTAATTGCACAGGTAATTAGTTTTGTTACTTGGTGATTTGAATGGTTATTACTATTCAAAATATATTTTTACCTTGTATTAGAATTGTGTTTATAATTGTCTCATCTTCTACCTCAGTGTAACCTTCTAGAGGTGACCTTTTTATTTTTGTAGCCAATGAAGCACCCATATCATAGGCACTCAGTATTTATTGACTAAATGAATGAATGAATGTTTGAATAAAGTGATATGAACATGATTGCTATTGTTGTTCAGTTGTTTTTAGTCATGTCCTATCCTTCATTATCCCATTTGTGGTTTTATTGGCAAACATACTAGAATAGTTTCTATTTTCTTCTTCAGCTCATTTTCCAAATGAAGAAACTGAGGCAAATAGAGTTCAGTAATTTGTTCAGGGTACATAGCTCATAAGTGTGTGAGGTCACATTTGAACTCATAACCATAAGATTTCCTGATTACAGGTCCAGCATTTTATCCACTGTGTCACCTAATGCCCATATTTATGTATGTGGGTATTTTTATTATGAAAAGGTACTAAAAAGAAGGTTCATATTACAGACAAAATTACTGAAAATCATTTAAAATAAACTTATAATGAATACCACAAATGGGTAAGAGATCATATTCTGACCTTCTTGAGTGGTATGTTTATTCACTGATTTATTTTTAAAAGTTTGTTGACTATTACTGTTTAATTTCTCTGCATCTCTATTTTGTGTTATACAAGAATAATAATTATGCCCTGATGCAATGAGCATTAATCTGAAATCTCTGTAGGGTTATATAAACTGTGAATGGAAGATGATAGGGAATTATCTTGTTATTTTTGTCTTTCTGTGATTCTCATGAGACCGGTGGTTTGCTTCCATGTTAAAAATATCTTTGATATCATTGGTGTTGAAGAATTTATATTTGTTCATAAGAAATGAGAAACATGGTCTTATTTTAAAATAATAATATTTTTGGAAATATTTTCAAATATCATTCCTGTTATCAGAAAATTATTTGACAGAACTGACATCAATTTTAAATGAGTGCATTATTTATCATCTTTTATTTTTCCTGTGTTAGGCCCTAAATATAATAGATACATTGTCAGTTTATGTACAGTACTTTCAGAGAATCATTATATTTATTTATTTTTATTTTAGGATAAATATGACTGAAAGACAAATTCTTTATCAAGATAGTTTTGCACAATGAGAGTATAATCAATGAAAATTTGAAAAGGCAACTGATAGTCTTTTCCACAAGATTTTTCTAAAGAGATCATATCTTCCTAGTTACACATATGACTGAATAATGCTTATTTAATTGGACAAAAATTATTAAAGAGTATGAAATGGAATTTTTAAGGGTTCTCCAACAAGGTATCTTTCAAGAATATGTCAAAATAGTATGGTAGATGTGACATTGGAAATAATCTAGCATACTGAATATTGACATAAACTAAGTAACAAATATTCAAAACACAAATACTTGTCTAAGATATTTATCACTGCTCTGGAGAAGGTTCTCGGCAGAGTTCAAGGAGAAGAAACATATTTTATGAATAATGTACTTCTTCAAATGACTTTGTATTAATTTTATCAATATTGGAACATTACAGGATATCCTAAGTAAGCAACATTACATTTTGAAAGAGATTATTGTCACCAAACATTCTAGGAAAAAAGATGAAAAATATGCATCATTACAACTTATGACCTGGAGTAGGGCATTCAACTCATTGAATTAGTCTATTCAGGACAAGAATTGTAGGTAGATAGTACTGTAAAACTCAGAAATGAATAAAGGGAAGAAGAGATAATGCTAGATCTTATTGAGAAATTACAAATTCATTGAATCAACTCAAGTTCTTCCTTGTCACAAAATCCCATTTTTTTAAACATTGATATTCTCTCATTGAAGATTTATCAATATGAATCATAGAACCCCAGAGGGTTCTCAAAAGAACCATAATTATTGGTGGCCCAGAAGATGTAAATTGACTAACTTATTACAAGCACTTACTCCTTTTTAAGATAGTACAAAACATTAAGAGCATCTTTTACTGTTCATATGGTGAAATTTAGGGTAAACAAAGTTGGTGAAGTCAATGGAAGCAATACATATGTGGTAAAAGTTGAAGGTACTGAGGTTATTTAACTTGGAGGGGAGAGCACTTTTTGGAAGTAGGGGAAAGTTCCTGATAACTATTTTCTTACGTTTGTAGGACTTTGATGTGGAAAATGTATGACTTGTTATGCTTGATGGTTAAAGGAAGAAGTGGGAAGAATAGGAAGAAGTTGCAAAGAGACAGATGTAGGTTTAATATTAATAAGTATTATAGTACATATTAATATACATATATTAATAGATGTAGGAAACAACATCAATAACCATGTAAAAATGCTCCCAAATTACTAATAATTAGAGAAAAGTAGGTTAAAGAGATTCCATTTCACATTCTTCAGATTTGAGAAGTTGACCAAAAAAAAAAAAAGCTTCTGATGTTCTTTATCACTCATTTAGAGATTCTGTGATTCTGTGCTGTACTGACATCACTGAAAGATATTAAACAATTTGAGGAAGGTCCTAAGGCTTCCTCAGTAGTAGAAATTCTAATGTCAAGTATATAGATATCCTAATGTAGAATTTATGGAAAGACTTGAAAATAACACAATACAATACATCACAATAGGATCATAAGGCATAGGTGGAATGTGGATTGTAGCAGAGTGAGAGTAACTAGTAATGAGATTATAGACCTATTGTTGTGGGGAAAATATTCTACTTTGTGTTGTTTACAAATGAGTGCTATTCTTAACCTTTTTTTTTTTTTTTTTTTTGACCTATGGTTTCCTTTCATTACATTTAAGGAAACTCCCTTTTCCATTCTATTACTCTTTTAGTCTTAGAGGGTTGTCTAAAGTACTGAGAGAGGGTAGGAATTTATAGGCACAATATGTTGTATCCATGAAAGTCTTCCTAATTTCAAGACCAACTCTTTCACATACATGCTCTCATTGCAAACATTTCTGTGACTTAATCATAATGAGTTTTAATTTGTGATTCGTTTGATTTGCCTATGAAGTAAGAATTATAAGGGCAGCTAGTTGGCACAGTGGCTAACATGCTGTGCCTAGAGTCAGGAAGACTCAGATCTGTGAGTTCAAATCTGGTCTCAGACACCTACTAGATGGGCAGTCTTGAGTAAGTCATCTAATTAAACCTGTTTGCCTCAGTTTCCTCATCTGTAAAATAAGCTGGACAAGAAAATAGCAAGCCATTTCAGTGTCATTGCCACAAAAACCTAAAATGGGGTTATAAAGAGTTGTCCATGATAGAAAAACAATCTAATAAAAGACCAGTGAGTTCTTCCTCATTTTGAATTTATTTATAATGCTCAAAATAGGCCTTGGATTTCTGAATGATAACTTTTTTTTTTAGAATTCAGACAATTCAAGAAATCTTTATTGCATTCCCAAGGCAGTATAATAGATGTTGAGGATAAAAAAGCAGAAAATAGAAACCCTCAAAGGAATTTACATTTAAAAAGATAAAATATATACACATGTAGATAGATACATTATTAGGTAGAGTTTGATGAATAGAAGGGGAAGTCCTGATGAAGTGATCTAGAATAAATTGACTAAGACTGGTAGAAGAATATTTTGTATTAAAATACCAAGAAACTAACACTTTTTGACAAAACATTATAAAGATGACTGAAAGATGTAAAAAGATGTAAAAGTTGATGATTTCTAAAATACTTTCAAAAAATTATGAAATAATAGTAGCAAAAGAGTTTTCTTTGTGGTAGAATGTGGTTTATAAATTAACATAATTCATTTAGCTTTATAGTTTTATATGGTTACTATCAATTTCTTTCATTCTGACATTATAGAAATTCATCAGAGAAATGTATAGCCAAAGTTAAAAAAAAACAAAAAAAAACAGGCTATTTTCAGAGCAAGGGTGGAAAGATAACTTTTGAGCAGTCCTGGTCCCATTGGTATATCAGCCTTATTGAAAGAGAATGAGAGATATTCCTGGAACACTGGATGGACTCCCATGTGGAATTTATGGGAGGGCTGCACAATGATTACACCTGATTTGCAGGCACAGATAGGTTGTCATCTGCACCTTCAATGGGAAAACCCACATCAATGAAATCAGATGTATTGGAGAATTATAAAATGGCATTATATTTTCTTCTGAGTTCATAAAAGGCTAATGCTTATCAACTGAAGCTGTATTTGTGAGAGGATTACAATCCTAGTGATAGTCTCAAAAAAACATAACTGGAAGGGAGACTATATCTCAATTCAGGGAGAAAGATGAGACTTCATTCTAGCTATCTTAAAGTGTTTGAAGGGTTGTCATGTGCAAACTAGATAAGGCAACTTCTTGCTTGCCTGCAGAGAACACAACTAGGAGCAATAGGGAGCTTGCAGAGGAAAAAAATTAAACTTTATATAAGGTAAAACTTTCTGATGTTAGAGCTGTGCATGGTCTGCCTTTGGATTTGATTGATTATTTCTCTATAGAGTTCTATAAGCATAAGCTAGACAAACAATTATTTGGCTTACTGGATAAAGGAATACTCTTCAGCTCCTTCCAACTCTAAATAAAAAGACAGGACATGGCATATTGAGTTTGGGGAATAGCTGGATCAGATGAATTATATTAGTAAGCAAAGAGAAATAATGTGAAAAATGATTGGAAAGGAAGCATGTAGACAGATTGTTGAAGGTCCTGGGTGCCTAAGTCTGCATTTTATTGTAGATAGAATAGCAAGCCACTAAAGATTTTGGATCAAAGGGCATTGTCAGAAATCTCTGCTTTTTAAAATTATTTTGGCAGTGGTAGATTAATTAGAGAAAGAAAACACCACAGATAGTGAGACCAATATTGAGGTTATTAGAAATCTAGGTAAATGATAATGAGGACCTGAACTTGAATCTTGGCATTGTAAATGGATAGGAGAAGAGTAATAGAAATATCTTGAACCTACAATCAAAAGGAGTTGGAAACTGAATAAATATGATCGCTGAGAAAACTCATCAGATAGCCACGTAGTATAAGAGTAGAGTCAGGAAGACCCAAGTTTAAATACTGCCCCAGATATTTCTAGGTATGAGACGAATCAGCTTTAGTTTTCTTATCTGCAAACTGACCCTACTTCACATAATTGTTGTGAGGATCAACTGAGATAATTTGTGTAAAATATTAACATACTATACATTTTTCTGATGCATATTCTATAATGTCAGAATGAAAGAAATTGATAGTAACCATATAAAACTATAAAGCTAAATAAATTATGTTAAATTGTAAGCCTTAAAGTACCATAGAAACACTAACTACTGAATAAAAAGAAATGCTATGAAGTTTTTAAGTCTATGTGATTGGGGAAATGTCAGTGCCTTCAATAAAAATTGAAATGTTTGAAAGAAATGGTAAGTTTAAAATAGAGATAGGTTTGAGCTACCACTGGGGCATTCTAGTGACCTGCCTGATATATTGTTTACATGTAATCAATGTTTATTGACTGTTGTGGTTAAAGGCAGTTGGAATTGCACATTGGAGTAATTAAAGGTACATTTGTAAAGTCTGGAATCTTCCATTTATTTAAAAGTAATGATTAAGACACAATCTGGTATAGTAGAAAGAGCACTGGTCTTGGATTCAGGAGAAAAATGAGTTCAGCTACTGAAAAAGTTTTGTTTGTTTTGTTTATTGTTTAGGCAACTGGGGTTAAGTGACTTGCCTAGGGTCATACTGATAGTAAGCATTAAGTGTCTGAGGCTGGATTTGAACTCAGTTCTCCTGACTCCAGGGCCAGTACTCTATCCTCTGGGCCATCTAGCTGCCCCCACATTTGTTTTGTTTTAACTGCTGAAGAAGTTGCTGTAAAATGATGATAATAAAATCTGTTTATTTGATAAACTAGAATCTCCTTGATTGAAGGGATTGTTTCCTTCTTGTTTTGGTACTGGCATCGGGGTCTGGAATACTTTTTTAGTGGAGCAGGGAACCTAAAAATGGAAGAAGGGGGTCAAAAGGACAAAGGGGAAACAGATGAAGCATGATGGCAAAATTTGGAGAGTGTCAGTACTATTTCATTAGATATTATAGACATGGCAATGAGAAGTAAATAATTGTGCAAAATAACTGGGATTACATAGGATCTTTTATAAAACTAAGTTTGTATAGATGCATGTGTGTGTGTGAGAGAGAAAGACAGAAAGACAGAGATAGTTTGTATCTATAGACTAAGAATTTGGAGAAAAAAATAGATCATTGGAAAATTGATGATTAGGGGAAGGTTTTAACCTACTTAAAATGTGTCTTGGGCAGGTAAATGGGAAAATGAGATTTAAAGGGAAACACAGAGATAAGATATGTTTATGGGATGGTGAAAAGAAAAACCTGATTATTGTAGGAAGAAATAGTGGGGAAAAAACTTTGGGTGGGCAGATTAAAGCAAAATGGCAAGGGTTTGGAGGGCCTTTCTATTTGTTGCATTTGTAAGTTGGAAAAAATTGAATATTTTTGAGTAGAGGAATTTCCTGCTGAAAGCAAAACTTGAGAAAGATTGCCTTGCCACTGGCATTCATAAAACGGGGAATTAAAGGCTACATTCACAAAGTCCAGCTTGCAGTCCATTCTAGCAATTCCACTATCAAGATTATTGATTGAATTCTTTACTTAGGAATCTGACAGAGAGAAACTTGACAAAGTCACTTAGTCTACCCATACATCAAGTCTGACTTATTCAAATATTGCAAGTATTATTCAAATAGAAATGTGTATGTTTAAAATAATTATCTGGAGGGATGTTTCATAACCTTCTTAAACTCCTAAAACACCATTGTCATCCCATTTATACAGTGTTGCATAGAGCAGAGAGGTACTTAGATTTTTAATGTTCATAGGTTAATATCATCATAGGATTGTAGAATTGGGACTGATTGTAACTTTCTGAAAGGCAGACTTCACATAGGTGTAATATTCTTTGAACAGAGTGTTACATAGATGATATGTATGTAACCTTATAACAGTACTAGAAGGCAGGAGCCACATCTGTGTAATTTTTTTGCACAAAGTGCAAAATTTTGTGCAGATTTTGCACAAAGATGGGGGCTTAATAAATATTTCTTGGTAATGATAATGGCAATCTCCTTTAGTTCTCGGTTGGGTTTTTTTGTTTGTTTGTTTGTTTTTGTTTTCTTATCCCTCCTGTCAAAATCAGTAGATGTTAAATTGAGGGTATTTGTAAAATATAATTACTTGTTCATTTTATTTTTGTTATTAATATTCATATTTATTTTATAACAAGAACTATATCTATTTTCCTAATGTAATGATGAAATAAAAGATTTTAATGACACAGTTTTCTAGTAGGAAAATATTCTATGGGATGGGTGGCACAATCTGTAAATGATTTTTTTACTGGAACATGTTAATAGAAATTAAACACATGGGAAAGTGTGCAACAAATCTTTCCATTCTCATTAATTTTATTGTTCCCTGATTTTGTGGATAATAGGGAGATTGCCGGACCAGAGAAGAAGCAATGATCTTTGGCGTAGGTCTTTGTGACAATGGATTTATGCACCATGGTGAGAATTCATCTTGTAAAAGTTAACATGTTTATTCTATTGTTTTCTTGTCTGGTAAGAATCAACATGAGTTTCTTATTAACAATGGAGACACCAACATGTTCTAGTATTCTTGTTAGATGAAGAAGAAATTAAGAGCAGGACCAGAGTAAAGATGTAGACAATGTAGACCACCATAAATGCATCACTATAAAAGAATAGTAATATTAACACATGGCATAATAATACCAATAATATTGATATGATAATAATAGCATCTATATGGTTCTTCATAGTTCACAAAGTGCTTTTTGGATGGTAGATAATGCAAATTTTATTTTCTTTTTGAAAATGATGAAACAGAGGCTGGAACAGATTAAAGGACTTGTCAATGGTAACACACAGCTTGTAAGTAGCAAATACCAAGAAATGAATCTTTTGATTTTTCTTTAAGTCCAGTTCTCAGCATCTAGGCTCATGGGGATTGCCTTCTTTATTTCCCTATTTTTGCTACTATCACCTTAGTCTTCCCTCTCTCCCAATAATTCTGTCACCCATAGCATGTTAGCATATTGGATTTTGATCTACAAATAATTCTGTCCCAATGAAAAAGACAAGTGTTATTTTTTTTAAATTAATGGTTTTCTTAAATGATGATTAATTTGTGAAACATTAAAATTTGCCTTTAAAAATTATATAATAATACCTCAGGGAGAAATTCTACTGAAGTTTTAGGAAACTACTTGGAGTTATCTGTGGAAAGGATGTTATACTTTTCTCTTGCTGCTTTTCTTTTAGCAATTCTAATTGATCTTGTATCTAAGCTATGTTTGCTGCTAGTTTGTTTTTCACTTTTAGGCTTTTTAATATGTGTTTTGGAGTATTCTTTTTTCTGATATTCTTCACTTAATTATAGCTCTTTATTTGTTTACTCATTCTGTGAGCCTCAGTTAACAGATCAGAATTTTGTGTTAGGGTTGTTCTCTGTATACTTCTGCCAGGACTGTGATTATCTTGTATGGTCCTAGTCTATGGTATATGGATTCCTGCCCCTGTGTTCTCCAGGTATTACATATTGGGTTTTTCAATCACAAGGATGGTTTGGGTCAAAGGACTTCAAACTTGCTATTATCTTTCATGTGATCTGATCAAAAGTATGATTTATTGCTGTCTTCCTTGGCTTTCTAGGTTCAAAACTTTGGTCTGGGCTGAGTAATATAGAATTACACTTGTCTTGAGTGTAGCTCCAATAAATAGTTGCTAGGACAGAAACCTTATCAGCTAGCTAGAAATTTTTGTAGTTTTACAGTAGCAATATTGCTTGATTATTCTAGTTCAGAAAAACATCAATAGAGTTCTTACAACCAGAGGCTTTGCCTATATTTCTAATTCATGTCCTGACATCAGAACTACAGGATTGTGGTCCTGTTGTGCTTCAGGAGTCTTTTCCATGATCTTGACACATCCCTCTTTTGTCCTAGTCATTTGCTCATAACTTATATTTTGTGTTTACCCTTAGATTTGTAATTGCTTTTAATTTTGGTGTTATTCTTAGATCTTTATGGAAATAATAACCAGGGCAGCTGGACTATACTGCTTCTTCCTTTGCTGCTATTTTGTCTGGCCATCCAGTTATATTTTTCAATTAATATTACTGAATTATGCTTTTAAGGGTCCTTTTCCTATGTAGTTGAGTTAGAGAACTGCTTTTTTCTTTGTTTGCTCTGTATGAACTTTTGTTCATCAGGATAATTTCGCTGGCACATGATTCATTTAGAGTGGACCACATGAGGCAACTGAAACTCTAAAAAGATCTTTGGTTTTTATATTTTAGCAGCATATGCTACTTTTACTCATATATTTCCAGAAGGTTGCTAATCTTGAGGAAAGGGCAAGATCAGAGTTGTAGAGTATTCTGTTTGGGAATATTGACCTTGGGCAGTGAGTTAAAAAATTATGCCATCCTTGCCCTTTAGAAAATTTAAGATAAAGAAAAGAAATTATAATTTCACAGAGATGACATTTTAATATGGGAATAAAACTTACAGACTTCTTATTTCCTCCTTTAGGGAATATCTTATTTCATTAATATCTTTATTTTTAAATGTTTAATTTTAGTATGTTAAAGATCTTTATAGAAGATATAGCAATCCAGACATATTATTGTATTTTATCGTATCACTCAATTAAGAAGCAACTAGATAGTGCAGAAGACTGGACCTGGAATTAGGAAGACCTGAATTTAAATCTAGCCTTAAACTAATTTTGTGAATCTAGACAAGGCAATTAATTACTCTCTAAATTCCTTCATTTATAAAATTGAGATAATAATGGCATTTACCTTTCAGGGTTTCTATAAGCATAAAATTATATATTTTTAAAATGATTGCAAAACTTAAAGCTCTACATAAATGTTAGCTATTATAGTTGACAAAATTATTGGCATGATCTATGTGACAAACACAGCATTCAATATTTTTTTATATACAGACATTTGGTGGTGGAAAATTTGGGAAATAATACCTATGATTTTATAAAATGTTTATGTCATTGACTATTTAAAAAAACATACATGTATGTGTATGTATGTAGGTATGCGTTCATATGCACATTTGCTTTAGAATTTAAGCATTTCCTGTGGCTTTATTTTCATCATTTTTGGGGGGACATTCTGTTACTAAAAATAGAAAAGATGAAATATTTATGACTAAACACCTTTTTTAAAAAGTGGCTATCAAGATCCTATAGAACAAATTATGTTGCTAAACCAAACTTAGCTCCATTTTTCTTAATTAGAGAAGTACCTACAGATCTGAAAAGCAATTAAATCTTAGTCATGCTAAGACTTTTCAATACTCTGTGTAACATACACTTTATTGTATATATTCCATCTTGTATCACTATTAATCTTAGGGACCATATTGAACACACTGAAATTGAAATAGATGAATAAAATTGATTTTTTTTCAAATGTTATCTGACACTGTTGCTTTTGAAAAGTAAAATGCTAGAAGTTCATGGTAAACTAAAATAACAGTAAACCTAGAGGACATAATTCTGAACAGAAGTTCTCAACCAAATATTTAATTCAGTGGGAACTGTACACATATCTGAGGGCAAGCATGCAACACATTTACATTTTTTTCATAGTTACTTAGGATTTTAAAAACATCCTAAAAATGTTTACTAAACTTCCAAAACACATAATTATGTGTTAAGGGCATAGCCATGTCCCCAGTAGGTTTTCCAAGTCAGGATTTCATGATTTTCTTGGATGCAATATTGTAATCTGTTTAGCTACAGCTGTCATCTTGAGAGCAACAGGTTTTGCTAATAACAAAAATGTTAAAATTAGAACATGTTTTTAATTTTTGAAATTCATATTCCCTTAGTAGCTTCAATGAAATATTTGTCCTTTGAGCTATGTATTCTAGAGAAAGGAGATATTCTTAATAATGTAAGCAGATCCTTATCCTTTCTATGGACCATATAATCCAGGTCATTAATGATTTCACTTTGTATCAAATGATTTATGGTATTCATTCATTTTTAGTTTATTAAAATATAAATCTACTTTTTTGTTTAGTCCTTGAAAAAAGTGAATTCAAAGATGAACCCCTACTTTTCCGTTTTTTTGCGGATGAAGAAATGGAAGGCTCAAACATGAAACATAGACTTATGAAGCATGATTTAAAAGTTGTGGAAAATGTTATTGCTAAATCATTACTGGTAAGTTATTTCATGATCTATGGATTTTCCCCTCCAATAGATACTAAGTGAAAATAAAGCAGTGTGTTTAATACTATTATACTTTATATCATTCTATTTGAAGTTTGCCTTTTGCTTCATCTGATTCAATAACACCAGTTTTTTATGACATTTCAGATTAAATCTAATGAGGGAAGCTATGGTTTTGGATTAGAAGATAAAAATAAAGTTCCAATCATTAAATTAGTAGAAAAGGGATCAAATGCAGAGGTAAGAAAATTTGGTCTTTTTAAAAAATGGTTTAGGATTTTTGTTGAATTTGTAAAACATGAATGTAAGGAACCATCTCATACTTTACTTCAAACTATCTTTAGTTCATTTTGTATGTATTATGCAGAAACTTGTATTGGTAGGTGCTGCCTTGCTTGGAATTTACGTTCCTTGAGGGCAAGCACTCAATTGCATAGTAAAGTGTGTGGCTTATGGTAAATTGTCACTAAATCCTTATTAATCCATGGTTGTGATTTCTTCCTAGGTGTAATATTTATTTGCTTTCAGTTTACTATTTGATTCCCAGAATCAAAAGCCTAAATGAATGGAAATTCCAGGTCCTTTAAGGATTTTCATTAAGGACTAAGGAATATTGTGGAAAATTTTTCATTGGCTCTTTTTCCTTCTAAGGACATCCATCAATTCTGTCCTCTCTTTCCTTACTCCAGGAATGTAGAGATTGTTGAAGATAATGAGGTTGGGTTCAATTTTGGTCATGATCTGGCTTTAAATACTAGGAGACTTGGTAACTGATTTGGTGTTTCTAGTATACTCCTAACAATTAAAGTTTTACTGTAACTCCACAAAATCATTAAGTATGAGAACTATGTTAGATCTACATCTAGCTGCCTTAGTGGAGATAATGTTTATCTCAAGGCAGAATTCAAATGCTGCATCAGATACTTTCTAGATTTCTGTCTCCTAAAAAGTCACTTTTAACTTTTTTCAGCTTCAGTTTCATTTCTATAAAATGAAGATAATAAAAATATGTAATTCGTAGGGTTGCTGTGATGATCAAGTGAGATAATATATGTAAAGAAAGTGCTGGTGAATGGACTTTTCTCTCTGAAAAAAAAATTCAAGGGACATACTTTGAAGTTTGATCTGCTTTATTAATAGTTTCTTTAGCCAATTTACAAAACAAAATCAAAATAAATCAAGCCCCCTTTTTTGTACATCTCACTCTATTTCTGTGTAAAAGCTTACATGGAAAATTTAATAGTTAGTTCTTGTGTGCTGGATCAAAATGGCTTCAGAACACTCCTATGTGAAATGCTCTTTGAAAACCCTACACTATTATGGTATTCCATTTAAAGAGAGGTTTTTTATTTCCCTATTTATTCCATTGTCTACTCCCAAATGATTTCCAAATTAAATGTACATTTTTTCTGATTTTAGTTGACAGAATGTGGACAGAAGAAAGTCTGTTTTATTTATAAAAGGACATTTTCTTCATTGAGATGATAGTAATACATGTTAAACAATAATAACAATCCATTATATGAGTATCCCTTCATTTTATTTCCTCTCAACAGTTCTATATTATATATATATATATATGTATATATATATATTACATTTTAAGTCTTATATTGTGTCATAAATGTTATGTCACCTTACATATTTAGCTCCTCATTTTGATTTCACAGTACTTGTGATTATATATTTTTTAATTTTTCTTGTATTTTCATTACAATTCCCTACTCTTATTGTAGACAATGAGATAATAATTTATTTTTTTTTTCCAATATGAAAAAGAATGCTAGTGATCCCAATCAATAAGGTATTTGTTTGGGGTTGTAATTTCTGTTAGTGGTGACAGATTTGCACCGAAACATCCATGCTCTTTCCCTATCAACCTTGTAAGAAAAGGCATCATAAACTTATACTATATAATTTATATTCAGAAATCTTCTGTGGAGTTACTTGCTTCATTTTCAACAGCTCTCAGAATTTATGATGGATAATCACCAAATAAATTCTTCACCTTTTTTTACTTTCCATTGGATTAGAAAAATGTGTGGTAGCATTTGGTATTGAATCTAATTGCATGTCAGATATCTTGCTAAATTATAGAAATTCAGAGTTGAAAAAGATCTCAAAGGCCATCTCATCCTAACCATACATGACCACGAATTCTGCAAATAACATGGATGACAAAATGGTAATCATGTTTGAAAATCTCTATTGCAGAAGGATCCATTACCTCCTGAAGCAATTCATTCTGCTTTTTGATAACTCATTGTTAGGAAATTGTACCAATTGTTTTCAAAATTCTAAAATGCTATCATTATACCTAAAAATCTAGTGATTTTAATAACATCAAATTTTTAGCTATTTGCTAATAGGTGTGAAAGTTTTATTCTAGACAGCTCAGAATACTGACAAAACAATGGATGCCAATTACAATAATAATATCCATTTTCCTGTACCTTGTGTTCCAGATTTTTCTTTGTGCCCTCAAAACACTTATATACATTCAACCCCAAATTATACAAATTATACAAAGGCTTTTATCCAACTACATATCTTTAGGTCAAAATCTGGCTAAGTGGTCCAGTCATGGAAAAAAAAATAAACCAAAATGCAACACTACTTTCATTATCTTCCAGAGCCCCTGGGGAAAATATTCTTTTCCAAAGGAAATCTTTCTAAAACAAGTTCTTCTGGCTATAGCTTTTAGTAAAATGTGCTTTAGTAGAGCTTGTTCAATTAGATGGAACTCTTACATCAGGGCTTCTTGAACTTTTTTCACTTGTGACCCATTTTCACTCAAGAAATTTTTACATGATCCTGGGTATATAGTTATATAAAATAGGTATACAAATTAAACAGTTACTGACAATACATCATAATTTCAGTTATAAGACTTTATATAGGGTTGCAAACCACATTTTAGAAATCTGGGTCTTATGCAACCTCTTCTAGTTTTGCTTCTCATGAATCAACGAGTATAAGTGGGGTTGGATTTTATGTGAAACTTGAATTTGTTCAGTCTTATATTTGAGTTACTTAACTTTCTGAAGCATACATTTTCTTTTTACTCTTTTATTTCACAAATTATCATGTCCAATGTAAATTATTATGGATTAATAAGGTTTTTTTGAGTAATAACAGTTGTTAAATAATAATTTCTCAATTTATCTACATATTCTAAGAAACTCATGTACTAGAATTTCTAAGTTGCTGTTACAGAAACTATTTCACTATATTAATACAGTTCTCTGGTGACCTGAAATGGTTAACCCAATTTTCAGAGTAGTTTAATTTGGAATCAAGATAGAAAACACAGTGAAAGATATTGTTTAGAATTGTATGTAGTTAAGGACCATAAAGGAAACTTCCTTATTCTCCAGTTCTTAGTTATTATCCTTTTAAAGTGATGTCATTTTTTATTGGCAGGCCTAAAGAGAGAACAAAAATAATTTCTCTAAAGGGAAGTAGAAGAGAAGCAGTTGTAAATTATTCTAATAAGTGATGATTTTCATAGATTATTCAATACCTAAAACAACTTTTCCCTTAGTTTCTAGATGATACAAAAGAAATATGATATGTGGTCTCTACTCTTAAAGGATTTATAGTCTTGATAAGAAGATAAAGTTTGTACAAATGTAATAGAGTCCATGGTCAGACTTTTAAAATTGAATTAAGTGCCACAGAAATCAATAAACTTAATTGTGGTATTTCTCCTCCTTTTCACTTTCCCCCCAAATTATTAAGTGTGTTATGATTTATTAAGGATCAGTCCAATAAAGGTTTATGGAAAGGACAGATAATTTCATATTCATGAAAAAGGTAGACTTTAAATTGATTTAAAAAATAATAAATTTTCTTTTTACATTACACATTTCATAGACTCACTTCCAGAGGGGTCTTTTAGAAAACAATGAAACAACTAAATAAATCACCTCATTTGAAAGGGCATGTAACATTCTCATCTACAACATCCCCTTGTTGTTACTAATTTCAGTCATGCTTGTCTCTTCATGACCCCATTTGGGAATTTCTTGGAGTAGTTTGCCATTTCCTTCCCCAGATTCTTTTACAAATGAGGAAACTGAGGCAAATGAGGTTAAGTGACTTTCACAGTGTTTGAGACTGGATTTGAACTCAGGAATATGATTTTTTTCTTTTTCTTTTCTTTTTTTTTGCCTATTAGGATCTCATTTATTATTATTTTTTTTCTTTTAATAGCCTTTTATTACAGGTTATATGTATGGGTAACTTTACAGCATTGACAACTGCCAATTTTTCCCCTCCTTCCTCCTCCCCCCTCCCCCAGATGGCTGGATGACCAGTAGATGTTAAATATATTAAAATATAAATTAGATACACAATAAGTATACATGATCAAACCATTATTTTGCTGTACAAAAAGAATCAGACTCTGAAATATTGTATAATTAGTCTGTGAAGGAAATCAAAAATGCAGGTGGGCAAAAATATAGGGATTCAATGTAATGGTTCTTAGTCATCTCCCAGAGTTCTTTCACTGGGTGTAGCTGGTTCAGTTCATTACTGCTCCATTGGAACTGATTTACTTCATCTCATTGCTGAGGATGGCCAGATCCATCAGGATTGGTCATCATATAGTATTATTGTTGAAGTATATAATGATCTCCTGGCCCTGCTCATTTCACTCAGCATCAGTTAGTGTAAGTCTCTCCAGGCCTTTCTGAAATCATGCTGTTGGTCATTTCTTACTGAACAATAATATTCCATAATATTCATATACCACAATTTATTCAACCATTCTCCAATTGATGGGCATCCACTCAGTTTCTAGTTTCTGGCCGCTACAAAGAAGGCTGCCTCAAACATTTGTGCACATACAGGTCCCTTTCCCTTCTTCATGATCTCTTTGGGATATAAGCCCAGCAGTAACACTGCTGGATCAAAGGGTATGCACAGTTTGATAACTTTTTAAGCATAGTTCCAAATTGCTCTCCAGAATGGTTGGATGTATTCATAATTCCACCAACAATGTATTAGTGTCCCTGTTTTCCCACATCCCCTCCAACATTCCTCATTATCTTTCCCTGTCATTTAGCCAGTCTGACAGGTGTGTAGTGGTATCTCAGAGTTGTCTTAATTTTCATTTCTCTGATTAATAATGACTTGGAGCATCTTTTCATATGGCTAGAAATAGTTTCAATTTCTTTGTCTGAGAATTGTCTGGTCATATCCTTTGACCATTTATCAATTGGAGAATGGCTTGATTTCTTATAAATTAGAGTCAATTCTCTATATATTTTGGAAATGAGTCCTTTATCAGAACCTTTGACTGTAAAAATATTTTCCCAGTTCATTGATTCCCTTCTAATCTTGTCTGCATTAGTTTTGTTTGTACAAAAACTTTTCAGTTTGGTATAATCAAAATTTTCTATTTTGTGATCAGTAATGATCTCTAGTTCTTCTTTGGTCATAAATTCCTTCCTCTTCCACAGGTCTGAGAGGTAAACTATCAGGTGTTCCTCTAATTTATTTATAATCTCATTCTTTATGCCTAGGTCATGAACCCATTTTGACCTTATAAGATGCTTTTTTTCTAATTCTAGTGCCAGCACCTCATCTCCTGTTCCATCTAGCTGCCCAGAACAACCTCACCTGTCTTTGAAAAAAATAACACAAATCTTAAATTGATTTTAGAAAATAGATTTAGATTTGCCTAGAGGAGGATGAGAAATATTTGAGCGTGGAGAAGAGAAACCAGCCAAGCACAAGTATGAAGATGTAAGAATTCTGTTAAATTAATTGGATTCTTTAAGTCTAGATGCAAAAAAATAGTCTTTTTGGTCTATGAAATTCATTCTTCAGTTTTATGAAATAAATTTTAGTTGAAGAAGTTATGAGTTTAATCACTCACATTTTTTCCCTAAAGTATTAGACAGAGATTGAGGTATTTGTTTAATTTTACGTGTATATGCTATCAGCCTTTTTGCTAAAGCTCAATTCTACCACTGTTTTTTTGAAGTATGCTTGAATGGCAAGTTTACTCCAGCATATTAGCTTCCAGACCTAAGAGACTATCTGATTTATACTTCCTTTCATGTAACTTTCTTTAAAAAAATTGTGACCAGTTTTTTTTTTTTTTACACAGTGACTTTGATTATTGCAAGGTGATGTACAGGCCCAGTTCACTTGTACATGGCTAATTGATTAGTTCAGTGAATGTTCTAATGTAACAAAGTTAATTGCTTTTAAGAGAGTGAAATAGTCAGTATAGCACTAGTCTTATACAAGAAATCATCTACATGCATGCAGAGTGAGTGGGGCTTGATAAGAAGCAGAAATTTATGTATGTCTAGGAGCAAGGATTTTCTAAATTTGGCATTCCTTCTTTCTCCCCCCACTTTCCCCTATTCATCCATATCTTTCCATAGGAAGTTTATTGCTCAGTCATTTTAAAATTATATTAGACTCTTCATGTCCCTATTTGGGGTTTTCTTAGCAAAGAAACTGATGGGTTGGCCGTTTTTTTCCTTCAGTTCATTTTATAGATAAGAAAACTGAGGTAAATAAGATTATTATTACATTATATTAATAGAAGTGGGAGTGTGGAATACTGCCCTTACCCTACATCTGTGTGACTTTGAGAAAATCAAAACTTCATTAGGTCTCAGGATGGCTTTCTTTATTTGTAAAATGAAAGGACATAATGATCGTGTGATTATGAAAGCCATCTATACTCAGTAGGAGTACTGCAGGAATTGAGTGTGGATTACAATATAACATTTATCTTCTTTTGTTGTTGTTTGCTTAAATTTTATTTTCTTATTTTCTTTTTGATCATATTTTTCTTGTGAAGCAAGATTATTATATAAATATGTATGCCTATATTCTATTTACATATATATTTTTACCATGTTTAACATATATTGGATTACTTGCCATATAGGGGCAGGGGTGGGACAAAGGGGATGAAAAATTGGAACACAAGGTTTTGCAAGGGTCAATGTTAAAAAATTATCCTTGCATATGTTTTGAAAATAAGAAGCTTTAATAAAAAAAAATGAGAGGTCATTCTTTCTGAAGGCTCTTCCAGCTCTGCCTTTATGATAGGATCCTGTGACTTCACTGAGAATATAAGCTTCTAGAGGGCAGGGACTTTTATATTTGTATATTTGTATTACTCATGCCTAGTAAAGTGATATATATTCAGTATTTAATACTTTTAAAAAAAGAATTGAATAATTACACAACTGAGAAATATCAGAGCCATTGTTCAAAACCAGTTTTTCTGCTTCTGATTCTAGCATTCTTTCCTCCCTTTTGTATTCTCTCTTCTTTTTTGCATGTATGCAAATAAAACCAAATTTCAAAATCTGTTTATAATGTTCTATTTCAGTTTTAATGTGCTTTGCAGTAAAAAAAAAAAAAAAAACTTCAAAGTATAATTCAATCTTCCTCTTCCCCCTTTCTTATTTCTCTCTTAGATGGCTGGAATGGAAGTTGGGAAGAAAATTTTTGCCATTAATGGTGATTTAGTTTTTATGAGACCATTCAATGAAGTTGATTGCTTCTTGAAATCATGCTTAAACAGCAAAAAGCCTCTTAGAGTTCTTGTGAGCACAAAACCAAGGGAGTAAGTTGTTTTACTTTTTATTTTCAAAAATGGGTAGAGTGAAATAGCAAAGCTACACAAATTAATACAGTTACTAATTCCTGAAATTAAATACCCTTTTGCTTGGATTAAAATAACTACTCAATAGACAACTTTAGTAGAAATAGTGATATCATGTAAAACATTTGGTTGTGTCTACAATTAAACAGGTTTATTGATATTATAATTGACTTAATGTCTGAATATTTCAAGTTTATGTTGTAGTAATAATTGAGAAGATCATAATGAATCTTTTAGGGACCAGAATTTTAGTTTTTATTCTGGCTTAAAATTCTTTCCTATGATGAAATCATGTCCCTCATGTCATCATTATTACAGTAATGACTCTTATGATGTTTTATAGATATTGTTTCATTTGAACTTCACAGTGACTTTGTGAGATAGGTCTTAGTTATCAGGATACAAATGGCTACTGAACCATTAATTTCTCTGGTATAGGAAATTCTCTGGTGAGGAAACTCCTTCTACAAATACAGGTCAGGCACTTCTGTGTAATCAATTTAGCCAAGAGTAAATAGAATTAGAAGGAAAATCTAAAGATTTTATGCACAAACTAAAGTTGATAGATTTAATTTAGGAGTTCTGATTGACAACTATTTGGAATAGTCAAAAATATTTTTTCCTTAATACCAGATTCAGGTCTTTCTTCTAAAAAAAAGTTGAGTTTCCAGATAAGTGAAGTTGAAGTATTCACTATTAGAATATATTTATTTACTTTAATATATATTAGATTATCCCTTATTCCCAAGTTATTTTTTCAAAATGTTAAATTCCTTCCTAGGGCATTAGCTTTTCTGAAATAATTGGTAAGCTTAAAAAGTGATCTGCAAGAAGGAATATACCTCATAACTGACTTATTTAGTTTTAGAGGTAAATAAATTAAGTAGATGAGAAAAATAATTTTGAATGGTTTTCCCTCTCCTCCATATTTATATAATAATACTTATTATGTCTCATGCACTTTGCTAAGCATTTTACAAGTATCATCTCATTTCATTCCTAAAATAACCCTGGAAAGTAAGTCCTATTATTATTCTCATTTTACAGAAAAAAAAAATAATTGGACTGAATCAATAGTTAGGAGACTTGTACAGGTCACACAAATATTAAGTGTTTGAGGCTGTCATGAAATTCAAGGCTCCCTGACTCTAGTGTGCCCATCTATCCTCATTTTAAAATTCCTCTTTCTAGACATTGAAGTGTGATAGCATAAAAGGGAAGGCCAATAGGGAAACACTGGAGAGGCACTCCAATATGGTTTATACATATCCAGAAATGGAAGAGGAAAAACATAGCAGTTAAAAAAAAAAAAAAAAAAAAAAAAAAAAAAAAACCTTAGGCTGCTACTTCTTTTTATTCGTTTCTCATTGATTTGAAATTGGAATCTGTTTCACCTTTAGGGATTTTCTATTATATTAATATTACATTGAAAAAAAAGTTCTACCTTATCTGCAGATTTTTCATTGCTTTTTATTGAGTCATATGATTTTTTATTCCATTTCAATGCTGACAGTAATAATCTGATTGCTTCTCTTACTTCAGCAGCACATTTCATGCCTTATATCTGATCACATTTTTTTTTTTAACATTGGAAAAGCTCATTATTTTTCTCTCTCTTTTTTTTAAAAGATTGTTCTAATCCGTCACCCTTGCTTTCATACACCTTATGTCTTTTGCATTGGTTTTCCACGTTTCCCCCCTTTATTCGCTGCCATATTTATTTTAACCTATTTTTTCATCTGTTGAAATCTTTTCCCATTTCATAACCGATAATAAAATATATAATGTTGAAGATCATAATGACCTCCTTTAAATTTTAACTGTTTGCCCCTTGTTAATATACTAAGAAACCTTTGTAAAGATTTCTTTATTTTTATTAATCTGTTATCTCATTAAGTAATCCTCACACATATTAGTCTCTGCAGGAAATACTATATCTTAATTCCTATAGTAAATTAAATTTATCCTTTCTCCCACAATATGATATTTCAAGTAGGAAGCTATATTTGCCAACATACAGTGGGAGCCTATATTTCTTTTCCCAAAATATACTTATGTTTCTCACAGGCAGTACTGAGTAGAATGACCTGACTAAAGGTCAGAGTAGGATCCACATTTCATCGTACTATTAACATCACAGACAGACAATATCTGAAAAAAGCCTAAGAGGCCGCTTTGATATCTGAGAAAACAAGAGCAAGAACAATTCACCAAAGTTCTAAATCTCTAAGTTATCATAGCAAAATGAGGATTTATCCACCATTAAAAGGAGACTGAGTTTCCTGTCTGTACCTCTTCAAAATAACTCTAATAGACATTTGTCCTCTTTTCTTTCTCACCGCCAGTATTATTTCATTCTGAATTATATCATTGATAAGCACTAGCAAAACGATGAAACACTGTAGATTGATGCTATTCAAAAAAAGTAGATTCAGCCCTGAATAATAAATGAGTAGAGATGTGTGAAAACAGATTTTTCTGATGTCAGTATTATCAATAATCAAATAATTTAGTTTTATATAAATTAATTTTTATAAAACTATTAAAGATAATTTGGTGCAGTGGAAGGATACATGGCTTAGGACTCAGAAGTCCTGGGTTCAAATATCATTTCTGCCATTTAAGAACTTCATAATAATAAGAAATTCATAAAATGCTTTCCTTCTCTGTGACTTTGTTTCCTCTGTGACATTCAGGGGTCAGACTGGTTGGCCTATAAGGTCCTTTCTGGCTCTAGATTTATTCCATTTCTATTAAGAGTACTTTGAAATATTCAGAATGATCATTGGCCAAAGCAATAGGTTGGAAAAGTAGCCATTGTGCTATAAGATAGTTTTTTGTAATGAACTCTTCACGTTAATTTACTTCTGACTCTACTTAGCATGTCCTTGAAGTATTAGTGAAATTTATTTTCATGATCTTATTGGTCTTGTAATTTTATAATATTCATCACTTTCCCATTTGGAAACCAATTTTTATCAGCAGTATAAAAATCATCTACTAATAATTGTTACATAGCTTCATTCCATCATCCATTCATTCATCCTTATTTTTCTTCTATTCATTTTTATATTTAGTCATAATTTTTTGAAAATTTCTTGGCATTTTAATTAATTTGATGAACCTCACTGTGCTGTGAGATAATACATTTATTTTGAATCCATCATTTTTCCTGAATTTTTAGTCTTATTTATTCCAAGCTTTTTGTTTTCTTTTAATTTGTTTCTACTCCTTTATTTATTTCTGGGGTTTTTTTTGGGGGGGGGTTAAGTTCATTTTAGCATATATCTTGTTCATATATGTTTCTTTCTAAGATACTAAAAATAATTTCAAGAAAAAAATTGACAAATATATATTTAGTTTGTATTTTTATGTTGCTTAAAATAGCTATTTGTTTTTCTTATTTGTTTAAATATTGTTTTTCTTTTAATTAAAAATAGTGATCTAACTTTTCATATTATTTTACATTAAATTTGTAATCTAAATCCATAACAGATTAAGTATATACTATTTCAATGACAGTTAAACATTGATTGTTTTATTTTAATTTTAAAAATTAGGATCATAAACTTTTCATATGATGGTCTTATTCAGATTAGAATTTGTAATCCTAAATCCTATACATTGATTAAGGTATATATATTTCAATCGACAGTTCAAACATTTATTGATTTTATTTTATTTTTATTAAATTTATGACATAATATTCAATTCAATAGATGGTCTTGGATTCAGATTAGAGAGCATTTGTCCTTCAGTAGTATTCTGTTGAATTAAATTAATCTAAGTGTCAAATATTTTTCTGATTTGCCTTATCTTTTATTTTGCTTTTGGAGAAAACTCATATTCATATTAAGTCAAGTTAGAATTTATTAAGCTCTTATATTTCATTTGTATTATGACAACAGATTTTTATAAATCAAGCAGAGAATTATGTCCTTTACTTCATAGTTTACTTATATGGAATGAAGATAACTCATTGATCATTAGAGCTGTAACAAAGGATTAATATCTATTAAGCCTCGTGTTGTATCCTTTGAGTAATGAGCTATTCAACTATTCTTTGTGTGACTTATTAAATACAAAGAAAATTTAGAAAATTAAAATATTCTTTACTCTCAAATTTGGATATATTGATATGAATTAAGAAGCATAACATACATAATTTTGAATTCTGAAGTAGATACAAGAGGATTCTGAAGATGAAAGTGACCTGACTTGAGTCTCTTGCCTTAGATGTGAGTTTGAAAGAATCATCCTAATGAAAGTGAGTCATGCTATTAAGACTCATTCAATGTTGTGGAAACTTATTAAAATAGCAAAATAAAATTTTAGACAGAATTAAAAATATTCTTTCTGTAAATTTTTGGACATATGGATTGATATACAATTAAAAAACCTTTTATAACATACTAATTTTGTAATTCTCTGAAATGTGATACCAAGATGTGATTCCTGGAGAAAGATGAAAATACCTTTGACTTGAAGTTTCTTCCTTAGATTGGAGTTTCTTGAAAGAATCATCCAATCAGAAAGTGAGGCCATTGTAGTTAAAGATACTTCCAATGTGAGAAGTAGGCTTGAAATCCAAGGATCCAAGGTGAAGAAATTTATTTATCATTGCTACAAGGTTGTTAATGAAAATAAGTAGTTTCACAAATGCCTCAGTGGGTATTCCAGTTCTGCCAAGGGATGGTCTGGGTTATCTTTTTGTTATTGCTGTTTTTAACATATTTATTTTTTGGTAGTTACCTATAGTTATTTTCATCTAAATTCCAGCAGTATGAATTTTCAAGATTAGAATTATGTGTAAAATTAAAAATGATTGATAGAAGAGAAAATAACTGAACTCATTCTAGAGCAGTGAAAAAATGGGGAAAATGTTAATTATATAATTAAAAATATTTACTTATATTACAAATGGTTTATGCAGATTTTAACCACTTTCAAGTGATATATAAATTAATAATTGAAACCATGCTAACAAAATGAAGAAAACATAGCAAGAAAGTAGCCGCCATAGCAAAACATAGTAAGAAAGTAGCTGCCAAATATAGTAAACAGCTTGTTATCTTTTATGAGATAAATTTATAAGTTAAAAGCATTTCTGAGCCGTATGAAATATTAAGATTTGATTGAGTAATTTTGGCTAGAGCATTATAAAATTAGACATCTTGAGATTCTAATTGTTGTAAAAAATCTGATGTTGGAGAGTGACTTTCAAACCAACTACATCTTATCAAATAGCTGTCCTATTATCAAATATCAGGCCTCTAGAAATTCTCTGTTTAGAAGCTTATTAAGATAAACTTATTAAAACAATCAATTTTTAAATAATTTAAAATATTATATATTCTTTCGTTAAAAATTTGGACATATGAATTGATACACAGTTTAAAATCTCATAACACACTAATTTTATAATGTTCTGAAATGTGATACCAAGACTAGATGCCTTATTTTTCATTTTCTTAACTTAAAGGTATGTATTCCCCTTTTTGACCCTGAAGAATCATTTGAAAAAATATTGATATTCTCTTTATGCCTGCTATAAGATTAAAGGAAAATACCTCAGTCAAACAATGGATATATTACTATATAAAACAACATCTATTTGATTTTCTATGAGAAGGATTTTGGAGTTTGAAAGATAGAAATATTAATGTATTTTGGGAAAAATATGGAATACAATATGTATGTGGTTAACTTTTATTTTTTGCTGTTTTTGTGTTATAAAAAAAGTCAAAAGCATTATGGCATTTAAGTTACAAATACCTAACATCATTACTAAATCTAAATAAGTTATCAGTCAGTATACATTTATTAAATGTAAACAGATACTGTGCTAAGCACTAAAGATACAAAAAGAAGCAAAAGCAGTGGGTATATTTTGTTAATTTGTAAACTTGCTGCCAATTATTATAGACTTTATGAAGTAGATAGAGAATCAACTTTGTCATATGCAAAAGATGAATCTAATTCAAATACAATTTTTAGAGGGAAACGTGCATTTTGACAGAGCTAGTGAGATGGACAGATTTTCCCACAAGATATCTGCTATCTTTGGCTGTCTGCAGGACAACGGATGCATGTTTTGGCTCAGAGTAGAGTAGTGCACTGGGGCAGTGGTAGTATCTTCATGTGGGAACCAGTTTCACCTTTTTTCTAACATCTTTCTTTGTAACATTTAATTCTTTTAAACTGAGGGGAATTTTCCCATATTGAAACCTTTTGTTTTTAGCTAATACCTTCTAGTCAGTTGATCAATAGTTTAGATTTCCTTATTTCTAAGCCTCTTTCTGTGAAAAAGTAAAGGGACTGGAGGTTTAAAAAAATAAACTAAGTCCAAATAAAATAATTATATTTTCTAATACTTGCCTTTTAAAAATAGCTTTTGAAACCAGAGTAAAAAATTTAAATTGCTACATATGCATATAAAGAGATACACAGAAGAAAAGTCAGACTATATATCAATAGATTTTTCTAAATCTCATGTTTGGGCTAATTTCCTTTTAATAGGAAAACATATTTATGACATTCAGGAAAAACTACATAATTGTTAGTTAATAAACAGGAATTTATTAAGCGCCTATTATATGTCTGCTAAATTCCAGGAATAAAAACAAAGGCAAAAGATATTATTTGCCTCAAAGGACCCTCAATCTAATCGGGAAACTCAACAACTAATGGAGTCATGATTTCTGTATAATTGATCATTTTAGTAATAATTATAGAATTTTATTAACAACGGGTCAATGACACTTTCAAATGCTAAAGACTCCTCATGTTTTTGCGTTCAAAATATATATGTACTTGGAAGAGTGGATGTACCTGAGGTAGCAATTAACTCCAATTGATTAATAAGTAATAAGAGAGAATGCATATTACAATGAGAAGTGGACCTATTCTAATGGGAGGCATGGGTTGTAATTTTGAATTATGTCATTTACTTCATGCCCATCCTTGGGCAATCTAATCAAAGAATTTTTCCCCACTTAAACCTATATAAAGCACAATGGGCTTCCCCACTTTAGATTAAATTCCTAATAAGGTTGAATAGGGTCTGTATAAGTTTGAGGAAAAAAATAATTCAGTCTCATGATCAGAAATGTCCTATAGAGTCTCAATAACCTACAGGCTTCTGAAAAAATCCTGATCCTAATTCAACAATTGATTCTTAATATGAAAGAGAAATAATCATTTCTCTTGCCAATGAAGTAATTCCTTTATGTTTTAGACTAATCTAAGAATTTTAGTTCTCCCTTATTTCCTTTATTTCAAACTAAAATCTGGTTGCTGTTATTTTTACATATTTGCTCTACTTTTGATCTTATAATTACTATGCAGAATATATCTATTTTAATTATACAGATTTTTTGTTGTCATCTTCAGTTATGTCTGCTTCTTCATGACCTCATTTGAAGTTTTCTTGTCAAAGACATTGGAATGGTTAGCATTTCCTTCTCCAGCTTATTTTACAAATGAAGAAACTGAGGCAAACAAGCTTAAGTGACTTTCCCAGAGTCACACAGCTAGTAAGTGTCTGAGGCCAGATTTAAGCTCAGGTATTCCTGACTCCAGCATCTACAGTGTATTCCAGTGTACCACTATATGGCTGAAAATTGTTATTATGACTTCTGTAGGTATTCTTTTTTCTATGTTCATTATCTCCAATTCTTTTAACCATTATTCATATGACACATATTTGTCTTTTCCTCATCTTTAATCACTGTCATTTGAATAAAATTTTTTTCCTGTCCCTATAAAAATAGAGCATCCAGAACAAAATGTAATGCTTCTGATGTGCTAAGATAAGTTTAACGTATATCAAGACTCCCAGTTCCTTTTATCCAGACATTACACTTATATTAATGCAGACAAGATTAAATTAGATTTTTTGGTCTAGTCAGTGCAGTGATGTTATTCATTAATAGCTTATTGTATTTATTCAAAGGCTGAGACAACTGAAGACTAGTTGGGAATTAAAAATAAGACAATGGAAGGATACTAAAGTAAATTAATGAAGGTGCTCCACATTTTATTAGAGACCATTCTCTACATTTAAATCTGAAACAACAAAGACACAGTAAATTTAAGCAAATATCTGGATAATGGAGGATATAAAGTTTTATTTTTGCCATTGTATCTTTAGTAAATAGGGGAATATTAGTAAATAGGTAATGGATAGAAAATTGGTCTGAAATCAGAAAGACCTGGACTAAAATCCAGCCTCAAATAGTAGCTTTGTGACCCTGGACTAGTCACTTAACCTTATTTTTCTCAGTTTCCTCATCTGTAAAATGAGCTAGAAAAGAAAAAAGCTAACTACTTGAGTCTTTGCCAAGAAAACCAAGATGAGATCATAAGGACAAAACTGAAATAACTGAAAATGTAAGTCTTAGCAACCATGAATAAATTATTTGTTGAATTATATTTGGCTCTCTTCTATTTCTTTTGTACTAGGTGGCCCAGTAGATAGAGTACTAGGCCTGGAGTCAGGAAAACCCGAGGACAAACTCAGCCTCAGACACTTACTAGTTGTGTGACTTTGGCCACTTAACCTCTGTCTATCCTAGTCCTTGCCTGCCTCAGTTTCCTCAACCATAAAATAGGATAATAATAGCACCTATTTCCCAGGATTGTTATGGAGATTTATTGATACATTTGTAAAGCATTTAGCACAGTGCCTGGCACATAATAGGTGATGTCTTCCTTCCTTTTAAAAATGTGTATATTTGCTTCTACTATTCAATTTGATTAGTAAGACCTGAAAATCTGTGATCATATCTATTTCTAGATTTGGGGTACTGATGTTAGGTTTTTCAATATAATTCTGCTTCAGTATTAAACTAATTGACAATTGAAGTCATAAATAAAAAGGAAACTTTTTAGAATGTCTGACTTTAAGATTACATGTTTTAGGAAATTAGATTTAACAAGTGATTTCAAAAGGAAAAACAAGTCCTAATTAACATTAGGAAAGTTGTTTTTGTATTTTTTTTTGCAAATTAATTTTAAATAATATATTGGAAGTATTTCCTTTAGTCATAACTAGAATGTCAAGTTAAAAAAAACACATATTTAAGTTACATTTTTGACAATTTTCCCAATGTTTTTTTAAAGGTACTGTGGCTGCAGCTGCGGGTCTTCACCCTGGACAGTGCATAATCAAAGTAAATGGAATTAATGTCAGCAAGGAGACACATGCCAGTGTAATTGCCCATGTCACAGCTTGTAGGAAATATAGACGACCAATGAAGGTAACTGACCCTTTTATTTTAGGAGTTTGTTAGCTCCTTCATGCTGAGTAGAAATCTACTCCTACAGTACAGAAGAACACAACAATAACATAATAGCAAGATGATGTTTATTTCCTGTTCAGAAGTAACTTTTAATTCAGTGTTTCAACATTCAAATTGACAATACAAAAAGATGGGCTTTTTCATATACAATTGGCTATTGTTATTTACATCAAAAAAGCATGAGTTTAAAGAATTGCATTCTTTTGTTATAGAATACAACCATTGCTTATTTAGAAGGTGCTCCAAGAAAAGTTCACATTTTAATGTCAGAGCTAATTTCATCTTATTAGAATTCTGAAAGTTGGTCTTTTTCTTCACCCTATAATGCTTTAGAAAGTAATATTGAGTTATGTATGTGTGGGAGGAAATAGTGCCTTACTGTAACTGAAGTGTGCCTGTATTTCTACAATTTAACACTGTTCTTGAAGAAACTTGATGATTCATGCAATTTGTGATTCCTTGGTGCTTATTTATGTATTTGACAGAGGCAACCAGATGCCTTAATGGATATAATACTGGGTTTAGATTCAAGAGGACCTGAATTCAAATTTCTCTTCAGACACTAGATATGTGATCTGGGCAACTTAACCTCTGCCTTAATCCACTGGAGAAGAAAATGGCAAATAATTCCTATATCTTTGCCAAGAATACTTTATGAACAATGCTTTAGTTCATGGAGTCACAAAGATTAATGACAGAACAACAACAATTATGTATTTATGAGCTTAATAAAGTTAAGGCAGTATTTTTTTGCCTTTATTTAAAAATGTTAAATCTCTTATGTTTTATCTGAGGGTGATTAACATAGAATCCAAGAATCATAGAGCTAGAACTGGGGTGGTGAAATGTAAGTTTGTTCTATCCAATTCCCTTTCTATACAGATGTGAAAACTGAGATTTTAAATGGCACATTTAAATGAGAGTTTAAATGGCACATTTCAAAGGTGATCACAGGCACAAATAACAGTAGGAATAAAATCTAGGTCCTCTAGTTCCTAATCAAATAGTGTTTTCAGTGTCCAAACTACTTCCCTAACAGGTCTACAAGCTTATTTAATTCTAAAATAACTATCCTTGTCAAAGGAGGTGAAAAACCCTACTTCAAGGAATCAGTTCAAAAATATTCATTAAAATTTTTTTTTATGTCTTCTACTTAAGAAGATAAATAGAAGCTTTATATGTTTTTTTTTTTTTTAATCTACGCTTGTGAAATAAGCATTTCACATTTAGATACTTAGCAAACTTGTGAAGACATTTTCATGCTTTTTTGTCTGAAAAATCTCAAGTGCTAGAAATGCTTTCAGGGTCATTTACTTCAATAAGACTGACTAGAAATCCTCAAGTTCTCTTCCAGGACTGAAGAATTACAGTGATGGGGAATTCACTACTCTATGAAGCAGCCCATTGTTCTACTTTGGACAGCTCTAATTGCTAGAACTCTTGCCATTCTTTAACGCCAACCCCATTCCACACTCCTTACCATCATATTGAGTTGACATTTGCCTCACTGCAACTTAAACTCATTTTATGTTGCTCTGTCCTCTTGAGTCAAACAGGAAAAAAAATGAAATTGTAGTTTGTCATGACTTTTTTTTTTTTTTTTTTTACCATTTCTCAGCTTGTTTTTATAGATCAAATTTGGATATTTTCTTTTACAGCAATTACAACATTTTGTTGCTATTTTTCATTTTTACATGGTCAAAATTTCTCCTATTAGCCCCCATTTTCCCTCTTGAGAAAACATTCTAGTATTATGAAAATATTTTAAAATAAAAACAAAAAAGAGGAAGAGAAAAAAATCAGTAAAACTGATCAAAGTGTTGAAAAAGTCTTGAAAATATATTCAGTATTCATACTGGTGGAACACACAACTGCAAAAGAAAGGGATACAAGGTTCTTTTTGTATCTTCTTTTTTTCCTCTTATTTAATATTTTATTTCTTCAATTCCATATAAAATGATTTTTTAAAATTTATTTTTAAAAATTTTAGACCTCTAAATTATTTCCCTTCCCCTCTCCCTTTCCCCCTCTTTGAGATAATAAGCAATTTAAAACAAATTATACAGTGCAGTGTCATGATGTAATGCCAGAGAAACTGAGGCAAGATAGAGATTAGAGAGTATTTAATAATTTATTTAAAAGGGAGAGATTTACTGGTACCAAATGGATTCATGGTTTGGTCCCAGGGCTGAATAATACGATCATCTCCAAGAATCCAGCAAACAATGTTGAGTTCTCAATGACCTATATACACATGGCTCAGACTCAGAGGGTAGATTGAGGCAGGGGAAGAGTCCAGGTGCTGAGAGCAAGAATGGGACTCTGACAGGGGGGAGTGAGCCCCTGGAGATGGGGAGAGGCATCTTGATAAGATGGTATCCAGCATTCCAATAGCTTGGGATGGAGAGAGGCATTCTGATATTCTAAAACATAAGATCTTTTATCCTTATCAAATATTCTGATAAAGAAGGAGGGGAGGTTTTACAGGACTGAGCTTTGAGCTGATAATTATAAACTGAAGCAGAACAATTAGAGAAACTGAGTCAGGACTAGATCAGGATAATTAGGGAAACTGAGTCAGGACAATAAAAGAGAACTATGGCATAACAATGACAGTTTTTCAATAACAATTAGTTCCCAGGTTATTCATTTCAGTCTTCTTTTTGAATACTCCCCTTATTCTTCCTCATCAGAATTGTCTGTGTTTGTGTTGTCAAATTTCTATTCCTGAGAGAATCCTAACCACAGTCAGCTACCTTTCCCTATAAAAATTTAGACGTTGATATCCTTTTTTTTATTTTAATTTTTTTGAAATTCACTTTACTCAAATTTAGTGTAGTCATGAGCTCCTAAAACAGTTATTTCTTTAAAATTGTTTTTCCAGTTATCAAGTATTTAGTGTCTAAATCCAGATTAGAACTGAGAAAGATGAGTCTTTCTTACTTCCTGGCATCCTATCTACTGTGGTACCTCACTGTCCCATATTATTTTCCTTCCTCTTGAGCATTTTCTTGTCAGATGAAATTTATCCTGCTGCTTGTGAGATGAAGAATAGTATAAACCTAAGCCAAAACTAGAAAGGACAGATCCATGTGGGAGAGGGTGGTAAGAAATATGTATATATGTAATATTTTATACTCATGCTATTTTGAATAATCAAAATACAAATTAATTTGTGAGCAACAGTAAATAATTTTCACAAAAATTAAGTATTGGAAACAAGTTTATCAGTATGAATAGCTATGCTTTCTTACTGCATATATTTAAATTAATTCCACAGCAAATGATATCATAACAATATTTGCTTAATTTAGTTACTAAAGTGAATTAAGAAACTTTTTTTGGGTAACAAACATTTTCATTCACTAAATCTTTTTCCTATTCTTTTAGAATTTTAAAAAGTAGTAATATCTATTTAAATTTTACTTCTTTAGACTTATACATTTTATTTCAAAAGGATTACTGATCAGTGAAATGACCAAAAGTCAGAGAACCAGGAGGAGAAAGTTGAATAAGAGTTGTAGTTTAATCATTTCTGACTCTTTGTGATACCATGTCTGTGGGGTTCTCTTGGCAAAGATCTTGGAATGACTTACCATTTCTTTTTCTAGTGAAGTAAGGAAAACAGAGATTAAATGATTTGCCCAGGATCACACAGCTAATATATTAGATTTGAACTCATGAAAATGAGTCTTCTTGATTTCAGACTCTTTCAAACTATTACATTTGAAAATTAAGGTAAACTGAGAAAGAATGGTCCAAGCATGATCAATTTATTAGTTAGGCTAGTAGTAACTAACAAAATGGATCAAAGTTCACTCTCAATGATCAAACACCCTGATTGAGGGTCACCCCATTCTAAAATTCTTTTTTTTAACCATTCTATTAAATTCTTCTAAAACAAGGCAAAAAGAAATTGGGCTAAAATTTTTGAACCATATATGAGTTATATACTTGTAATAAATGTAAAATTGACTAAGCTTTTTTCATATTATGTGGTTTTGTTTAACATGCATACACACATTTAGGAATTAGAGGAATGAGAGAGAATTTATACCATTTGGATTCTTTCTTATTTCAGCAAGATTCCATACAATGGGTCTATAACAGTATTGAGAGTGCCCAAGAAGATCTTCAGAAAACAAACTCTAAACCTCCAGGAGATGATGGAGGGGATGCTTTTGATTGCAAAGTGGAAGGTATGACTTCTTATAGCATTCTTTTTCAGTCTCTTTAATTTATAATTATGGATCTTCTTCAATAAAAGTTCTTCAGTGAAAATACTTTATGTTTAATATACATATATATATATATATATGTATATATATATATATATATATATATATATAATGTCTTCCTTACAAGAGCTTTTACGAAATCATGGTTTATTATTTGCATCATGTGAAAAAGGTGACATCTCACTTGTGTTACTCTGAAATAGCAAGTAACTTCTAAAATCAAGACACTTTCTTATAACAGCACTTTTATATAAATGTTTTGCTAGTTCAGGTAAGTTAAGTATTCTATAGAAAACAATGTAATTATAGCATATATTTCTGAGATTTGTTACAATTGTAAAGTTGAAAATTGATTTTCATTCTAATTTTAAGACCTAGTCAAGATCCACATGAATTTTAATACTCTCCCATTGCAACTAAGGCCAAATTCTTTATCTTTATAATTTTACCCTTCACCCATATTCAGGAGAAACTTGCTTAAAGGCCAACCCTTTATCTCGTAATTACCTCCACTGTGAACACAATTTTATTGTGAATTGAATCTCCAGCCTTGTGATTATTTGTTTGTCCTTCAATTTTAAAGAGGGCCAATGGCATCATGAGGTAAATTACATTACATTAAATGAGACAGAGTTGCACAGTCTTCAGTCTCATTCTCTTCCTGAGTCATTAAAGTCTAGTGGTAAGACAAAAGTCAGGATGACTGATGATGGTTCCAATGTAGTGAATGATCTTGACACTTTCATATCTATCAGAGTCTCAACACTCCATGGCACTTGCATCAACTATTTTTGGGGCCTTTGAAATAAATTGTTCTTGTTCTCTCATCCCATCAGGGAAAGTGTATTCTTAGGACAGACATCCCCTCAGCTTGCCAATAGGTTTAAGGCCTCTTGATTACTCTTAACCTGGTTTAACTAATCTGCTGAGACAATTTATCAGGATGAGGCTGATACATATACTAGTTCTTGGAGCTACAGGTAAGGGTTGTGTGGATCAGGTGGACACTGAAGGTGGATGGGAAGCCCTGAAAAAGGCTGAGCAAACTCTTACACAAAAGTCCTTCTGTACACTCCATTGTGTAACCTTACATACAACCTATTTAACTCAAATTCAAGTTTATTCAAAGCCTCCACTGCAAACTATATCCACGTCTTACAAACTAATTCTAACACCAAAGGATTATTGCCATCTGACAGAGAAGAAGCAATAGAACAGAGCTGAGATTACTCCTAGCCCATTTCCTCATGAAAATATTTACCAATTGAGATTGTCTTACTTTTGCTGGGGATGGTTCAAATCATGCATTGTCTGGTCAATCAGAAGAAAGGCACCTACATTTGAACAACCCTGTTGCCCCTCACTCTAGGCCTTTGATCATTGGGAGTAACCATTGATCCAATTTGTTGGTTACGGCTAGCCTAACTAATAAATTGATCTTGCTTGAACCATTGTCTCTTAGTTTACCTTAATTTTCAAATATAACACTGTTTGGAAGGGCTTAAAATCAAGAAAACTATATTTTTTTAATTTTTGAAAATTATATCTTTTTGACCATCACAAAACCTTCTGTTCCAAATTTTTCCCTCCTTCCCTCCACCCCCTCCCCTAGATGGCAGGTAGTCCAATAGATGGAAAACTCACTTCCATGAGTTCAAATCTGGTATATTATCTATATGAACCTGGGGAAGTCACTTGTTTGCTCTATTCCTAATCTCTAAAATGCACTGGAGAATAGCAAATCACTTTAGCATCTTTGGCAAGTAAATCTCAAATGGGGTCACAAAGAGTTGGACAAAACTGAACATCAACAACACAATTTATAAATCTTTTTATGTTTGCTTAGTCATTTAGGTCAGCTAGGTGACATAGTGGATAGATGTGGGCTTGGAGTCAAGAAGACTCATCTTCATGAGTTCAGATCTGGCCTCAGACACTTACTAGCCATATAACCCTAGGCAATTCACTTAACCCTGTTTACCTCAGTTTGCTCAACTGTAAGATGAGCTGGAAAAGGAAATGACAAACCACTCTAGTATCTTTGCCATGAAAATGTCAAATGGGATCATAAAGAGTCAGATACAACTGAAATGACTCAATAACTACATTAAGTACCTGAGACTATGCCAGGCACTGGTGAAAAAATAAATAGTACTTATGAATTTCTTTTGATCTATAAATTTTATATGGTTGAATGAGTTTCTGATACCTCTGAAAATCATTTCATAGTGTCTTTATGAACATTGCTTCAAGCTAGGTGCTAGGAATATAAAGAGGAAAATGAACTACCTTGTTCTAAAAAATTTATTCGAAATAGTCACAGATTTAGAGATGCATTTAAAATCCATATGGTGCACTTACCTTCTCCCTCCCCACAAAACAATCAGCTAAGGAAATAGATTCCCAGAGAGTACATAATTTCCTCAAAGTCACATAGGTAGTAAATGATAAAGCTAGGATTTAAGTTCAAGACCTATGATTACAATTCAGCATTCTTTTCATTTTTATCACATTGTTGATCTTGTCTCTACTCTTCCATCCCTTTAATTTATTTGCCACACTGCTGCTGATTGATATTCCTAATGCATGGTTATGACTACATCATTTCTCTACTAAAGTAGTTTCAGTGGCTCTCCATTGCCTTTCAGAGAAATGTTAAACTCCTTTCCATGATACTTAAAGCCTTTTACTGTTTGACTTCAACCAGAATTATCAATCAAGCAACACATTGCAAATCAAACATAGTAAGACTAGTTTCTGCTGATGCTTCATACTTTCAGGATTCCTTTTAAATTACTCATGATATTCTTAGGACATAGTTATCCTATTGTTGTCATAGTTATTTTCCTTGATAGTTTTTAATTAAGTATTTGTTGATTGTTCATCCTTCCTCCCACATAATATGTGATGTTACCTATTGGCAGGGACTTGAACAGCTGATTTGTTCCAATCGATAGAGAAGAAGCTGTGTGATGACCTGCCTTTTTAACACTTTTTTCCAAAGAGCGAGGACATTTTCTCAGTACTTCATTTTTAACATATCATATTTTCCTTACCAGTGACATTCCATCTGAAAGAATTACCAGAGTAATACTATACACTCTCTATTTCCGATCACATTTCATTGTCATTATATGGCAACAACTTAGTGTAGAAAGTATTGGAACTGGAATCAGAAAAAGTTGTATTAGAATCTTATTTTTTTAGCCTATTGATGGTTTCATCTTGGGTACTTAATAATTCTGAACTGATTTTATGATCTTTAGAGTGACATCATTGAACTTGAATTATCTGTTTTCAATTTCTGAATAAATTGGTTTTATGAGTGTGAACCTCTTTTATAAATGGAAAATGAGCATTGTTATTTTTATTCTTACATTACCAATGTAATGAAATAATTTAAAAGGCCTTAGGCAAAATTTGTTGGGTAAGTGACTTGATATCTCAGCTTGTGTCCTCATTTTACAAATGAGGATCTCCAAGATCCTTTCTAAAACTAAACATCTTTTTTCTGATCCTGTGGGGTTTGTGATACAAACATACATACATACACCCACATAAGTTATGTGTGTGTATGTGTATTTACTTATAGCAAAAGAATTATCAAGGACAGTTCCTTACCTTTGGGTTAGGGAACTTCAGTTGCATATACAATAAAGCTCTCTTGAATTTTATTTGTATCTAAAAAAGTTAATTTCTCTGAATTGACTGGATTAAAATTATTTTTATTCTAGAAGTAATTGACAAGTTCAACACAATGGCTATCATTGATGGAAAGAAGGACCATGTGAGTCTGACTGTAGACAATGTCCACCTGGAATATGGTGTTGTATATGAATATGATAGCACTGCAGGCATAAAATGCAATGTGGTAGAAAAAATGATTGAACCCAAAGGTTTCTTCAGCTTGACTGCAAAGGTATGAGAGCTTTTGGGGCCAATGGGGTGGTAATGAAAATAAACATTTTTGTAACTCCTAATAGTTGAAAGCAGATAAACCAATTTTTTAAAAAAGTAAAAAAGTGTAGGGATTAAATTTTAAAAATGATTTCATTTACTGAATTGTTTCTACTTTGTTCAACTATAATTTTTCATTCTATTATGCTACCGCTTATCTATATATACCTTCTCTTGCCTACTGATCTATTTTTTGCAATTTTCAATTGGTAAAAGGTAATTTTTTTTTTATTTATTTAATAGCCTTTTATTTACAGGATATATACATGGGTAACTTTACAGCATTAACAATTGCCAAACCTCTTGTTCCAATTTTTCACCTCTTACCCCCCCCCACCCCCTCCCCTAAATGGCAGGATGACCAATAGATGTTAAATATATTAAAATATAACTTAGATACACAATAAGTATACATGACCAAAACATTATTTTGCTGTACAAAAAGAATCAGACTCTGAATTATTGTACAATTAGCTTGTGAAGGAAATCAAAGATGCAGGTGTGCATAAATATAGGGACTGGGAATTCAATGTAATGGTTTTTAGTCATCTCCCAGAGTTCTTTTTCTGGGGCATAGCTGGTTCAGTTCATTACTGCTCCATTGGAAATGATTTGGTTGATCTCGTTGCTGAGGATGGCCTGATCCATCAGAACTGGTCATCATATAGTATTGTTGTTGAAGTATATAATGATCTCCTGGTCCTGCTCATTTCACTCAGCATCAGTTCGTGTAAGTCTCTCCAGGCCTTTCTGAAATCATCCTGTTGGTCATTTTACAGAACAGTAATATTCCATAATTTTCATATACCACAATTTATTCAGCCATTCTCCAACTGATGGACATCCATTCAGTTTCCAGTTTCTAGCCACTAGGTAAAAGGTAATTTTGAATTACTGTTTTATAATATAGGCCAAGGCCTAATCATTGTATTCCCCTTTACTCCTATTTTAATACATTCTATAGAGAATACTCAGATATTTCAAATTTTAAAAAACACAATTAGATAATATACCTTTTTTAAGGTATTTATAGAAAAAGCCTTGAATTAAAAATGACTATAACCTTTTCTGTACTCATTTCTGGCCAATTAATTGATTCAACCCTGCATTTATGAGTTCTGGGACATTGCTACTATTAGATATTAGCTAATGTTTATAGTTTTATATGCTGAAAGTCTATATAGAGTAAGGAAATGAAATTTGTATTCCTGAGAAGACATTCCATATGTGTTTCTTCCTATTACATATATCAATAATTCTTTTGCCATCATTTACAAATTTACATTTAATTATATATTGGCATAATTAATTTATGAAAATTAACATTTTGTGATTAAAAAGACATTTAAATATTACTTAATAAAGTAAAATATATGTTTTAGAACAACAAAACAATGGTATTTTTCAATTTCCTAATTGGGGGATTTTTAAAATTTTTAATCATTTTATCATTAAATCATTTTAAATTCTGAGGATCTATATTGTATCAATGATTGGGTTTTAAAAAATCAGACAAAATAATTTTCAATGTTCTTTCTTGATAGTGTTACATGTTAATTTATAGGAGAGGAAACAATTTAGTGGGAAGAGCAAAGGTCTTGGAAACCAAAAAAAATTAAGTTCAAATTCTAACACTAGTGATGACCATGAGCAAATCACTTTTACATGTAGAATGGAATGATACTTTCACTTTCTGCCTCACTTTTTGTGTGTGTGTGCGTGTGTGTGTGTGTGTGTATGTTTGAAGAATACAAGTTGTATTGTACGTTGCATAAATGTTAGCTATCCACAGTTTCCTCTGATGGCTTATTGTGACAGAGAAGTATTGGGCTCTCAAAGGCAATGCCATGGAAAGCAAGCTCTGTTTAATCCTATGTGATAATATAGGATAGGCTCATCACCAGGTTGGTTACTGGATGATACATATTTTGGTCACAGCAAGTGTTGAAGATCATCTATTTTATTGCAGAGTAGTCTATTCTTGGGTAAATGTAGTGAGTATTCACACTGACAAAATTAAATTTGAGACTTAGCTAGCCCTGTGACAACAGTCCATGCTATTTCTGCAAGCCCTCTTTCTCATCTTCATTTCTACTTCATTTCCCTCTATATTTTATTGTGATTTCTTATATATTCTGTCCATAACATTGAACAAAATAACACATAGGAATAATAGTGCTAAGGAATGTGTAACTCTTTGCAAAGTCCCTATTTGTCAGATATGTCTATGTATTGCACTAGTTGCCTGGTTAAGAAACTAATCACTTATGTTCACCAGGAAGTACTGAATGACATTAAAAAGACCTCAAGTTTGATCTGGGTGTATATGCTTAAATACTTTTAGCTGAGGCATTTCCTGCTTCCATAGATAGAGTCTGGTTTTTATTTTTAGTTTAGATTTTAATTTTAATTTATATGTATCTGATTTAAAAAAACATTTAGGTATAAAATAAATATTATTATCCCCTCCCCCAAACTGGCATGCATCATAAAACAATTTTGAAGATATCTTGCCAAGGAAAACCAGATTCTTAATTTATAATTCTTAATTTATTCTTTAATTTATAACATTTTATTGTGAATCCCAAAATTCACTTAAGGGAATAGTCTATATTTGTCAGTAGGGAATCTTAGTTTAAGTCTTCTGTTCAGGTTTACAGTTATTAACTAAATAAAAGGATGATAAAGATTCAAAGATGAAGTAAACTTTAAGAGTTCATTTAAAACTCAAATATATTAAAATATCCAACACCATTAGTTTCATTACATTGGAAAGTTTTATGACTCACTCAAACCTAAATATTTAAACATCTACACAAGATGTTTAAGTGGTCTGATTATTAAGCAGAATCCATTAAATAGAAAAACCATGTGGGGAATGTGAAAAAAAATCTAAGATAATTTATTTTAAAGGGGGAGAAGTATTGTTTTCCTATAGTTCTGAAAACTTGCCTATTCTTTTCCTTCTATAATTGAAAGAAAATAATTCTAAAACATTTATGATTGTCAATCAGCAGTCTTCATAAAATCAGCATTAAAATCAGCAATCAGATTTATGAACTGATCCTTATTAAACATTTTAGAATATATATAAAATTATATATTCCTCCTTCTAAACAAATATCCATGAGGTATTACTGTATTACTAAATAATGTCTCTTTGAATAGGTTGATTTTTAATATGTTAATTTGTTTTTCTATTATAGATTCTTGAAGCTCTGGCCAAAAGTGATGAACATTTTGTGCAAAACTGCACTAGCTTAAACTCTTTAAATGAAGTCATCCCTGCTGATCTTCAGAGTAAATTTGGCACCATTTGCAGTGATAAAATTGAGCACATATGTAGAAGAATATCCAGTTACAAAAAGGTAAAAATATTATTTTTAATGCAGAAATTAATGAGCCAGAATTCATTGAACTATTTTCTTTTACAAATGTTTGCCTGTTCATAGAAATTTTTAATGAAACCTGCTACCTACCCCTGATAGGATTCAAAATATATGATAAGACATACATTTTTGGACAAGAGTAATATGGAAATATATTTTGCTTAACTGAATTTTCATTATCTGGATTTTGCTTTTCTTTTTCTTTCACTAAAATGTAAAAAAGTAGGAGTTGGAGAGAAGTCTAGAGATAGGCTCCCTTCAACCCTAAAAATAAAAGAATAAAAGATGATTCTTGAAATTACAGAAGGAAATAGATTGAAGGCCTTTGGTAAAACAGGCAAGGAGGCTAGATTTAGAATTTATCTATGATAAGATTAGAACTTATGATAAAAAGGAAAAGTGAGGTATTCTTAAAAGATCTATAGTTTTCATGTATGATCCCCTTTTTCTGTTCTATTTTATATGTGAAAATGCTCATTTTAGTGTTAAAAAAGTAAAGTGATCATATTAGTATTAATATCCCATATTGCAATCTTAAAATTCTATATACTATTGCTTAAATCAAAAGTCTTGCTACATATTTTCTAAGAAGTTTTGGATTTAATTTAACTCTTTGTTTTTGGGAAGTATCCCATCAATATACCTTCTTGGATACAAATGATAGAAAACATTCTCCAAGTCTTTCTTCCAGCACATGAAATTTCTTTGAAGACAAGACCAAAACTTTATCTGAATGCAAAATATAATTACTATATTCTGTCTATGAATAAAGCTAGAAGAAGAAAGTCAAATCATTCTAAAGTTAGTTAAGATAAAATTACAAAGAAGGTGATAATATTGTAGAAGCTCAAAATGCCTAGAGTGCATTTTGTGTGAACTATATCCTTGGAACCATCTATTTCCCCTTTGTTACCTATGGCCACTGGTTGATACCTTTTGCTTGGAATAGAAATGGGAAATAAATTCAGTTGGGATAATTAAAAGAAATAGTTTAGAATTTGATCTGTCTTAGGCTTTTTTTTGGAACTTTTACTAGGTGTGGTACATGCTGTGTATAGGTTTTAGAATGGTAGGATTCACTAATGTGAACTGACAGTTACCTGTGAATAACTCCTTTCAATCCTGCCCTCAAAAAATTTGTTGATATTAGGGATGGGAGGGAAGAGTATCTTTCTGCTGGATAGATTTAGTAACCACTAGAAAACTGTCATGGGGTCTCTAGAAGGGGAACCAATTACAGAAGTGCCAAGAACACTGACTCTATTTGCAAATGCAGTACTTTATAAACAGCACAAGACATTATAAACCTGTGTGATAAATAAAATGTAGTTGAGTTGGATGAGAATTCATTGCAATCTACTCTTTTTTTAGTCCTGAAATTAGAGCTTAGTGTCGCTTTGAAGGGAAGGTTCTGTTGTTGCTTGATGGTCCTTACCAGTCTTTCATGGCTGAGATAAATATGTAATGTTTGAAATTCTCAAAAGCTGTTGAGCAAAGAAAGCATATCTCTTGCTGCTTCTCTGTAGTATAGGGATTTTAAAAATTATCTAATCTGTAAGAAAAACTATTGAGGCAGAGTTCTGAGCTAATGACACTTTTTTAAAGGGCTCATGGCTCTCTCCAATGAAGTGAACCTCAAATCTTCCTCATGATTTGAGATGCCCACTTCCTTCAGGGCTCTTAGTTTTATAGAGTTTGATACTTGTACAATACAGGGGAAGCAGACCAAAAATACAGAATTTCATTAGTTGATAGACAATCAACTACCCTTGGAGAATCTACACAAAATACAGCATCCCAATGGTTGACAAACAGTCTAGCCAGCAGACCTTAACAGACCTATTATGAACTTTCAGGAGGTTCTACTAAATCAAGGAGCAGGTTCATGAGGTTGTAAAAGGATGTAAAACATATATGTACACCAACTGACCAGTAGAAGGGCAGACTACAATCAGGATCAGTTATTGGCTACATTGTCATAGTCATCTCTTTACTTTGGGCAATAGAAAAATAACAAAGGACAGAAGGGGAACAAAAATATCTGGGGGACTTTCTATGTAATTGAGTCACCTCTGTCATATGGGACTTAGTTGGTCACCATAACAAGGAAAATCTAAGGTGGAGGTCCTCTACTTGATTTCTTTTAATTAAGCAAGTGAACTTACAACTGCAGTTCACAGCTCTAATACTACAAGAATTTACAATAACTACTACTGTGGTATCATTTCAAATTGATTAATACTTATTGGAATAAAATAGGAGCTCAATAAATCATCTATCATAGAAGATATACAAGCCCCATTAAATCTCCTGCATTCTTAGATTCTACTTAACTAACTTAATACTATTCTTGGTCTATTATTTCTCTTTTTTGGCACTTTTTACCTATGTTATCCCTCTCCACATTCTATAGACCAAATCTTACATTGTGGGTCTCAACCTCACATGGTATTGTGTAACTGAATGTAGGGGTGATGAACTTATTATCCATGACTTGGATATTCTTATGACTTATTATCAGCAAATGTTTGGTTTTTGTATATCTTTTTAAATACCTATTCATCTAGGGGCATTTAAATTTTCTTATGCAAAAAGGGGTCATAAGTGGAAAAAATTTAAGAAGCTCTTCTATAGGGTACAGCTAGGTGGTGCAGTGGCTAGAGCAGCAGCCCTAAAGTCAGGAGGACCTGAGTTCAAATCTGTTCTCAGACACATAATACTTCCTAGCTGCATGACCCTGGGCAAGTCACTTAACCCCAATTGCCTCAGGGGGAAAAAAGAAGCCCTTTTATAGACTAATTTTCAGCAAAAACCCACGGAGAATTTAATTGTGATGTAGACTCTTGTTCTACTTCTTCCTTAGACATAATGTCTCTCATTTGAAAGTACAAAAGATTCATACAAAATTCTCATTGAAAAAAACCTGTGAAATAGACAAAAGTTTTGTGGGTTATAACCCCATATGGGGTCATATAACTCAATGTGGGAGTCACAAAAATTTTGACAACAGTAAAAAGGTTTTGAATGCAAAGACTGAAAATTAATTCAAAATCAAAATCTAATGTATAATGAATCCAACTTGTTTCTGGCAGCACTTGCCCATGTTACATCATACGATTTCACTGCAACCTTTATTATAGAGCGTGTGCACTTTGCACTGTGCATATATGGACACTGCCAAAAACACTTCAACTTAGATTCAAGTATAAAAATTTCTTGAGTGAAAAGAGTCACAAGTGGAAAAAAATTTAGAAGCTCTGATATACAATATAATTCTTATTATACTCATTCTGAGGATGTGGTTCATCAGTTTGCCATAGAGTTGCTTAGAATAATAAATCACCCCATAGTAAGTCTAAGAGCTAGGATTTTGACCCAGATCAAGTTCATTCAGTATTCTTATCACTGAACCACAGTACCTGAGAACTTCTCACATATATAAAAATAATATGTGTGTATGTATAGACAGGCATCTTCCTATGGTTTCATCAGTGTAGGAAATTCCCAATGCTAAAATTCTCTCATTGATATGAAAGAGCAAATCATCTCTGTCTCAGAGAATTGATTTGTTATCCAATTAATATGTGTCAAAGAGAAGATGTGAACCCAGTTTTTCTGAATAGAAATCCAACCTACTATCTGTTTTTGTCATGCCACCTTTTACAATAAGGACGAATAATGATAATATAAAATATAAAGTAACTGAAATTCATGCTAGAGGTATAAATCAATTAATGTGCATTATATGAAATAAAAATGTTTATTATTGACTACACATATAAAAACTATTGACTGTGTAGGTAAAGGAATACTTAGCGAATGATCTAGGATTTTAGGTAGGTAGTATTTCAATAGATGGAAAAAAGAGAAGTCATATTTCAGGAAGATGGAAAAGCATGAGTAATAAAGAATATAGAAAGATTGGTCATGGAAGGAAATACAAAAGCAAATTATTCAGTTTGACTAGACACTGTGAAAGCTTTTGAAGGCAGACTTGAGTTTTCAATTTGATTTTTTAATAACTGAGGTGAAGGGACAGGAAGTAAAGGGGATTTAAATGTTTTAAGTGGTAGAATGAAAACTCCAGTTTTAAGTTCATACTATATTTAGGCACTGTTGTATATGGGGGATGTGAAGCCTTCTTCAAAGAACTTTCACTTAGAAAAATATGTGATCAGTAAATTTATATAAAATTAATGCAAATAAATTTGAGGGATAAGTCAGTCGAAAATGGCCTCATGTCATAAAGAGAAACAGATTTTGGAAACAAATTACTAAATTTGATTTTGACCACTATGAAGATTAAAATACAAAGAATTAAAATATACTGGTATGCAGATGTCCTATATGCAATTGGAAATATAAGTGTATAGTCATGGCTGGAAATAGTTCACAAACATTTATTTGGTTGTTTATATGTGACGATGTTCTTAATGTAAATAGGTCCTAAGCCATAAAAACCACTCTTGGGTAGTGGTACATAATTCTAAAATTTAATCTCATATATTTTTATTGTAATTCATTTTGATTTTTCATTGAAGAATGAAGACAATGTTCCCATGACTTAATTTCTTTATGAACTGTTCTTTGTTGACTATCGGTAAATTTAGGCTAATTGAATATCTCTTCCTCTTTTGGAAAACAAAATTACCAAAGATCAGAAAGATAATTTCAAGAGGTTTTGGCATGGAATAATCATTTGAATTAAGTTAGAATTTCTGTGATATTATTCTGTGTATAATATAGTATGACTTTAACAATTTATATACTAAATTCATGGCATTATACATGTTAACATTTATTATTTTAAATTTACAATTTTTTATATTTTAGTTTTAAAGCATATTAACAATAGCAATGTAGTTTTATTCTAGATGAGCAGTCTGCAAACATCCCATTTTTCTCTGAGTTAAAATGTATCCATAGTAACCAAAGTCTTATAATGTCTTAGCTTTTCTCTTAGTTGGAATGCAAAAGTTTAAGTTCTAAAAATGGAAACTAGAAAGTTCCTAGTGTTTCTATTATCAGGCTTATTGAGCTCATTATAGATTTTTTAGCTTAGTTCTATAGGCTTTAAATGTTTTTCAGCACATATATTAGAGAGATTTAAACCTTAACTCATGACCTGACTAAATTTGTGACCAGGGATTTATTCACTGTGGAATAGTGTGTGAATGATTCAGAAACAAAATATGTACTATTAAAGCACAACATTTACCATGAATTCTCTTTAATGCTCATCTTCATTTGGGATAAATTCTTCAATTTTAGAATAATTCCTTAAGTGATCATACATGTGTGAATTTGTGTACTTGCACATGTGCAAATGTACATGCATGCATACACACATGTGTGCAGACTGCTTTGAATTATTTAATGAGGATTTGTTTGATAGTTCTTATTTTCATCTATGTGCACATGCATAACACATACATATAGTTACAGAAGGCAGGTTCATCTATGCACTTACTTGGAAGTCAAGAGCTAGAATGTTAAGACTAACTAGACCTACTTCACCTCTAACTCTTTATGGCATTCAGGTAAATGACTGAACTATTCTGCTCTTCAATTTTCCCTTGTGTAAAATAAGGGCTCTCTGTTAAACTAGCCCTTTCCCAGGCACAGCTAGGTAGCATAATATATAGAGCATTGAACCTGAAGTTAAGAAGACCTGAGTTCAAATGCAGCCTCATATACTTATTAGCTGTGTGACCTTGGGTAAATTATTTAATCCTATTTGTCTCAGCTTCCTCATCTGTGAAATGAACTGATGACGGAAATAGCAAACCACTTTAAAAACCACTTTTTTGCCAAGAAAATCCTAAATGGTGTCACAAAAAGTAAGACATGACTGAAACAACTTAATAACAAATTAATGCCATCTAATCACGATATGATAGAACACATTTAGATCTGTTCAGGTCAAAAAAGGTTCTCGGAAGCCATCAAATGCATTAGCACTTCAGTGCTATTTATAGCACTATTAATAAGGTATCATTTAGCATTTATTTGAGACCTTCAGGGACTGAAAAGAACCTATTTTTGCAACCATTTCTGCCCAGTTTGGAGCAACTCTAATCATTAAGAAGTTGCTTACTCTTCTTGTTTCTTACTGTTCTTTATAGAAATAGCTTCTCTCTAACTTCTAACTAGTGTTCTAATCCTGATTCTTGGCATCAAGTAGAAAAAATCTAATTTCTTTTCCAGATGGAAGTTCTTTAAATGCTTGAAGAGTACCATCTTATCCTTCCTAGCCTTATCTTCTCTAGACTAAACATTTATAGTTTTTTCAAATCCTTGTTTGGGGTGGTTTTGCCTCAGAATCACAATTCCTTGGTTTCTTTCCAAAGCATCAGTGAACTTAAAATGTGGTACCTAGAACTGAAAAAGTGGGAAGATTTCAATTAACCAGCTATGTCCTCCATTTCTGTTTATCTGATTCCCTGTTTATCTTCCAGAGCAACTACTGATAGAGAATTTTGTTTGTCTTAAAAAAGACTTTTATTAAGAACAGGAGTTCTTAATCTGGAGTCTGAGGATTTGTCCTTTATTTAATTTTAAATTTGATAATTATATTGCAACATAATTGAATTCCATGGTAATCATTTGCAGTTTATTTTAAATTTTATTTTAAAATCTTTATTTACAATCTTATTTTTAAATCTTATTTTTATTCTAAGAAGTGGTCTATAGGCTTTCCCACACTACCAAAGAAGTGCCCACTGTTCTATAGAATGTTCCCTATATTCTTAGGAAGCAGAATCTACTTTAGAATCCACTCCTCTGACCTAACGGTTCTCATTTTTACTTCTTTGCCACCTTGTATCCAAAAATCTGTTACCAAATTGAGACATTCTCAATGAAATCTCAATGAATTCAATTCTCAAATCTTTTCCTTTATTGTCTTAGCATCTGAAAGGGTTATTGTACTTTGCTTTCAATTGGCTGTAGTCATGAAGTACAAATGCCTCTTTATTAAATTTTAGAAGGGTGAGAGGCACTTCATATCTATAATTTTTTAACTCTTGTTTGCTGATTTTAATTCATATGATTAATTCCTTCATGGTGTTGTTGAATGTCATAGTAATATGTGAAATTCTATAACATTATATAATTTATTTATTTAATCCACAGTTTTCACGTGTACTTAAGAATAGAGCCTGGCCTACCTTTAAACAGGCCAAGTCCAAAATCTCCCCATTGCACAGCAGTGATTTTTGTCCCACTAATTGCCACATCAATGTCATGGAAGTCTCTTATCCCAAAACCTCAACGTCCCTGGGGAGTGCCTTTGGAGTACAATTGGACAACAGAAAACATAATTCCCATGATAAAGAAAATAAAGTTTCTGAGCAAGGTATGGTGATTCTTGTAAAATTTATTTGAAATTTAAAAATAGATGATTATAATCATTTTCATTGTTTTCATGACTATCTTACTCTAATTCATGTGTTCATAATATAGAGCACATGAATTAAAAAACATATATTGATAATTGAATTATAGTTATAATTATTATACTTATTTTATGCATTTAAAAGCATATCTGCAAGTTTCATCATGCTGGCAAAACAGTTCATTAGAAAACGGGTTAAGAACCTTATCTTTATAAAGTTTGTTAATAGGAGGGAGGGAAAAAAGTGCAACACAAGGTTTGGAAAGGGTGAATGTTGAAAATTATCTATGCATATATTTTGAAAATAAAAAGCTTTAATTTAAAAAAGTTTGTTAATAATATATAAATCACTAGTGGTAGAAAGGAGAAGGATGAAAGGATGCATGTACTATTCATTCTGCCAGGCACCTTGTTTCTTGACTATCTCCCCTGGTTCTGGAGAAGCAAAGCAGCAAAAATGGACATTATAGAAAAACTTAGCCTCTTCCAAAAGTTCAGATTATATATCCAAGTGGTAATAAAAGTTAGGGGACAATTGCTTAATGTTAAGAAAAAAAAGACAAATGGAACTTTCTTCACATAGCCTAACAATTTCTTGGCATGATTTATATATCCAGTTAGTAAACTAGTTCAGGAATTGGTAAAGGTTTTTTGAGAGGGAGAGAGAGATCGGGGAAACTGTATTTATCAGGCATTCTAGATGTTTGGTTTGTCAACTTTCTTATACAATAGTGGAGGAAGGCATAATCTGGTAAGATTGTGTCATTTAAATAATAATAAATCTGATATTTAATAACAACAGCAACAAAAACAATAATTATAAGAATAACTGAATTTTTCTGCAAGAGATCTTTCCTGGACCTCCTAAATCATAGTGTTTTTCTTTTGAAATACCCTTTGTACATAGCTGATTGCATTTTGTTTCTCCCTGTCAATGTGAGGTCCTTGAGAGTAGAGATTTTTGTTAGTTTGTTTATCTTTGTATCCCTAGCATTTACTATACCTGACACAAATGCTAGTTGATTAGTTGATACTTATCATTAGCACTTTTGACATAGTATCTAATTTGAGCTTTACAACAAACTTGTGATATGGGTACTATGATTATTTTTCTTTTCTAGAAGAATAAATGTAGTTTTATACTGGTTAAGTGACTTGCCCAGCAGCCATACAACTAGTAAGAAATGGAGACCCAATTTGAACCTTAATTTTCATTACTTCGTACCAGCCCTTGTTTTCCTGCTACTCCACACTGACTCTCAATTGGCCTTTTTGAAGTTAGCCTATTTTTTAAAAAGAAGCAATTTTATTATGTTTGTAGATATGTAATGTTTCATGTATGTGTCTTTCCACAGGCATGTAGGTTTTAGCCACTCCTTTTTGTATTAAGTACAGAAAAATAATTTTCATTCATCTTTCATGTTCCTTAGTGGTTGTCACTTTTGTTACTAGAAGTTAATAGATATTATGAATAGAAAAGTGGGCCTGAAAAATAGAAGCAATATGGTGTGGTGAATAGGACACTTGGTTTGAAGTAATAATAGTGAATTCGAATCTTGCCTCAGATATATAGTGTGTAATTCTGGGTAAGTCATTCAATCCCTCTGTGCCTCAGTTTATTATTTGCGAAATGGGATGGAGTCTTGGTTTACATCTGTGATTTTTAATGTCCCTTCCAGTTTTAAAATTATGACTCCATGATCGTAAAGTAGAATGCTGTCCCCAATTCCACCTCTTTCTTATCTCAAATGAAACTCTAACTGAAGGGTTGTGTTACAACTGTTCTGGCAGTTGTAGTGATGGATACAGCCATCTCTTCTTTGTTTTAACCCAGACAACAGTGGAAATCTTTTCCTCTGGCAGTGGGAAAGGTGCTTAGTGTGATTTCCCAAGCTTTAAGGAAGTCACCTAAGGAATTTCAACTTCCTCATAGCTCCAGTGATAGGAAGGATGTTATCCTCATTATTCATGGATTTGTCTTTAAAATGAATTATAATGATGTTATAAAAGTTAATGGTTATATTAGTTTGTGTGAAAATATTTGCATCTTGCAGGAAAACTCAATCCTATGGTATATATCCAGCATACTATCACCACCATGGCAGCCCCTTCAGGACTGTCTCTTGGACAGCAGGATGGACATGGCCTCCGGTATCTGTTAAAAGAGGAGGACCTAGAAACACAAGACATCTATCAGAAATTGCTGGGCAAGCTCCAGACTGCTTTGAAAGAGGTAGAAATATGTGTCTGTCAAATAGATGAGTAAGTATATTATATAATATCTTTATACTTTTCACTTTCCCATTTTTGTGAAATGTGACTTCTTAAATTATTACCATATGTTCATCTCTGTTATTGTCAAATATGATGAAAATTATGTTAGTTAGAGATCCTACCTTCAGAAGTTTGATACTTGAAGACTATGATGAAAATGCAATAAACATATTTGTGATGAGCTATAAATGTATAATTTAAGACTCATATATAATTTTATTTTATTGTATCAAATTAACATTATAAACAAATATGAAAACATAAATTTGAACTATAAAATTTTAAAAAGGAAAAAGATAAAAAGCAACCTCATATCTAGCACAGTGCTGACAACATGCTAAGTGCTCAGAAAGCATGGGTTAGATGAATGAATAATGACTATAATTTACAAAATCCACAACCATTCCAATAAATAAGAAGATGAAAACAAACATAAATTCAATTCAAATTACAAGTTCAAATTTCTCCTTTCTAAGACCAAATCAGCACCTGCATTTAAGATATTTTACCTCTAACTGAAATGCTGCCTCCCTAAGGATTTTGTTGCTTTATCTTTCATTTTATATTATCATATGTATATATGCATGCATATATCTTAAATATAATATGCTTATATACATATATACATGTGCCTATATATATATATATATATATATATATATACCCATGTCTATCAATATAGCTATACTTTTATTTGATGACAATCATCTTAAGGAATTCTGTTTATCTAATATAGTCCCTAGCTCTCAGGGAACTTTACTTTTCTCTTCATGTATTTGTAGTTACAAACTTCTCTGCCAGGGTAATATGGATTTTATTTTGGACTCACAAATTCTGGTTTATAATTTAAGTACTAATATATAATGTATATTTTTACTTTTGCAACTATTGTTGCTACATTCCTCTGTTGTAAATGCACATACATCTATTAAAGTCTCTATTAATAACTTAGTTTTTAAGCAAATCAGTCCAAATTAGGAATTAAAAATCTCAAGGACGAATGCATCATAATTTAAAAATTATCATTGAATGTTTCCTACATCATTTTGTCAAGAGTTTTATTAATAGTTTGGATTTAATCTTTTTTCCCAAATAAGATTTTTTAAAATGAATGATAAGGTTTTAAAAATGACTTTTTTGATGACATTTGGTGTGGCATACTTATTACTTCCTGTTTACCAATAAATTAAGAACTTGGAACAAAGCTGATATGGGAATGGCAAGTTATTTTTAAACAATTGTTTGTTATTTCCAAACCTCAGTTCAAAAATGATCTTTTGGCAGAAAAGTTGACAGTTTTTGACATTAAAACTTAACTTCTTTTAATAAATGTAATTTCATTATTTAGATTTTACTGTTCAATATGGACTATTGTAGATTGTTTTAAAACTGTTTACAGAGTGCTAAGAGGTTATTTATGTAGTATATAGATAATAAATAAACATTTATCTCTTATTTAAGAAATATTTGAATAGAAACATATCTATTAATACTTTGATGGTTGGGGATCTTATTAATGGGGATATTTCCTCCTATATTGCAGTTCAAAATAAATCCACAATAAATCCTCCTAAGAATTTCCTAAGGCTTCAACATTCCACTATAATTTCTTTTTGTACTCTAAATATTTTCACATCCATTAAGGACACAAGAACCTAGTTGCTCTTTGGAATATATAATTTGAAGTTATAGGTCTGGTCAGTAAGACCAAGATTAAGCTTATCCTACAAGAAGTAAAGTGTCTTTTCCTTTCAAGAAAGTACATTTCAATAAGAATAAGTTTCATGTTTCTGTTTGTTTCCTACCCTTTAATTTTTGTATTATAAGGAGAAAAATCGATATAAACCCCAAAATTGATTAAAGGGATAGGGGAAAATGAAAAGGGAAAAATAAGTAATAAAATTATTATAGTAAAAGAATAAAAACTAATGTAAAGCAGGAAAGAATAAATTATCGAAAATAGGAATAGATTTAATCCTGTGAGATCCAAAAAAAAAAAAAAACCAAAAAAAAAAACTTAGGAATTTGCCTAAGTTGATTGCTTAGTCCATGACTTTCATTTATAATTTCCAGCTCACCAAAGGTAGAAGCAGATATTAGGATGGCCCTTGGTGTCAAACTTGATTTGAAAGTGTTGAAAGATTATCATGAATATTGTCCTAAATAATTTAACAGAATTACTGTGGAATTAGAACAAAGAATGCAAAGCTGGTCTCACCTGAGGAAATAATGATTAATCTGCTCCATTTTAAATGTCTCCTGAGTTGGAGGGGGTACTCTTCTATTCCTGCTCTTTCACAAAACAAAATGAAAGAAAACTAGAAGATTTTATAAATTGCTACTAAGGTGATTATGAAAGCTTCATCTACCAATTTTTTTTCAATGACAACAAATCAGGAGTTCTTATCATGGGTTCCACACATAGGTTTTTCTGTGGACAGACCACAGAAAGTTCATAAACTTGAATGGGAGGAAAAACAGTCATATTGTTATTTCTATATAAGTTATTTCTATATAAGTTGTTTCCTTTGTAAGGTTATGCATTAATACAATGTGTAGAATGCATAGGTTTCAGAGAAAGTCAAAGGGGGATCTGTGACACAAAAAATAGATTGCCTTTTCCAACAAATCATGCCTTTAATGAAATATGAGCATGTTGAGATATATATCCTCCCTCTTTCCCCCCACCACTCCCACTACTCAAGTTTCAACAGTTGTTTTTGCTAGATCAATGACACTTAATTCTATATACCCTAATCCCTGAATTCTTTTCTCATCCTCAGTTCACCATTTCCAAATGCAAACAGGACATGTGGACTTTGATATCTTATATGCTCCTCAATTTTGATGTATCAAAATTTGGGCTTATTGATTTTTCTCTGAAACTTGCTCTTCCTCCTTTTAACTTCATAGTACTACAGAATATATCATGTCCCTCTCTTTTACTTCTCACATGAGCAAACTACCAAATCATGTGTACTATATGTGTATGAACATAAATCTGCCTATCTTTCATTTCTTGTATTTCTTTTCTCCCCTATATTTCCACTGCTACCTCCCTAGTGCAGATTATCTATCAATCAATATTTCTATCTTCTTTATTTGACCCTTTCAATTCACACTTTGTACTGCTGCCAGACTAATCTTATGCTTAGATTTCATCATGTTACTTTTCAGGATTCTTTAAAGACTTCCTTATTCTCTGTCAAACACTATTCAGATTCCTCAACCTGACATTTAAGGAAACACCCTTTTCCTAAAATGTGACTTGAATATCTTTGCAGCCTCATTTCATTACACAGTCTCACAAGTCTCTGTCCTGGACAATCTTAAATCTCTTCCTCTGTGAATTGTTTGACTTCCTGTTCTCATAAGCTCCCATATATTTAATTGTCATCTATATGCTGATGATTGTCAAATTCATTTATCTAGCCTAACCTCTCTGCTTATCTCCAGTCTCATGTTTCCATCTTCCTATTGGACTTCTCCACTTGGATGTCCTTTAGACATCATAAACACAACATATCCAAAATTAAATTAATTATTTTTCTTCCCAAATGCTTTCCTGTTTCTAAGTTCCCAATGATTGACAAGTGTATTATTATCTTCACAGACACCTGACTTTTTCCATCTAATATCCTTGGCTCACCTCTTATATCCAATCAGTTGCCAGGTCCTACATTTTCTACTTTGTTACATCTCTCACATGCCATCTTCTTTCCTTTGACACTGCCATCATCCAGCCGCAGACCCTCTCCATCTCCTTTATCGAGACTATTGAAAGATTTTGCTAATTGGTCTCATTGCTTCAAGTCTCTCAAATTTTCTCACAAGCAGGTATGATCATGTTTGTGCTCCCCATTAAACTGACTACAGTGGCTTTTTCTTACATTTAGGATCAAATATAAAACCCTTTATTTAGGTTTTAAGCCCTCTATAACTTGATTTCTTCTAACTTGTCCAGTCTTTTTGCTTTCTTCAGGTACCAAGTAAAATCACACCTCCAAAAGGAAGCCTTTCCCATTCTTCTAAATTCCAGTGCCTTTATTCTGTTATCTTCAGTTTATCCTGTATATATATAGCTTGTCCTTTGTATGTATTTTTCTTCCCTGTCTTCCCCTGGTAAACTCTTAGACAATAAGTTCCTTAATGGCAAGATTGCCATTTTAATTTTTCTCTATTTCACCACAATTTAGCATAATGCATAACACATAATAAGTGCTTGTTTAATAAATTATCATTGGTTGTGAGTATACTTTTTCCTTAATGCAACCCAACTTGTTTCTTCCTTAAAATCAATTTTTGATTCACCCCATTTTTATACATTGCTTATATATTGATGGACTAACTCAACAGGCTGATGAGCCAGATGCATGTTATAGTCTGGGAAATAGCAGTTTTTAATCTCTCTCTTTTCTGTGTGAAATACTGGGTAAACTTCCTTTGAGTAGCTGTGGATTCATTGGAGATACCCTAAGGAATAGTGGAGATTATTGCAATTAGCTTGTTGTAATCTATAAACAACAACACTGCCTAGACCTCGTTATCCCTAAGGGAATTTCTTTTCCATCTGGTCTCTGGAAAGGTCATACTCCATAAGAAGGTCATCCTCCAAGACCATAACAAATTTATTTTTATTTATGCTTAATTGAATAACCATGGGATCATTTAGTACAGTTATCTCAATAGGTAGATCTTAAAGGTTGTATCTTGTATGACTCTATTTTATGTATAGGAAATACTTTGTTGGAAGAAAGTCATTGAGTCTTTTCCACATCCAAGACATTAGATTCTATAAGTCTATTTTAAAAGTCAACAAATAAGAAAAACAGCATAGTCCCCTTTTCTTTGTTTTTTTCTAAATAGTCTTATAGCTGAAAATGTAGAATCATATGGAAATTATTTGTGAAAGCTTAACTATTCCCAGCTCATATGTTCATCAGGGATAAATATTTATCAAAGATAATTTTTTTCTTTTCTTGCTTTTCACTTATGTGATTTTTCTGAATATTGATTTCTCAGTGATTTTTAAATGATTTTGTCTCCAGCAAGGATATGTCGTGTGTCTATTTGGTCTATTTCAAACATTTTCCCTAATCTCATTTTTCCTGAGTACTATTTCAACCTCCTCTTATAACCACAGTAGTGAGATCTATAGTGGTATTATTACTATGGAAAATGAGAATTAATCACTGTCATGCTGTCCATTGTGTTTAATTTCCTAGTTGCTAGGGATTCTCTTTCACTTTTTATGTAGATACATTTTTTAGATGAATTGATCTGTGTAGTTCTCAAGCTAGGTTTTCTGCAAATTTGTTTTGCCTTTCTCTGATACTTATTTTCTTCTAAAGAGACACTGCTTATATCTTCTGGACCATTGTTTATTTAGCAAATTAGTTGATACTTTAGAATGGTTTTTGCCTTTGGATACTATATTTTTCTTTTTGGGAAGGAAATTAAGTGTTAATTAATTATTTTTTGATTGTTAAAACATTTTCTCAACTCTGGTTTTCATTATAATGATTGTCTTACTACAGTTAATTATATGAAATAAAATGATAATCAGAATCATTGGTTTTACCATTATCCATTTTCCATTTCTCAGTACTCAACAATTTCTTTGAAAAGCCAGTTTGAAGCTGATACCATTGCATGTACTTTGTTCTTATTATTTTTCCTACATCCTTTTAGGAAAGTTCTTTTGTGGGAGCAGGGAAAGGGATATTAGAAAAACAACAAAACAACTTGGTAGAATTGGTTTTATCATGTATACTAAAACAAAAAAGGATCATTTCTTGGAACGCTTGGTCATCTTAAAGATAGCCAATATTTATTGGCTTAATTATGTTAAGTGAATAAGAGGATAAGGCACTTAGATGACATAGTGGATAGAATTCTGGACATAGGAAGAAAACATAATGTGAAATTTTTCTTCAAACATTTACTGCTTATGTGATCCCAGGTAAAAGACTTAATTTCTTGAGCCCTGGTTTCTTCATTTATAAAATGAGATATTGGACTTGATGGCTTCTAATGTTCCATTTGTAAATTTTTCAATCAATATCCACCTTGTTTAAATTTTAAAGACGTTGATAATCTGTCTCCAGTCTACTTTTTAAAAATTTGCATAGTGTTCCTCTATATACTCTTCAATCTAGACCATGTCATGCCTTGTACAGAAAACTCCCTCTTCCATCTACACCCCTCATGCTTTGAAAGTACTTCCACTTCACTTCTGCTTCTTAGAATTCCTTCTTTTTTAAACATTTTTTTTCTCAAATGACATCTTTCCTATGAAGTCCTTCCTGAGCTTTGCTTAATATTTCTCTCCCAAGAATATTTAGCTGGTATTTAATTCATTAATATTTTACATGAGCTTATTCATATATAAATAAAATGTGGCCTTCTTTACAGAAGAGTCAATTTACTTTTTTTCTATGTATGACCACCGCCTAATACTAAGCAGATACTTAATTCTTGCTGATTGGTGAATTCAAGAGACTCTTATAAACCAGTCAAAAGAATTAAATGAATAATTGGGTTCTGTTGCACTAAGATAGTTAGTTGATCATTGGTGTGAAGGTCAAAAGGGCAAAAAATCCTAGAGGAATAAACTTCTAATTGAGAGTTTAACCATTGGGCCCTATCTTCATACAAAAAGAAAAAAATAAGAACATGAGTGATTAATTGGGAGAATATGGAGAATTTGAGAGCTTAGAACTCATGATGAGGATGGAAAGCCAGAAGAGTCAATAAAGCGAAGAGGTGAAATATCTGTAATTATATTAGGAAGGCAAAAGACTTAAAAACTGGGTAGAAAAAATTGAGTAAATGGCAAGATAAACGGTACAGTTATGGTTTTGAATGGCTGGAATAGAGATGTATATCACTGGAGCTGAAAACCTCGAGGGATTTTTTGGCAAGGATATTAGAGAGTTGAAACTATTGAGAATGTACCTTTGTGATCTCTATTCCACCTCCACCTATGTTTTACTTGTAGAGCATTTTTTATATGTTTAAGGACCAGAGCTGATTTGTTTTTAATTCTAGTTCATCTTTGTGTATTCATCTCTATAATCATAGCATGTGGAATGCTAGAACATTCTAAAAGAAAGAAATCCTTTCTAGTTCTATTTCTGTGATCATATGCTCTTTAATCTTAAGGTTTGAATTCATTCTTTTGTGTATCAGGAAATTGTACCTCACATCATAATTGTTGCTGTTTTTCAAGACTATGAGTTTCATGCAGCATATTTTTATTTCTAATTTATTCAGTTGATGAAACAAGAAGGTAGAAGCAGAGAAATGTGTGTATATTTGTCATGTTTAATAAATAACAGAGTTATCATCTTTAGCAGGCAGTGCTGAAAAATTACATTTATTCTGTTTGGCTTTTTATCATATCACAGCCTTCTGTCTTCAATAACATATTCTCCCAAATTGGAACACAAAACATCTGAGTCTTTAATACCAACTGACAGTGACAATGAGAAGGGAGAAAGGAATGGGAAAAAGGTCTGTTTTAATGTAGCAGGAGATGAACAGGAAGATTCAGGGCATGACACTATCAGCAACAGAGATTCCTACAGGTAACTCCTTAATTTTTTTGTTTTCATGAACTAACCAGTGCAAACAAATGTGATACTGTGTTTTTTACAAATAATAATTTGCAGCTGACAAGCACTTACAGTGCAAAGGAAAATAGAAATCTGAGGAATTTGGGTATTTAGAAAAGGAACCAGTCAACAAAATACATATCCCAAAATCATTCCTTTTCATAGTTATCTATTCTTGCAAGAGCAATTTTATTTTTCTTTTCTAGATCAAGTTCATGGAAGGATTGGTCTATAAATAAGTGGGATAATTTATATATATATATATAGTATTAGTATTATTTTTTCAGGTAAAGAAAAAATTCATTATATCATACAATCTGTTTTCAAAGTCTTAAGTCTTAAGGTGCCTGATATTTAGGGAAGCTGAGTGATGTGCCATGGATATGTAGCTACTGCTTGATCCAAGATTTAAACCTGGAACCTTCCTGCCTATAATTCATAACTAAATGATTTGGTTATTTAAGCAATCTTATTAGAGGAAAATTGGCATAAAAAAAAAACAATGTTAAAGAATCCCCAAGAAATAATGCAGAAGATAAGAGTTTACATTACAAATGTGTCACTCTTGGGGACTCTGAGTATGGACCAGAGTGATGTTCTCATGCTCCCTAATGAAGACAGATGTCATCAGCAATTCTTTGTTCTTTAATTTTGGTTAGTTTGAGTAGATTCGCTTTTCTGGATAATGAGCTACAATTATCAAATTATTATATATATGCATATATACATGCGATTCTATATCTGTATAACTATGAATGATACAGATCAACCTAGTTTTAATATTTTCTTCCCTGCATTACATGGAAAATTTAAAAATTCCTAATATGCCCCCATTACAAAGCAAGATTTGGAACAGATGCATTTATCTACAAACTGTTAAAAGAGTTGAGAGGCAGTTTTTTTTTTAAGTCAATGTCAAATCACCATATTCTCAGTCTTATCTATTCTTCCCCTCTCAGCAGAATACTGTAGACATGAACTCTAAAGTTGGTTAATGAAAAATTTTGTTTGATTTGATTATGCTATATTAATAAGAGATTATTTTCTAAGTTTTATACTTGTTTTATAGTTTTTCACCATCTACAATTGGAACTATATGGCAAAAAGGAATTTGAATTATAGAATCCTTTTCTAGAACAAGATTTTATATATATATATATATATATATATATATCATTATGGTCTGTAATAAATTGTTTATAATTAAACATCTTATGTTTAACTAAGATATATAAGAAAGAATGACATAGGAAGAGCTCAGAAGAGTTAAAATTTACCTTCAAATGATCTTTGCTATTTCTTTTTAGTGATTGTAACAGCAATAGAAATTCCATTGCCTCTTTCACTAGCATATGCAGTAGCCAGTGCAGTTCCTATTTTCACAGTGATGACATGGACTCGGGTAAGTTCAGGGAAACTATCTACAATTTATTTTGTCTTACTAGAGATATTATTAAGAGATTGTTTGGTTTTTATTCATTTCATCCTTTTACCTGTCATAGTAGGCCACAGGAGTGTGTTATTTCACTTCAGTTTAATGTGTTCTGTGTTTTGGGAATCCTTCCATATAACAAAGTCAATTTTTCTGACCCACCATGGAGGGAATGGATTAATAAGATCTGACACAGACTGATTAATTTTAATCAAATCTCCATTATGGTCTTCTTGATGCAACTGAGGAATTGTAGGCAAAGAGAAAGAGTTATGCCCAGAGTCTCACAAAATGTAAATAACTGGATAATACATTTTGAAACTATAGAAAAAGTCCAGAAATATGAGTGAAAATGAAAACAATCATTAATCCAAAATTTTTTATCTTTTATATGTCAAGGACAAGGAAATTTTGATAAACAGAACAGATTTTTAAAATTACAATACTAAACTAGCATCAGACAAATTCTGTTTGAAGGAAGTATTAAAATATGGCACTGTAGTATTATAATAGTTCACACATATAGAGAATGTGAAGGTTTGCCAAATTCCTTATGTATGTTAATCTCATTTGATCCTCAACAAACCTGTGGGGTAGGTTTTTATTATCATTCTCATTTTATAGATGAGGATACAGACCCAGTGATGCTGACTTAATTCTTCAAGGTCATATAATTAGGATGTAGCTAAGATGAGAATTTAATTCACTTGATTCTTTTTGACTCTTATGTTTGACCCTTTATCTACTACACTACCAAGTTCAAATAGTAAGCAAGGCCATTAAATATTAATTACTTCAGGATTCCTGTGGTCTGCATATTCACTTAGAAAATCACATATTAATATTATCTAGTCTCTATTGTGTTTTCATTTATCTTTGTTAAATATTTCCCAAACTCATTTTAATGGGGTTCTAGCAGTACTCTGCACTCTGATCCATTGCATTTGACACTTCTATATAATACACCAAGTTGTTTCTATGGATTTTCATAGTATTTCTTGATTGAACCAAACTTGAATGTTCTTGTAATTATTATGATTCCAGATTTTTTGGGAGAAGATAAATCATGAACTTTTAAGAACTAAAATTGATATTTATTTTCTTATTTGGATGAGTACTAGTTTTAAATATTCGTAAATCAGATGTTTTTGTCATTGTGGTGCTACTTATAACCTACAGGTGATGAACTTCCTTTGAGCATTCGTATTTCTCATGATAAACAGGACAAGTTACATGGCTGTTTAGAACATCTTTTTAGTCAGGTAAGATTGACTGAGGCTTTTCATTAAATTTTCAATGAGCATAGTTCAGATACTGCTTTGAAAGAGTAATTTTTTCTATATTGAAATGCTATCTGTTTCCTCATGGATTGTTTAGAATCCTCAGGGAAAGGCTTTGGGCTTTTTTTTAAATAGCTTTTTATTTTCAAAATATATACAAAAATAGTTTTGATCATTCATGATCATTCACCCTTGCAAAACCTTTTGTTCCAAATTTTTCTTCCTCCTGTCTCCTCACTCATTGCCCTGGACACCAAGTAATCCAATATATGCTAAACATACACATATTATAACATGAATTATGCTGCACAAAAAAATCAGATCAAAAGACAAAATGAGAAAGAAAACAAAAAGCAAGCAAACAACAAAAAAGTTGAAAACACTATGTTGTTATCTACATTCAGTCCCCATAGTTCTCTTTCTGGATGCAGATGGCTGCCTTCATCAAAAATGTATTGAAATTGGCCTGAATCATGTCATTGTTGAAAAGAGCCACGTCTGTCAGAATTGATCATCACATAATTATGTTGTTCTGTGTACAATGTTTACTTGGTTCTATTCACTTAATTTAACATCAGTTCATGTAAGCTCATCTAGTCTTTCTGAAATCATCTTGTTGATCATTTCTTATAGAACAATAATATTCTATAATATTCATATACCATAACTTATTCAGCCATTCCACAACTGATGGGCACCCACTCAGTTCTAGTTCCTTGCCACTACAAAAAGCACTGCTATAAACATTTTTGCACATGTGGGTCCCTCCTTTAAAATCTTTTTGGCATATAAGCCCAGTAGTAACACTGCTAGATCAAAGGGATGCATAGTTTGATAACTTTTTGAACATAGTTCCTAATTGCGCTCCAGAATGGTTGGATCCATTCACAACTCCACCAACAATGCATCAGTGTCCCAGTTTTCCCACCTCCCATCCAAAATTTATAATTATCTTTTCCTTTCATCTTAGCCAATCTGAGAGGTATGTAGAAGTACTTTAGATTTGTTTTAATTTTCATTTCTCTGATCAATAGTGATTTAGAGCATGTTTTCATATGACTAGAAATGGTTTTACTTTTTTCCTTTGAAAATTATCTTTTGTTCATGTCCTTTCACCATTTTTCATTTGGAGAATGGCTTGTATTCATATATATATATATATATATATATATATATATATGCTTTTTATTTACAATATGCATGGGTACTTTTTCCAATATTGACCCTTGCATAACCTTTTGTTGCAAATTTCCCCTCCTTCATCCAACTTGCTCTCCTAACTGGCAAGTAATCCAATACATGTTAAATATGTTGAAATACATTTTAGATCCAATATATGTATACATATTTATACAATTACCTTATTGTGCAAGAATAATCAGATCAAGAAAGAAGAAAAAGAAAAACTGAGAAAGGAAACACAATGCAAGCAAATAACAAAAGAGAGTGAAGATGCTATGCTGCGTTCCACACTTTGCTCCCATGGTTCTCTCTCTGGCTGTAGATGACTCTCTTCATCACTGCAGAAGTGGAACTGGTTTGAATCATCTCCATAATGAAGATAGCTACTTCCATCAGAATTGATTGTTGTATAGGCTTGTTGTTGCCATGTATAATGATCTCCTATTATTGCTCGCTTCACTTAGCATCAGTTCATGTAGGTCTCTCCAAGCCTCTCTGAAATCATTCTGCTGGTTATGTCTTACAGAACAATAATATTCCATAGCATTCATATACCATAATTTATTCAGCCATTGATGGCATCTATTCAGTTTCCAATTTCTTGCCACTACAAAGAGGGCTGCCACTGCCACAAACATTTTTGCATATGTGGGTCCCTTTTCTTCCTTTAAGATCTCTTTGGGATATAAGCACAGTAGAAACACTGCTGGACCAAAGAGTATGCACAGTTTAGATAACTTTTTGAGCATAGTTTCAAATTGCTCTCCAGAATGGTTGGATCCATTCACAGTTCCACCAACAATGTATCAGTGTCCCAGTTTTCCCACATCCCCTCCAACATTTGTCATTATCTTTTTCTGTCATCTTAGCCAATGTGACAGGTGTGTAATGGTATCTCAGAGTTGTCTAAATTTGCATTTTTCTGATCAGTAGTGATTTGGAGCACCTTTTTGTGTGGCTACAAATAGTTTCAATTTCTTCATCTGAAAATTGTCTGTTCATATGCTTTGACTATTTATCAATTGGTGAATGGCTTGAACTATTATCAATTTGAGTCAATTCTCTATATATTTTAGAAATGAGATCTTTATCAGATCCTTTGACTGTAAAAAGGTTTTCCCAGCTTATTTCTTCCCTTCTAATCTTGTCTGCATTAATTTTATTTGTATAAAAACTTTTAAAATTTAATATAATCAAAATTTTCTATTTTATGCTCAATAATGATCTCTAGTTCTTCTTTGATCACAAATTCCTTCCTCCTCCACAAATCTGAGAGGTAAACTATCCTATGTTCTTCTAATTTGTTTATAGTATCATTCTTTATGTCTAGATCAAGAACCCATTTTGACATTATCTTGGTATACGGTGTTAGGTGTGGGTCTATGCCTACTTTCTGCCATGTAAGTTTCCAATTTCCCCAGTAGTTTATGTCAAATAGTGAATTCTTATCCCAAAAGGTTTGTCAAATACTAGATTGTTATAGTCATTGGCTATTTTGTTCAGTGAACCTTAAGTATTCCACTGATCAACTTCTCTATTTCTTAGTATCAAAATAGTTTTGATGATCGCTGCTTTATAATATAGTTTTAAATCTGGTACAGCTAGGCTAAATTCATTTGCTTTTGTCTTCATTAATTCCTTTGGAATTCCTGACCTTTTGTTCTTTCAGATGAATTTTGTTGTTATTTTTTCTAGTTTAGTAAGATAGTTTCTTGGGAGTTTGATTGGTATAGCATTAAATAAATAGATTAGTTTAGGGAGTATTGTCATCGTTATTATATTTGCTTGACCTATCCACAAGCATTTGCTATTTTCCGAATTGCTTAGATCTGACTTTATTTGTGTGGAAAGTGTTTTGTAGTTTTGCTTATAGTTCCTGACTTTCCCTTGGAAAGTAAATTCCAAAATATTTTATATTATCAACAGTTACTTTAAATGGAATTTCTCTTTGTATTTCTTTCTGGTATATTTTTTTTGGTGATGTATAAGAATGGTGATGATTTATGTAGATTTATTTTGTATCCTGCAACTTTACTAAAGTTTTGGATTATTTCTAATAGCTTTTTAGTTGATTCTCTGGGATTCTCTAAATATATCATCTGGAAAGAGTGATAATTTGGTTTCCTCATTACCTATTCTAATTCCTTTAATCTCTTTTTCTTCTCGTATTGCCAAGGCTAGCATTTCTGCTACAATATTGAATAGTAATGGTGATAGTGGGCAACCTTGGTTCACCCCTGATCTTATTGGGAATGGTTCTAGTTTATCCCCATTACGTATGATGCTTGCTGACTGTTTTAAATAGATGCTACTGACTATTTTAAGGAAACGTCCATTTATTCCTATACTCTCTAGCATTTTTTAATAGGAATAGGTGTTGGATTTTATCAAATGCTTTTTCTGCATCTATTGAAATAATCATATGTTTTTTGTTAATTTGGTTATTGATATAGTCAATTATGCTAATAATTTTCCTAATATTGAATCAGCCCTGCATTTCTGGTATAAATCCTACTTGGTCACGGTGTATTATTCTGGGGATGATTGTCTATAATTTCTTTCCTAATATCTTAAGATTTTTGCATCAATATTCATTAGGGAGATTGGTCTATAATTTTATTTCTCTGTTTTTGTCTTATCTGGTTTAGATATCAGTACCATGTCTGTGTCATAAAAGGCATTTGGTAGGAGTCCTTCATTCCCTACTTTTTAAAACAGGTTACATAATATTGGAGTTAATTGTTCTTTAAATGTTTCACATCTTGTCCTGGGGATTTTCCTCTTTCCTTTTTCTAATCAAATTAATTAAAGGTTTATCTCTTTTGTTGGTTTTTTTCATAAAACCAACTCTTAGCTTTATTTATTAATTCATCAGTTTTTTATTTTCAATTTTATTGAGCTCTCCTTTTATTTTTAAAATTTCAAGTTTGGTATTTTCCTGGGGGTTTTTAATTTGTTCTTTTTTCTAGCTTTTTTAGTTGCATGCCCAATTTATTGATCTTTTCTTTCTCTATTTTATGCAAGTAAGCATCCAGAGATAGAAAATTTCCCCTTAATACTGCTTTGGCTGCATCACACATATTTTGGTATATTGTTTTACTATTGTTTTTCTCGTGGATCAAGTTATTGATGGTTGCTATAATTTGCTGTTTCACCCATTCATTCTTTAGGATGAGATTATTTAGTTTCCAATTATTTTTTGGTCTATTTTCCCCTTGCCTTTTATTGAATGTAATTTTTATTGCATCATGATCTGAGTAAAATGCATTTACTATTTCTGCCTTTCTGCATTTGATTTTGAGGTCTTTATGTCCTAATATATGGTCAGTTTTTGTATAGGTTCCATGAACTGCCAAGAAGAAAACATACTCCTTTCCATCTCCATTCAATTTTCTCCAAAGATCTATCATATCTAGTAGTTTTAGTATTCTACTTACCTCTTTAACTTCTTTCTTATTTATTTTGGGGTTTGATTTATGTAATTCTTAGAAAGCAAAGTTGAGATCCTTTACTAGTAGAGTTTTGCTGTCTATTTCTTCTTGAACTCTCTTAACTACTCCTTTAGGAATTTAGATGCTATACCACTTGGTGCCTATCTATTTAATATTGATATTGCTTCATTATCTATGGTACCCTTAAGCAAGTTCCCTTCCATATCTCTTTTAATTACATAAATTTTTGCTTTTGTTTGATCTGAGATCAGGATGGCTTCCCCTGCTTTTTTTATTTCACCTAATGCATAATAGATTCTGCTCCAGCCTTTTACCTTTACTCCGAATGTATTGTTCTTCTTTAAATGTTTCTTATAAGCAACATATTGTAGGATTCTGACTTTTAATCCAGTCTGCTATCTGCTTATGTTTTATGGGAGAGTTCACCCCATTCACATTTACAATTAAAACTACTAATTCTATATTTCCTGCCATCTTATTAACTCCAAATTATACTTTTCTCTTACCTTTTCCCTTTTAACTGGGTTCACAGTATTTTACTTATGAGCACTACTTGCCTCAAGCACTCCTTCCCTTTTAGAGAAACTTCCCCCTTCTTATACCTTTCCTGACTATTTCTCTTTTCCCTTCTATTTAGCCTACCCCTTCCCTTGTCCCCTTTCCCTTCCCACTTTTCTATAAGATGAGAGATATTTCTCAGTGAAATCAAATATATCTAATATTCCTTCTCTGGGCCAAATCTAATGAGAGTAAGATTCACACAATATTCCTCACCCTCCTCTCTTTCCCTCAATTGTAATATGTTTTCTTTGCTTCTTCCTGAGATGTAATTTCCCTCATTTTACTTCCACTTTCCCCACTTTTTTTTGTTACAATCCCCTTTCCATCTCATCTCTTTTTTATATTCTAACAGTAAAATCAGATTATAATGTACTCTCAATGTATAACCATAACAGAAATACAGTTCTCAAGAGTTTTTTTCTTTTGTTTTGTTTTGTTTTTACCTTTTTATGCTTTTCTTGAATCTGTTTCAATTGGAAATGCAAGGGAGGCAGCCAACACAACCAGTTGAGTACAAATGCCAGCGCAAAATCCTGGGGCAGTGCAGTCTCCGAATGGCTTGAATTCTTATAAATTTGAGTCAGTTCTCTATATTATAGAAATAAAGCCTTCATTAGCATCCTTGGATCCAAAAATTTCCCCCCAGTTTTCTACTTCTCTTGTAATCTTGTTTGCACTGGTTTTGTTTATACAAAAAATTTTTAATTGAATATAATCAAAATTATCCATTTTGCATTTCAAATTGTACCCTAGTTCTTCTTTCATCATAAATTCCTTCCTCCTCCACAAGTCTGAGAAGTAACCTATCCTTTGTTCTTCTAATCTGCTTATCACACACACACACACACACACACACACACACACACATATACACACACGCTTTTTATATATAAATCATGAACCCAGTTCAACTTTATCTTGATATAAAATGTTACGTGTTGGTCAGTGCCTAGTTTCTGCCATACAATTTTCCAATTTTCCCAGCAATTTTTTTCAAATAGTGAGTACTGCTTTGGTTTTAAATTTTTATGACTCTGACTTCAAAAAAAAATGCAAGTCCAATTTTGTCTTCTTGGAACTGCTTCACTTTAATGGCAACACAACAAAAAAGTTTAATTTTATTGTTATTTTTTAAAAAAATCTGATTGTCATTGTACATTCTTTTACAGTTTTACTCAGTATTCAACAATCCAGTATATCCTAATACTGGGATGAGTGGGAAGGACAGAGACTGGACTGTTTGGCTGATCTTTTTTCTTTTAGAGAGTTCCCTACCATTAGAAAATCTTCTCTTCCAATTCATCCCCCTCTTCCAACTAAGTAACCATTCCACCCCACCCCACCTTATACGGAATTGCCTACAGTTTTGATAGGAAGGAAAGAAGGAAAGAAAAAAGGAAGGAAAAGAGGGAGGTAGGGACAAAGGGAGGTAAGGAAAGAGGCCTATTATGCACCAGACACTATGCTAAGCACCTTTTAAATATTATTGATATAAATTTAATATCAGTAATAATTATATTTACTCAAGAAGTAAATGACAGAATTACCATTTCACATGTAATGAAATTTAGCCATATAGACATTAAATGACTTGTATACCATCATATAGATAGTGCATGAATCTCAATTTGAACTCGGGATTTCCTTATTCCAGGAGTGGCACTCTTATCTACTCTATCATTTTCCATTTACTATATCAAAAGGTGGAGCAACTAAGGGATATTTCACATGTACATTGCCTGGAGTTCAATTTTTATCAACATAAACAAGTCATCTTTCTCTACTGAGCTATATTTCCCTTCATATTAGGTATATGTTTAAATATCATTTCTTATGGAACAATAATATCCCATAACATTCATATTCCGTAACTTATTCAGCCATTCCACAACTGATGGGCATCCATTCAATTTCCAGTTCCTTGCCATTACAAAAAGCACTGTTACAAACATTTTTGCACATGTGAGTCCCTTTCCCTCCTCTAAAATCTCTTTGGGATATAAGTCCAGAAGAAACACTGCTGGATCAAAGGGTATGCATCGTTTGATAGCCCTTTGGGCATAGTTCCAAATTTCCTAGGAAGAAAAAATAATAAAAAATACTCTCAACTAAAAAGTTTTTGTATGCCTTTATTCTTATTTGCTTTTCTGGAATTCTTATGAATTCTCCAGAATACTGATTGGCATGGGTTTTTTGCCTAGTAATTTGTGCTTTAGGAAATATATTGAAATTCAAACAAAAAATTGCTTTTGCTATTCTATTGTACTCAGAAATCTCTAATATTGACAGGTGGACTCAATTACCAATCTTCTTAAAGGGCCTGCTGTGGTGAGAGTCTTTGAACAGACCAAGTACTTCACACCAGGTCGAGGATTACAAGGTAACATTTTAAAATTACTCATAGTTGGGGACAGGTAAAATTAATACATGTATGTAGAAAAAAAAGGAATAATTGATTTCCAGTTCTAGAAAAAAAATTTTTTTCCAAATTGTTGTTACACCAGTTTCATGATTCATTCACTATTGATTCTTTGAAAAATGTATATTTTCAACCTGTTGCAAAATTTTACAACATAAAATGGAATTAAAGTGTATATGATTAAAATGAACTTTCCTATCTACCTTTATAACTTTTATAAAAATAAGATTAGGTCTATTTTTATGAATTTTTTTGTTGGTATCTCTAGAAAATGACATTTGAAATAACTGTTAAAAATATGTTGGAGATAGGTGTAGAGATTAAAGGAATAATTCAGAAGCCTATAGGCTTATAATCTGTCTTTGAGAAGGTTAAAACTCAAGAAATATTTTCTGTCTTTGTTTAGAGTTTCAACAGGAAATGGAGCCTAAGTTAAGCTGTCCAAAAAGACTACGGCTTCACATCAAGCAAGACCCTTGGAATCTTCCCAGTAGTGTCCGTAATCTTGCACAGAATATCAGAAGATTTGTTGAAGGTCAGATTAAAAAACAAAGGAAAATAATGTGTAATTTTAGAAATACTTTTGATATCCCTATACAATCCCAAACCTTTGCATTTTTTATCAGTTAATTTTTTTTTTTTTTTTATGGAGTATAACATAACAGTGGAATAGGAATGAGGGAGAAAAGTCACTCTGAAGAAGATGAAAAGAGAAAATAGAAATCCCAGAAACTTAATTTCAGTATCCTGACAGTAGAAGTTATGAAGTTACTGCCTGAGTAACTTAGGGAACTTGTGAGAAAATAATAGGGAAAGAGAATGACAGTAAACAGTATGGGACAATCTAAGGGAAAGAAAATGAGGCCTTTAAGAAAATAAAGTACATGCTTATTAAATAACCTTTTTACGATACATCTTTACCAACAAGTATTGCATATGAATCTATATGAAAGCCAAAAAACAGCCTGGATCTTAACTTGTCACCCATTTGTGTCCTGAAGCAAATCTAAGATTTCTCCACAAAAAGTGCAGATTAGGTGAGAGGCCAGGCTGAATCTTTGATTTGTCTATATGTGTATGCTTCAAATATAGCAGCCTAGATGTTGCTAGACTTTATTAGGGTATGTGAACTACCTTCCTGGTATAGCATAAAGAAGAAGTGACATCTTCACCTGCATTGCTCTAATCTATTTTTATTTTGAAGATGAAAGGACAAAGATATTTTTTGCACATTTAAAAAAGCATTCTTGGTTCACTGAATTGATAGATTCAATAACAAGGAACCTTGAGTTCAGAGGGGATAATAATAGCAAAAAAAGTAGATATTGTGGTAAAAAATGTTTTAAAAGGCAATTTAATTTAGGCCACTGAGACATTTCTTCACTAAATGCTTTCTAGGAAACTAGTGTCAATATTATGGTTTAGCATAAATTTGTAATTTATGCCTTTAAATTTTTTTTTCAATTTTTAAAGCATCGTATCTTGAAATTAGAGGTAGAAATAAAGAAATTATTCACAGCTGTTTTGTTTTTTGAGAACCTAGCAATTTTTGCTTATGTAAACTTTTAAAATGTAAGGTTAAAAGCACACTCTAAGGTTTCAGGAATTTCACTTTCTCTCTTTTGTTTCATTTTCTTCCTTTACCCCCCCCCCATTGATTATATGAGTAAAGTCACATATAATAATCAATCCCTTCAGTATCTGCACTCCTTTAAGTAATGGGGTGGGAGGTGAGGAAAGTCCGCATATGTGGTGAGAGTCCTGCTTGGGCAATTGAAAGACATTGGACACCTTTTGAAAATGTTTTGTTTGGGTCCAACTTCAAAAACGTAATAGCTGTATACCTTTGTTCTGGCCAGAACCTCACAGGGAATTCTCTTCCCAAATTTTGATTGAATCTTTTGATTCATTTCTTATCTAACTGTTAATTACTAAATGGGTATTGCTTTAGATAAAATGAGAGCTAAAAAAGACCATAGCTAAATAGGGCCAGGTTTTCCCACTGCCATCCACTTGTCTTGGCCTATGTCTTAACATTGGCAGGAGAGAGTGAAGCTGCTGACTTTAAACAGCACTTCCTCTTTTAAATCCAATTCACTTGCAAATCAACACATCACCCTCCTAATATCATCTGGTCCTTTTGGATAACTAAAGATGAACAGCAACTTATTGTGAGGATCAAGTTGATGCATTAACCCATATAAATACATATAAAAGAGAGAATTTTATCCAAGTAATGAGTTCATTTTTTTAAAAATTCTTATTCACTTTCACTGATGACAAATTTAAATTCATTAATGCTCTGTGAATTAACATTTTTCCCCACAGGTAGGAAAAGAGCATTAAAGCTTGATCACATTAGAATTTGTTGTATTCCTAGCCTCAATTGAATTTTCTCGATGAAATATGAATTTTGCCATAGTCTGCTAAAAATTGCTCTGATTTCTTAGATCATTTTGATTTTAACGCATTATTAGTATGAGGGATTAGAACTAGTTCAGTGAATTTGTAAACATAGAATATTCTATCAATGCACCTTCTCTATAACTTAGAGAAGTTGTTCAAGAGCAGTAGTGTTAAAATCAAATACAAATATTGTCCTACTAAGCCATGCTAAAGATCCCCATGAGCCATATCTTGACTTAGAAAATCACATATTAATATTATCTATGTTTCTTGTATTTTTAAATTGTTTTATTAAATATTTCCCAGTTACATTTTAATCTTGTTTAGGCTGTATGTACTCTGAAGAGTTGTGAGCTACACATGGCCTGTAGGCCATATGTTTGACCCTTCTACCCTAAAGCACTACAAAGATTTATGGGACTTGCCTAGGGTTACATCCAATATGTTTCAAAAACAGTATCTGAACTCAATTCTTTGTGACTCAAGGTCAGTTTTTAATCTAATATGACTTTTAGCCTTATGTGACATGACAACATTGGATTGGGAGTTAATAAACTTGAGGTCTAATACTAAGCTGTCTCTTAAGTAGGTGTGTGACTTTAGACCTCAGTTTTTTTTTTTTCACATGTAATATAAGGAATTGGATTAGACAAGCAGTTTTCAACATGTAAACCATAAACCTTTTGATGTCTTGTCATAATTGCAAAGGTTCCACAAATTCATTTGTATACCAAGAAGTTTCATTTTGATTTTGATTCCATTCCAATACATTTCTTAGCTCAGTATAATAAATAAGCAAACATATTTAGAGTGAATAGTTTTACAAATGTATATTTCAATTTAAATTATATATTTGCATGTAGATATATAGCTCTTATAACTAATAAACTAGTAATTCATTTAAAGTTGTTATTAAACTCATAATCTTTTGTCATTTTTAAAATTATTACTACGTGGGTCTAATAAAATATTTTATGCTGAAAAGTTTTTTTTTTTTTTTTTTGGTAAAAAAAAAAATGATGGAAGCAATTAGACCAGTTGATATAGCAGATGTTATATAAATGAATTATTATCCCTTCAATCTCTAAAGTTATGTGATTCTAATGTAGTTCTAATTAATTATATTTTCCCCTAGAGGTGAAGAGTAGAATACTTCTGGCTCTTCTTGAATATACAGGTAATTTTAATTTATTATATGTTCATTATTTTCTACTATTTTGGCAGGTATGGCATATCCACACAATGAATGACATTGCTTTGTGAAGCTCACAGATTTGGTTAACAATATAGTTACTGTTCTTGTCCTTAATGTAAAAACTAAAATAGAAACTAAACATTTTTTTTTCTGTTAAAAAAGTCCACAGACCAGTATGTATACCTAAAGTTATACGTAATGTAAGTATGTAAAAAATCTGTGACCTTATCACTATGAGGATTCCTCTCTACTTATAGATGAAGCAATCCACCCATCATTTACAAAGTCTGGAGAGTTGCTTGAGGTTTGGAGAAGTTAAACCCTAGTCAATTAGCTAGTAAGTATAAATGGCAGTATTAGAAACCAGGCCTTTATGCCTATTTCTAGAACTCTTATCTGTTACACCATGGTGCCTCCCACTGAATATATAAGCTCCTAAATGTATTGTTTTAGAAAACATAAAATGATTAATTAATGTTGCTATAAGTTTGAGTGGATTAACTGCCTTTTCCTCACAATAAAAACTTTCTCCAGAAGCTAAGAAAATAATGAGAAATGAACAAATATTATTTGAGGCTAATGTCCTCAAGAGAAGATCAATTATTTGGTCAGACTATAATTAAAAATGATGTAGACAGTGAGAAGCTATAGAATTATCAACCACCTTTTTAAAAAACCTTAATAATACTCTGATCTCAATAGTACAAGTTAAATAAATGCTACTAAAATAGAATTGACAACAAAGTGTGTTGTCTATTAAATATACTTTCTTATTCATTAATTTCTAAATAATTGCTTGCAAAGCAGTCATTTGAGTGACTCTGACATGCTCACACTTTCTTTTTCATTTTGTGGTTTCTGCCAGCCTTTGATCTCATATTTACATTTTCTGTTATGCCATACATAAAGCAAATGTAAGTATAATTCGGTTTGGTGGCTATATATATGTAGAAATAGACATATCCACAGTTTGCTCTTATAAGACTTTATTCAATTTATCTGACTTAGATCTTATAAATGCTATTCATATTTGGGTCACGTTCTGCATTTTTTTCTGATATAGTCTTCCATCTCCATCTAACCAAACTCTCATTTCTATCTTAGATAAATGCTACTACTTGTATTCCTTGGGAAGCCCTAATTTTATATCTCACTAATGATTCAGTTTAATTTAGCTCATTAAACACAGTTTCTACATAAAAAGATTAATGGAAAACCAACATGCTGAGAATTAAAGTGCTTAAGCTTTAATCTAAGCTCTACCACTTAATGTAATAGCCATGTGACTCTTGGATAAACTCCTTAGGGGCAGGAATTATTTTTGCCTTTTTTTGTATCCCTTAGCTTATTAATTATAATGTAGTAACCTTTAGTAAATGCTAGTCAGCTTCTTGACTTTTTTCTGGGCTTGAGTTTCTGCATCTGTATCATGGGGATATTGGCCTAAAGGATCTCTGATATCCTTCTTTCACCTTTGTTCTATAATATGATTATGTATAAAACATCGTGTGAAACTCTAAGAAAATACAAAGGTAAAGAAATTTCCACTACCACAAAAGGATAGGGAAAATTAGGTATGTATGCAAATACCTACACTTCAAAGAGATCATCTTGAGAAAAGCAGAGAGTACTATGATAATACTTAGGTTGGAAAAATTGTTCTGGAAACAATTTAGATAGAGTGCTCAGTGCATGAAAGGGAATAGAAGATGCAAAAATAAAACAAAACAAAAAACATGAAGGCGATTGTTGTTCAGAGATTTTTCAGTGTTATCTGACTTGATTTGAAGTTTTCTTGGCAGAGATAGTAGAGTTCTTTGCCATTTGTTTTGTCATTTCCTTCTCCAGGTCATTGGACAGATGAGGATGCAAATGGGATTAAATAACTTGCCCAGGGTCACATAGCTAGTAAGTATCTGAAGCCAGAATTGAATTCAGAAAGAAGAATCTTTCTGACTTCAGGCCTGCTACTCTGGTCATCATCTATATGCTCTAAGAAGTAAATTAGTAGCAGGTTATAGAGGGCCCAACTGAGGAATTCAGGCCATCAGGTGTTTTGAATAGATGAATTACATGATCCAATCCAACCATGAGGAATGTTAATGTGCTAGTAGTTGTATTAATTGAAGAGAGAAGAGGAAAACACTTAGAAAGCTACAAGGGCAAATTCAAGGTATTGAGTTAAGGTTGTGGGTTTAATATGGTTGAAGGGAGGGAAGAAGAAACCGTTTGAAAGGAAAAAAATCAGAAATAGAAGAGATAGGAATCAAAAACTCATTGAATAGGTGGGATATAAAGACATAAAGAATCAAAGATGTCACTAAGGTTTCAAGAATGAATGACTTCCACCACATTAAAAAGACCTAAAGAGCCCAGAAACTGCAAACCAATCAAAATTTTAATCCCTTGGCTGGGCAGAGAAAAATGGCAGCTAATAGCAATTTAGGTTCAAAGTTAAATGTCCTTGGAATAGTCACATATAGGTATATTAGTTTTATATAGGTGACTCTCTTATTAAAAAACACTGTAGACTTGGTTTCTCTTCAAATGCTATTTTATGAAGTGATAATGTCTGTAATCCATTATCATTTCTTCTGAAATATTATGCAAGCGAGATTTTCAAAAAATATATTTAAATATATAAATATTTTATCACATTTAAATAAAATATTTAAAAAAAGAATGAATGTCTTCAAGAATGGCTGTATCTTTTGTAGATATAAGAAAAGTAGAGAGAAAATAAGGATTTGCAGAAAAACTTATCAATTTCTGTAATGTTTACATGGAATCAGAACACATAGTAATTTTTTTTAAATAAAGCTTTTTATTTTCAAAACATATGCATGGATAATTTAACAACATTGACCCTTGCATAGCCTTGGGTTCCAGATTTTCTCCTCCTTCCTTCCAGCCCCTCCCTAGATGGCAAGCAATTCAATAAACATATGGTGATATTCAACAAACAAATTGAAATTTGGGTCTATTTATCAAGGTTCTATGATTTGATTTGGGAGTCATTGGAATGGTGGTAATTGAAGTTTTGGGAATCAGTTATCTTTTTAGGTGACAGAAAAACAGAGAAACAGAGACAGACAGAGATAGAAGAGAAGAGAGGAAAGAGAGAGAGGAAAAGGGGGAAGAGAAAAGAAGAAAGACTGGGGGGGGGAAGGAAAAGGGAAAGAAGAGCAGAAAGAAGAAAGGATAGAAGGAGGAATAATAGAGCCTAAGAGAAAATCACCAGGGGGAGCAGTAAATAGTGTTTAGGGTTTGGAGTCAGAAAGACCCAAATTCAAGTCCCATCTTAGAGACTCAATAGCTGCATGATCCCTGGGCAAGTCATGTTATCTGCCTTGTCTTAGTTAAATGGAGTTATTATAGCATCTACCTCCCAGGATAATTGTAATAGTTAAATGAGGTAACATATATTAAACACTTAAAGCACTACATAAAAAGCTAGTTATTATCAAAATTATCTCTATTAAAAAGTGGAACCAGAGAAGGAGGCAATCAAGATGTTAGAGTAAGTTGTAGAAGATGGCAATATTTAAGGGGGGAAAAAATCAAATGAGTGAGTTACTAGAAAGAAGGGAGTGATTATAAGTGTCAAATATATCCCAAAAGTCAATAAGCTTGACAACTAAGATAGATCATTTGATTTGGCAATAAGGAGGTAATTGCTGACTTTTGAAAAGGTAGTTTCAGTGTGTTTGGTTAGGAAAAAAAGAATGTGGAAATAGTATCCTTTGAAAATGAGGCTCTATTCCAAATGCAAGGATACGATAGGGTGACATGGAAAGATATTTCCTCTAAACATGTGAAGAATTTCTGATACCCAGGACCTAAGTAGAAATATATAATTTCATTGTTTAAGCTAAAAGTAGCTTGTATCTGGCAAATTAAAATCTTTACATCAAAATTTGGGTTGCGGGAAAGAAGAGTTTGGCTGGAAACATTTAAAGTGAATAGATCTGTGAATATACTTTGGGAGCTCCAGATTGAGAGCTAATTTGGTAAGACCTCTTGAACTTGTGTTATTTTTCAGCTTTATTCCAGCTTCTTAAAAGAGATAGAAATTTCTCTTATCAACATCAATAATGATATTTCTATCTCAGTATTGTATTGAGAGGGATAATGTGTGGAGGGATAAAGAAAAGAAAGATATTAATGAGATATTTTCTGTTGGTGATTGAAATCTTACAAGAAAACATTTTCCTTGTGTAATTACTATTCAGAAAAGTCACTGAGCTTGGGTATTGAGCAAGGGCAATAAAGTTTTAGTCTTTCTCAATTTTCATTAATTTTTAAGGGAAAAATATCTTTGTTAACTTTACAAAATGAAAGGTTAATAATGGAAACTACATTGAAAGTGATTGAGGAATTAACAGGGAAGAATTCACATCAGGTGTTGATTACTCTTTTAAGAAGTTGGACAGTAAAAAGCGAGAAAAGGATGATAGGTACCTCAAAAAGAAAAAAAAAAGAAACAGATGAAGTGAAGTTGTTATAAGATATGAATTCATGACCACATATAAGTGGAAGGAAAAGAGTCATTGGCAGTGAGAAATTAACAATGCTTGAGACAGGGAGTTTGATCCTGCAGAATGTGAAAGGGTTTGAGGTTTAGTGCATAAGTCAGTGTAGTGTTGCGATTTATAAGGATACCTTTAGCCCTGAGGCTTGGGTGAAGAAGATGATATTGATGATATATGAAAGCTTTGAAATTTAAAAGAAAAATTTTCAATCTCCATAAAGTAGGACCATTTGTTATATGCTAAATGGGAATAGTAGGCAGAGTAACTCTTAGCCTGTATAGGAGGGAAGTTGCAGAAGAGCTACAAAGAGAGGAGTATTTTCTATATCACCACAACTATTAAAACATCAATAGTAATGAACAAAATGCTGCCATTTAAAAAAATGTGGAGTAGATGTCTCCATAATAAGTGGTTTTAGGGAGTATTTAAATGCTATAGTGAATCTCAAATCTTCAATAAGTTCAAAAGTCATTTAATTTGAGTGTACCTGAAATATTGTCCTTTTGTAGAAACAAATGTCACATAAAATAAGTTTATGTTTAAAAAAAACTATTGGAAGCAGAAAATATATGTCATAATTTTTGCTGTATTTTTAATTGTGAAGCAGAAGTCTGGTAAATAATTGTAAATTGAAAATGAGCTATGGGAAGACCTTGGAATTTACTATAGAATATGGAAGACTTAGTTTCTGTTCTTCATTCTGTTTCCGCCTCACTCTGTGATATTAAGCAAATTCCCCCTTCAAAATTGTTTTTTCATCAACAGGAAATTAGAACAATAAATTTTGCTATTATTTCAAATATAAATAAGATGGCAATTTCTGCTACATTACATTTCTTTGAAAGGGAGTAATGTTGTGTGTCAATTTGTACAAAGAAAGAGTTCTGGTCTGTGGTTGGCAAAAAATTTTTTTCTGTGTAGTACCTTTAATTATTAGTCTACAGCTCAGTATTAATGATGTAATAATTCATCCAGTTAGATGTTCAGGGACTTGTAGGAACCTTTAAGGGTTCTTAGTCAGAGAGTTTACCTCCTGTTCAAAAGAGGAACATTGTCATGGGAAACTCGTAGAAATTAATTAAGCATGGACTATGTTTAAGGAAATGGAGACATCGTTTAAATAACCACTTAGGTCATATTACTCTGGGTAAAAAGTCAGTTGTAAGCATAATTAGGCATTAGATTCCACCAAGCGTTAATTATGGCACCTGAAAGATTGATAAGTTTTGAATAGATCTTTTAATTTGTTAAGTTAAAATAGAAAAGAATAACAGATCTGAAAGATAAAGACTTCACCTCTATTTTAAAAAAAAGAGGAAAACATTTTCTTTCAGTAGTAATTTGGAGATAAACGCTTTTAAGCGATGGCAACTGTTTTGACTTTATGTTTATCCATGTTCAGAAAAGAACAAGGCTTCTCTTACCATGAACCTTGTGTTTCTCCAATCTATATTATCATAACTTTTCATGTAATTAAGAAAATGATTAAATTAATTAAGCTAGTGGTAGACATACTCCTCCAGTAATTCCCTCAAACTTTTAAACTTGGTCACATTAGACATTATTGCTTCAAAGATGTGACCAAAGAGGTTTATTTGCAGATGCTATCTAAACATTGTTGTATCTGACAGCTGTTGAGATCCACTTGGTTAGAACTCAAGAATTTTTATCCTTTTTTTCTTTTTTGGTGAGCCAGGTGGGGTTAAGGGGGGTTAGGATCACACAGGTATTAGTTGTTAAGTATTGGGTCAGATTTGAACTCAGATCCTCCTGATTTCAGGGCCTGTGCTCCATCTAACTTCCCAAGAACTTTTTTAAGTAGCTAATAAATCTACACATAACAGTATTTTTAAATTTTCTAGTGAGATTTAGAGAAGATCAAATCTTAAGGATAAAATAAAAGTTCACAAAAATTCATTAGGAAAATTTTAGTTATTTATTTGATAACTAGGTTTAACATCTTGGATACAAAATGTAAGATTTTTTTTTTACTTTTCTGCTAACCAAATTAAATACTGAACCTTGGCTGGAGAGTTGGGGGGAGCAATCAGAAGAATGGATTTTTGCATTTTCATCTCAGTACTTAAAAATTAAATAGTTTCATCAATAAAATAGAACAACACTGATTTAGAGTCACATTTATTTGCATAATTTATAGCAACTTTGAACCAACTCCCTGTACTTTCTTGGCAAAAGAGTATGTGAACCCTGGCATTAAAAAACAAACAAACAACAACAACAAACCCACTTTGGTGGCCAAATCTTCACTTTGTTATTTTGTCCAGAGATAAACAAACAGTTTTTTCCACGATTCAGATTTTGTGATAATTTTCCTCTGTAATTGAGTAAATAGAAAACTTTTTTTTTTTGTGGTCAAGAGCTCAGATGTTTTAGATCATCTTTTCTATGGAACAACATGAAGCCCTAGGGTGGACTTCTTACTAATTAACCCTTTACCTGGAATAGGTAAGGCTCAAATACAAATAAAAGTTTTCACTACTACAGTTTCTAAACTTATTGTAATAGAAGATATTAATTAATGAAAATTGATCTCTGTTGAGGTATATACGTTTTTTCCTATCCTGAAGAAGAGAGTGCTGTTAAAAGTATAATTTGGTTTAAATGTGAAAACTTTACATTACCAAATGCAATCTGAAAAATTTAATATTATAAAATATTATAAGTGAGAGGAGGATTATTAGATGCCTCAGATATTTCCTCTTCTTTAATTATGCAGTAATCCTTATTATCCCTATTAAATAGTCCTCAAATTAGCATCTATGGTCCTGTTTTGTATTTGCAAATTTAAACATTGATATTTCTGTGGTTAAATAAATGCTCTCAAAAGCAAATTCTAGAATCCTAAACAAGAGGAAAAAAAGCAGTTCTATGGAAGATTAACATTTCATAGAATGCTAGAGCTAGAAGGGATATTGTTGATCATTTAATTACATTCTCTAATTTTATAAATAATGAAATTGAAATCCAGACAGTCAAATTGAGTATCCCAAAACCAGAAAACAAAGCTGGAACTAGAATTCTTATTTTCTGGGAACTGTTGTTTCTGAAATAAATCTTGGTCTGTCTTTAAAAATGATTTAATAGCAACAAAATAATTATAACATGCAAATATAGTTTAATTATTTCTTAAAATTGCATTTAATTCCATTGTTTTATAATATAACATTGCTAAAGGCAGTATTTCAAAATAAAATATGTTGAAAATGAACATTTTTTTCCTTTCTTTATCTTGTTTGTTGAATAGGAAAACTAAGAACAAATTGTGAATGTAAGTGCTTAATTAGGTCAAATCTTCAATCTGTGGTCTCTTTCAAAGTTGTTTGTTATATGTTTTTGGATCACAGACAGTGAGATACAGCTCCGAAGAGACATGGTTTTCTGCCAAAGTCTAGTAGCCACAGTCTGTTCTTTTTCTGAGCAACTAATGGCTGCCTTAAATCAGATGTTTGACAATAGCAAAGAGAATGAGATGGAGACTTGGGAAGCAAGTAGACGGTGGCTGGAACAGATTGCCAATGCAGGAGTTCTTTTTCACTTTCAGTCACTACTCTCACCCAATTTGGTAAGTCACCATTAAAATTCTATTTCTTTCCCTAAAAATTTTGGTGGGTTGTAATATATGTGTTATTCATGTTATTAGGAATATTTATGCATCCTTCATTATTTCATTCTTTTAGCATATTAGCTGCTGGTTCTACTAATCAGGTTTACATTAAACACCTACTATGTGCAAAGCATAATACTTGACTTTAGGGAAGATAAACTTTAAATTAGATTGTTTCAGCAAATTGTCTGATCTTATAGAACTTATAGCCTAGTAAGAAAATATGGCATACTCACAAATGAATTATTTGAAATTATTTTAGTAATAATGATAATCATAGGCTCACAAAACTTTATCAGTGGATAACATCTTAGCTGCATCTATTAATACTTCCACCTTTAACAAATTGATCATTTAACATCTCCAGTCTCATTCTCCTAACCTGTATATTGAGATGATTATATTAGAGGATTCATGTAGAGTTGCCTTCCTCTAAAATTCTGTACTTCTAAGAAACATGAATGCCGGAGAGGTCAAATGATTTTTCAATTGTCACAGTACTTGTTACTGAAAGCCTTGGAAACATTTCCCATTTTTTGACTATTATCTATACCTATTATACTGCACTTCCCTGACAAAATTGTTTTGTTACTTTAAGTGTACTTAATACACAGATTCTTTCCTGACACTTCAGTTCAAGTCCTTCCATTTGTTAATTGATATGTATGTCTCAGCAATGACTAGAAAAAATCATCAGAGAAGAAAAGCTGTTTCTGCTGTTATTTCTTACTTATCTTCTGGAACAGAAGAGAAGCTTGTAATAAAATCAAAGCCCTCACTATGACTTGTATTTTGGACCTTATGTTTGATAGACAACCTATGACAGTGTTCATGGCTGTAAAGTTTGACAATCTGTTTAGAATAGTGTAGTTCTCTTTTGTCCTCTTAAAATTTGAATGTTCCCATCACAACAATAAAATACATTTTGTTTATGCATTTTTTCATATAATGGATATAAAACAAATATGATAAAATATTTAGGAAATATTTCTAGAGCAAATTCTAAATCTTACAACAGATGTTTTTCCATGGTTCTGGTAGTGCAGTAACTGAAAAATTATTAATTAACTAATTCATTTTGATTTATCACATTTCATAAAGCTTTTTCTATCTTGATTTCTGGAGAATTTAATTTTATAATCAACTTTACATTTGAAGTCATCCTCTGAACATCCTATACACAAACACATATACACATAGACACACACATCAAAAAAATGCTTGAGTCACTGCTCAGAAGCTACAGATATAATGATATCTTAGCTGCATCTAATAATACTTAATGCTTAATTAATTAATTGATACTTAATAATCTCTAATATCCAGAAGTTTATTGTGAGTAGATGATTGGCCTTTATGAAAAATCCTCAAAATAATTGGCTCATAGGAAAAGCCTTTGGAGATTATTTAATCTGATGCTCTTTTGCAGATATAGACACTTAAAGTTGAGAGAAATTAAATTACATGTCCAGGGGCATACAGATTGCAAATGATAGGACTTAGGATTTGAATCGAGGTCTTCTAACTCTGAACCCAGTACGTTTTTCATGGCATTTATCTTCAGTACTGTTTAGTTGACTTCAGTAGTGGAGTTTAACTTGAAATCTATGAACATTAAAAATGCATTTTATTTCATGGTAATTGATTTATTTTATAGTTATAGGCATTTTATTTTATGTATTTAATTCTTAGAAGGGGTCCATAGGTTTCACCAATATATCAAAGAGCTTTCTGACATACACAAAAAGACAAACAATCAAAAATTGGAAGTTCAGTCTAAGAGAAAACAAAAATCAAAGCAATCCCTGACTTTTTATAGGTTGAGTTGTCTGAAAATGGCATGGATGACTTCGTAACTAAGAGTTCCTCATTGTTAAAAGTATGATGAGACAGTATAATTAGCATAGTATCATATATAATGTTGGACTTTATGTGCTACAGGGAAGGTCTTTTCAATTTGGAGTCTTCTTTGTGTTGTGTCCTTCGCAACAATAGCAAGCAACTTTGTTGTGTATGTCTCCCTATTTTATGCCTGACTTGATACTTATAATTAGGGAGTAATCAAACAAGCTCTCTCTTGTTGTAGATGGGATGTATATCCTTCATAAAGTCCTGTTCAATACCTCTTCATGATGTGAAGGTAAACATGAGTTCACAAAGAGCTATGCTAGGTAAGCATAAGATTTGGCATTTCTACCATGCTGGAACGACTTCAAGTAGTCCTCAAAGTGGGACATTTCAAGGATAATCCTTGCTAAGGAAAACTTCTCAACAGTAGGCTGGCCATTTGGTGATGAATTCATTGGCAACTTATGGAAGGGCTATTACTTAGCCCTTGACTGATTGTGTTCTGGGGATTGTGTGAAATTCATTTTATTTAATTCAGTCCAATTCAGTAAAATGCTTTTGAATGTATGATTTGTCAGATGCTGTGCTAGATGCTAAGGGAAACATCAAAATAAATAAAATGTAGGCTCTTCTCTCAAGATTATTCTTAGTTCAAGTTCTTAATTTGTGTGTGTGTGGGTCATGGTCTAATGATGCCTATGAATTCAGAATAATGTTTTAAATGCATAGAATACATGAGAGAAAAGAAATAATTACTATGTATTGAATTAAAGACGTAATTTTTTTCCCACCTAAGTTGATAGATTGTGTACAGTCTTTCTGTGGTTAAGAACTCATCATATAATAGAAGAATAATTCATATTTACAAATAACTCTTAAACAAATTAAATTCCCTAGTTTCTAGGTATATAAAATAAATGGAAATAGTTCTAGAAATGGTCTGAGGAAATACAACCATTTTTATCTAAGAAAAATCTATGATAGTTTTGTGGAAGAGGCATTTGATGTATTTGATGCATTTAAACTGGAAAAAGTGGGAATGAGGGGAATGTTTTTCAACATAAGGCATATCATAGCAAAATCAAGGAGGTACAAGAAAATAGGATTTATTTCTGAAATAGTGAGCAGCGCAATATTAACAGAGTATGGAGTGTATGGAGTGGAATAGTATAACATGACCAGAAAACAAACTTGAAACATTATTTTGAAGCTTTCAGGGGGAATTCCATGCTTTGGAATTTAGGCTTCTTTTTTATTATTATTTTGTATTATTCTGAAAAGTGGAGTGAAGTGATTAGAACTGAATTAAGATGATAAATCTGGCTGCCATGAAAAAGAGACTGGAGGTAAAGAGACTAGTTAGGGGAAATAATTTTGCATGATAGTGATGAGGGAAGGAATAGAGAAAAGGGATTACATTTTTAGAAATATTGCTGATGTGGGACGGGTAGCACCAGGCAATTAAAACAAAATGCTGATGCCTCTTTATTTGGAGGAATCAAACAGAAAAGATAATTGAGGAATTGCTGCTACTAAAGCTTTTGGCATGGGTGTCAGGAAAAATGATGATGTCATTAATCAAAAACAAGAAATTGTAGAGGTAAGATTTTGGTAGATGTTAAAATTATTTTGCACATATAGTGTCTTTTTATCTTCTTTGATCTTTTTGAGGTTGTAAAGAACTGGGAATCAAGGAGGTAACCATTAATTGTGGAAATACATTAATTTGATACCATTGTGTTATAAGAATGAAGAAAGTTTCAGAAATGCCTGGGTAAACTTGTATGAACTAATGAAGAGCAAAGTCAGCAGAAGCAGCATAATATAATACAATTCCAAAAACATGATAACAAATAATATATACCATTCTATACCATACCAAACAGTTCAAATCACATTTATTAAACACCTACTATGTGACGGTTATTGTAATAAGCACTGGGTACATAAATAAGAAAAAAAAAAGTATCTCTGCCCTCAAGAAGCTTATCATCTAGTAAATGAACACAAGGTACAAATGCAAACTAAAAAGTGTTTGGGGTAGAGGGTGAGGGGAGAAGGTATTCAGCATAGAGTCATGATGATGATGGATTTGACTCTAAAAAGTGCAGCTCATGGGAAATGGACAGTTCACTAGGCTTTTTAGCCCTCTTTATGTAGAAGCTTTGAGAAGAATTTTTGCTCTGTCCTTTTTAATATTACAATCAGAGAGGCACGGGGTACTGGTCAAAGTGATTTGGTCTCCTTAATGATTTTTAATGAATTTTCTAGTGATGAATTTGAAGTGACACATGGTAGGGTCAGGGTATAATGATTGTGGAGTTGAATCCAAGGAGTAGCTGATGAGGTAGTTGAGGGGGGAGATGAAAAAGAATTCTGTATACTTCATTGCAGAGAGATAATGGACTAATATGCAGAATCAGAAATGTATTCTGAACATAGGTAACATGGAAATTTGTTTTGCTTGACTATACTTATATGAGAGAAAGTTTCCTTCCTTCCTCCCTTCCCTCCCTTTCTCTTTTCTTTCCTTTCTCCCTTCCCCTTTTTCCTCTCCTGACTTCTTTCTTCCTCCCTTCCTCCCCTCTCCTCTCTCCCCCTTTCTCCTCTCCTCACATTTCCTTTCTCCTCTCCTTCCTTTCTTTTCCTTCCTTCCTTCCTCCATTTCTTCCTTCTTTCCTTTTTTCCTTTATTCTCTTTGGGGGTATGAAGAAAAACATGCACTATTCTCCAAATAGTAACTTGATAAATGCAAAAACTGGTTGAAAAAAAAAAAGGTAAAGTGTTAAAAATGTAAATTGCTCTAGCATATGTTTTTATTTTTCATCTTTTTATTTCCAAGTGTATAATATAGGGCTTGTGACAAAAAAAAGACTTTTAATATCTACTTTTTGGATAGGTTGGTTGCAAAATGGATAGTGCCAAGCTTGGAGTCAGAAAGAATCATCTTTCTGAATTCAAATTTGACCACAGACACTTATTAGCTGTGTAACTAAAACAAATCACTTCATCTTATTTGCTTCAGTTTCCTCATCTGTCAAATGAGCTGGAGAAGGAAATGGCAAAACACTCCAATATCTTTGCCATGCCCCCCCCCGCAATGGAGCCATGAAGAGTCAGACATGAGTAAAAGCAATTGAAATATAAGAACAAGAACAAAACTAATTTTTTGGTTAATTTTTTTTCTATAGAAAGATACTGTGCTTAGTTTTGAACATATCAAGATCATAGGTTCATCTTCATATTTAAAATAAGTTTTCTCTTTAGGAGTGGAAGCAATGCAACCAAGTGCTGGAAAGTATGTACAATGTTAGTACATAAAAGTTAACTTGCAGAAATTAAAATAGCATTTCCCCCTATTTTGGATCAGTTTTTGCTAACATGCTATGGAATTGTGTGGGACAGACCACAGGCTCAAATAAATTAAGGTGATTTCTCAATGTAAAAGCGGAAAGGAATTTTATTATGATCTTGTGAGAAATAGTGTCTCCCTCCCACCAAGTACTCAAATAAAGAAAGACGAGCCAGTTAAAAGACAAGAATTATATAGGGGCCTAGACTAATACTCCCTATAGACTGGGTTTTTGCCCTGAATAGTCAAGACAAATGACCTCACATTCTAAGTCATAAATGAGGAAAAACTTTCAACCCAACCACATTTTTAGGATTACCAAATTACCTTTTATAGGAGTTTCAGTGCCAAGTCCCAACTTAGTCTCACAAAGAAAAAGTCCCACATCTTGTAAACCATGTGATCTTTAGAGAAAGAAATCTGGCCCTTGGACACAACTGACCTTCACTCAGTTTTTACAATATTGTCTTCATCTTGTGAGACAGCTTTCACAGTACACTTCATTCAATTCTCCCTCTCTTTCATCAGTTGAAAGCTTCTCACATCAAAATTTATACATTTCTTCAACTTCCTGATTGACTTCATTTTATGGTCTGAAGAGGTCTGACCTATCCTCCCAGGCTCTGGTTCCCTTGTCTCTTGAGCACCATCAATCATGCTAATCCATCATCAATCACACTAATCCCATGATGGTACCTTCTATCTTAATGATTTTGGACCGAGTTTTCTGAACCACATTGGTAATAAGTTGCATCATACAGGGCAGATATAACTCCACTAAGGAGAAATCATAAAGTCTGTCTCCAACAAATTCCTCCAAACCAAGACTACCAAGAGGTGTTAAAAGGGGAGTTCCAAGTTTGAATCATTACATGTACTAATTTTCTGATGTGTTTGGTTATATATTTTACCAAGGCTCAAATTTTTTTTCTGAAAACATGGTTTTTTCTCATGGGAATATCAACTATGAAATCACCCAGACAGTTTCCTCTTTTCCTTGCCCTTCATTCTAATCATCTTGGATAGTATAGATTGGGAATAGGAGGGCTCACCAAGTATTATGAGTATAGCCTTCCACAGACATCTCCTTCTTATTAACTGGAGTTTTCTTCTTGGGCTCAGGTAGCTGGGCCACCTATTATCCCAATCAGTTATGTCCCCCATAATTTGAGTAGATAACCATTCACAAATAAAGATGCCTACCACAACAGAAATTCTAAAATAAATAGACAAACACATGTACCTCGCAATAAACTGACTAGGCCAAATACTCACTTAACTACTTTAGGATATAATACCACATTTTTGTTTTGAATTGTGCTCATAGCTTCTACTGACCATTTGCTCTGATTATAAAAACTTGCCATTAGAGAAAAAAAAAGGGACGTAATTATAATAACATCAAAACAGGTCCTTCAGGCCTTGGCCTGAGAGCATATACGTGATAACAATTCCACCTTAAGCCAGATCCAGGAATAATTAGGTGGCTTCTTATTCAAAAGAACACTACTGGGAAACTGAGTCAGAAGGATTCCACCTTAAGCAGAGGCCAAGGTCCTCAAACTCTTGCCCAGATACTAACTTCCACCTATTAAATGATTCAGGATCACATTCTTCTGAGTAGCTTGTGGAATATTTCTTTCAGATGGTGGATCACTGGCTTGATGATGCATCATAGTCATACCTGAATTTAAAACTCCAGATTATATCAGCTACAGTTCTAAGAGATTTTATCTCCAATAGCAAATCTCATGAATCAAAACTTCAGGTGAATTTAGCCCTCAAGAATCACATAACCTAAATAGGTATTGACTATGACTTTACATTGATAACAGTAAGAGATTCATCCTAGAAGATTCACATCTTATCTTTCATATCTAAGTAGATGGTTTTAAGTTCAACATTATGCAAATCATTTTGTCTTTAAAATGCTCAATACATAGAAAAATTCTAAATTGCAAATTGTCTATAACAGAAATATGTTTAAAGAGACAAAGGCAAAAACTTATTCTCAGAATCCCTTTAAACAATGAATGCAACTTTAAGATGACTCCATACAACCAATTAAAACTCATATAGAATATAGAATATCCCAATTTTACATAAAAGAACCTTATCAGAATTAATATTAATAATTTCTTCATTCTTTAAAAAAATGTTAATTCCACTTCCTCCAATTGAGGAGTCCCCTTTTTGGGGGGGGGGAGAATATAAGTAATATGTACAACACCATTATTGTTAAATTCTTCTAAGCACAAACATTCCCATTTCCCACCAAAACATTCCTAATTGCAGAGTCAATTTTAGAGATGATAAATTGCCCTTAATGGTACATTCTTGAGTTCCTCCATAGGTCCTGTAAGTCTGGTGTTCTTCAGCCTCTGCATTTATAACATTTGGTAAAGGTGTTGTCTGGGTCAGCAATCCTTGTTTCCTAAAGGTTAAAAAGGGATGAGGACTCTGGCAGTACATAATTCCTTAAAAAACTAAATCCTTTGTTTCGAAAGAGGGTTTTCTCTTTCTAAATCAAATCTAAACCAAACCAATCTCATATGAGAAAAGTCCCAGGTCACTTCTGGGAACCATTCTAATTCTTTAACAAAGGAATAAGCAAACATTTGGTCCAAGGCAATTTAGTCCCCAACATCAATTTAGTAATCAGTTTCTTAAGAATATGATTCATTCTTTACATTTTCCTGGATGAGAGCAGATGGAATTGCCACTCAATTTGCAATTCTTCCCCATTATTCCTTATAAAACCTTAAAAGTAAACTATGTCCCTTTTATAGAATCAATAATCTCTACTCCATATTTAGGTACAATTTGTTCCAATGTTATTCCACTAACCCCTCTTAAAAGTGGTAGAGTTCAGAAGAAAACTTCTATCCATCCTCCTCTATCTGTTTCCCCACTGGTGTCATTTCATTAAAACCTAACCTAAATATTCTAGAGCAAGGCTCCCTCTCACTCTGGGAGACACCCCCTCTATACTTTCCTATTTATCTTCAGACATGTTCTTTTAGATACAATTTTTTCTGCAATTACACATATTCCTGTGCATCAGATTTTCTTGCTTTTACTTCTTTGTTAAAGGAAGAAAGCAAGATAAATCTTAAGATTAATATTCTAAATAGCTTTGGATCAAATTTCACAAAAATTATGTCACATATCTAGCTGGGCTGACAGAATGTTAAAACACAGCTCATACAATTTTTTACAAATTACCCAATATTCTATTTAGCAAGCAACATAGTAACTTAAGTATATTTCATCTAATTAAGAGATAAAAACATGTGACCTCTATAGATAACCCTCAACTCAAGAGTTGATTCAAGGGTCTCACAGGTCACTTACCCTTTGATGTCCTATGCATAAAAGTTGCCTGATTGACTGCCATCAATCTCTTCTACTTGGGATTTGCCATGGATTTACTGGCTTATGTTTTCCCTTGAATTTCTCCCCTTTGGGTCACTTTACCTTGAAGAGCAAGGAAGGTCTTGGAAATTAACAGGCTGCTTAAAGCTCGAGACTTACCCATTTACCAGGTCATGCAATCCTGGACAAGCCCCCATAAACTGTGTAGGACAAAGACCACTGATTCAAATATATGAAGGAGATTTCTCAAGGTAAAAACAAAAAAGTAATGTTACTATGATCTCATGAGAAAGGGCATCTCCCTCATTCAGAATTAATGTTTATGTTACTTTTTATCCTGTCACAAGCAATATTCATTATATTTTTATAGAGAAATTCAGCTAGTGGCACATCTTGTTTTATGTTTTCACAGCTACATATCCATTAAAAAAAAACAAAACAAGAAATAAGACAGGGGTATATTGCCTGTCAATGAAATGGGTTCAAATTTTATGGATGAACTTTTAATTTCTTTGATTGCTCAGTATTCATTCCAATAAAAAGGACATTTTCTTATTTGACCCCTAAGAATGAGAATTCAATTATTATAGCCTAGGTTACCAGGATGTATTGATTGGAAAGGATCTTAAATGTAATCTGGACCAACCTTTTGTTTTATAGATGAAGAAAAAGAAATTCAGAGAGGTCAAGTGATTTGCTTAGGGTGTCACAATAAATAGCAAGTTTATGATTTAAAAGCCTTCTTTCTGACTTCAGATCTCTGTCACTCCATATAGCTCCGTTTAAGTTAGAGAGTGCAACTTTTTATTAAGCACTTACCAAGTACTAGGAATGCAAAATGAAAAACAGAATCCTTATTTTTTTGGAGGGGGATGCTAGAAAGATTTATTTTTCATTCTTGCAAGAATGTGCGCTTACATTAGTAGACACATCTTTGAAACTCAAGGCATCATTTTATTTTCTATCCTGAAGCACAAGTCCCTCCCCTGATTCCTCTTTATTTGGATGTTACTGAAGTTATAGTCCCTGCCTGCAAGGAATTCACATTCTAGAACAAGGAAGATAACAGAGGGATAGAGGCAAAGAACAAAAGATTCTTTTCAAATCTCAGACCACACCCCGGAGAATACATAATCCAGCTCTTGCCCCCAAGGAGTTTACCTTCTTACATTCTTTTGGAAGAGATAACCTGCACCCAACAAGAGAGTTTTTAAACTCTAAAAGTACCTTTCTCTTGAGAGGAGACAACATATAGGATAGTGTTCAGCTGATGGATGGATCAAAACATCTGTTGGTCATTGGGGTCAGAACTACTGTAAGGTCAATGATGTATAAACTATAAACCACTACAATTAAACAAGTAGGTTGAATTAGATCATTTCAAAATGCCATTACAGCTCAGAGCTGGTATTTTCTGTAGGTGAATATTATAAACTGAGGAAGACTCAAAGTTAATATTCTCGTCCTGATGAAGAATAATCACTTGTAAAAGCTCCATAGTTTCTATTCTAATTAATCTTTTAAATCAGAAACTGTCACAATGAAAAAAAAAGTTGACTAGGGCATAAATTGCTTTTTAAAGCTACCACTTGGAAACAGAATGACCAATATTCATTAAATATTTTTCTCATAAATTTATTAATTTATAATACACATTGTTTTATGAATCTTGTTGGGAAAGAAAAACCAGAGCAAAAAGGACAAACATGGGAGAGATTAAAAAAAAAACACAGAAAAAAGAAGTGAGCATAGCATGTGTTGATTTACATTCAGTTTCCAAAGTTCTTTTTCTGGATGCAGATGGCATTTTCTGTCCAAAGTATACTGGGATTTCTTTGGATCGCTGAACCACTGAGAAGAACCAAGTCTGTCCCAGCTGGTCATTGCACATTCTTGTTGTTATTGTGTACAATGTATTTCTGGTTCTGCTTGTTTTACTCAGCATCAGTTCATGTAAATTTTTCCAGGTCTTTCTAAAATCAGCTTGTTAATCATTTTTTATACAACAATAATATTCCATTACCTTCATATACCACAGCTTATTGAGCCATTCACCAACTGATGAGCTGCTACTCATTTTCCAATTTTTGCTAACACAAAAAGAGCTGCTACAAAGATTTTTGCGCATGTGGGTACTTTCCCCTCCTTTATAATTTCCTTGGGAAACAGACTCAGTAATGACACTGCTGGGTCAAAGGATATGCCCAGTTTTATAGCCCTTTGGATACATTTCCAGATTGCTCTCCAGAATGGTTGGCTCAATTCACAACTCCCCCTGTGATGGTTTTCCTTGGAAGGCAGCTTTAGTCTCAGTTGAAATAAATAATTACTCTTAAATCTCAGCCAGCTGCTAAAAATGCAAATGTTTATTGCTCCTTACAAATTAGCCCGGTTAGTTGATGCCTATCTCTCTGCCTGGCTCCAAGAGATCTTGTAGTTTTGTCCTTGGTTTCTGCCTCTGCTTTCTTCAGCCTCCAGCCAGCTCCGACTCGTGGCTTCTCAATCTCCAGTCTGTGGATTGAGTAGTCTTTTCTTCCAGAGTGTTCTGTCTCAGAGCCCTGTTGATGTTCCGGAGAAATTCTTCTAGCTCCAAGAGCTTCCTTCATTTTTGTGATCTCCCAAAGGTTAACTCCGCCTTCTGGAGGGAGAGGGATTCTGGGTTATCTCCCAGAGTACTCTCTGGTCCTAAGAGAGGTGTGAATTCAGACTAAGCCCTACATGTGTGAACTCCATTGAGTACTTTTATGAGCTCTCTAAAGGTGTGAACACAAGCATTGTTTCCATCAGTTCCACCTAATACCTCGTTTCAAGTTCTGGCCCAAAATCAGATCAAATCAACTCCAATGTCTTCACACTTTGTAAAGAAATGTCTTAACACTTTGTAAAAGATTCCAACATCTCCCCTTTTCTTTTGATTTAGAACATAGGTGGTCATAACCTCCTTGACTTCTTAAGGAGGTGAGAACTCCAAAAAGGTGATCACACCTTCCCTGATATCTCAGGAAGGGAGATGAAAATATCAAAGGAAATAGAAAATCAAATCAGATTAGGAGGTTTCTAAAGGGGCTCACTTGAAACAAGGTGTACATAAATCCATCAATATGGGAGGCATTACACATAGTTACATAAGCACATAGCAATATAACACAGGCTAGTAGTAGTGTAACAAACAACATGAATTAACAGGAAAATTTACACATTAAAACATTGTCCATTAGTTCATGTGCCAGGAATCCAATGATTCCTGTAAGCTTTGAGGTAAACAATTTTTCATATACAACATTATACATGTCCATAAGTTCTAAAAATAGTCCAAAAGGAACCCATTGTCCATCAATATAACACAGTCTAGTAGCAATGTAACAAATAACATGAATCAACATGAGAATTTGTACAATTGTCCATAAGTCCTAGAAATAGTCCCAAAGAAATCCATTGTCCATTAATGTGCCAAGAATCCAATAATAGATTTTAAAGTTATTTTAACAGTCTCATTATCATCCATGCTCTTTCAGTATCAGATGTTTCTTGAATCTTCTTCGTTTTGAAGAACTTGAAACAGTCTCTTCTTGTGTTAGAAATCCAATGATTTATGAAGATTTTAAAGTTATTTTAACAGTCTCATTATCAGTCATGCTCCTTCAGTGTCAAATCTTCTCCTTTGTTTTGAGGTCTTTCTCTTTATCATCTGGTAATTATATTGGTGCTGTTTGCACTGAATACTGCTCCATTGGGTGAAAAAATCTGTATTCTCTCCAACTGTAATCCTGATTGCTTTTCTGTTGGTTGATGACATAAGAGTCCTGAATTTCTAAAGACTCTCTGGGTGTAACCTCAGCTGCTATCATGCCCCACTTGTCCTTTGATTGGTACTTTAGGAGCTCGGCCTTGCCTTTCACTTCTCTGAGTCAATCTACATTCAGAGGCCCAGTGAAAGCCTTGATTGCATTTTGGACATGGGGTTTTGGGTTTTCTCTCACCCTGTCTTCTCATTCTATCTCCATATCTACATTGACTCTCAAATGTCCATCTTTTCCACACTGAAAATATCAATGAGTTTCTCTAGAATTCCGTTGCCAAGAAGGACCCTGTCTTTCCATGTTCATCATAGTTTGGGTATAATAAGCATTTGTGCCCACTGTGGCACAGCGTCTTATGATCTCCTCTAAAGGAGCATCTTTGTCTAGTCCCCATATAATTCTTTTGCAAATCTAATACCTTTTTTCAAGTTCTGGCCCAAAATCAGATCAAATCAACTCCAATGTCTTCACACTTTGTAAAGAAATGTCTTAACACTTTATAAAAGATTCCAACATCCCCCAACAATGCATTAATATGCCAATTTTCTCACATCCCCTCCAACATTTATTATTACCCTTTCCTGTCATTTTAGGCAATCTGAGAAGTGTAAGTGGTACCTCAGAGTTATTTTAATTTGCATTTCTCTAATCAATAGTAATTTAGAGAATTTTCATGTGACTATTAATGGCTTTAATTTTGTCTTCTGAAAATTGTCTGTTCATATCCTTTGACCATTTATCAATTGGGGAATGACTTTTATTCTTGTAAATTTGACACTGTTCTTTATATATTTTAGAAATGAGATCTTTTTTTTCAGAAACACTAACTGTAAAGATGTTTTTCCACATTAGTACTTCCTTTTTAATCTCATTGGTTTTGTGCAAAAACACTTTAATATAATCAAAGTTGTCCATTTTGCCTTTTATTATGTTCTCCAGTTTTTCTTTGGTCATAAATTCCTTCTTTCTCCAAAGATCTGATTAGTAAATTATCCCTTGTTGTTCTAATTTGTTTTGTGGTATCATCCTTTATATCCCAATCATATTTCATTTTGATTTTATTTTGCTATGGGATGTAAGATGTAGGTCTATGGCAAGTTTCTGACATATTATTTTCCAGTTTTCCAAGCAATTTTTGTCAAATAGTGAGTCCTCATTCCAAAAGCTGGAGTTTGGGGGTTTATCAAATACTAGATTACTATAGGCCTTAATTATTGTGTTGTGTTTCCATTTCTTACCCAATACCACATGATTTTGTTGACTGCTGCTTTATAATATAGAAGTAGGTGTAGTACTACTATTTCACCATCCTTTGTATTTTTTCTTTAATTTCCTTGATATTCTTGACCTTTTGTTTTTCCAGATGAATTTTATTATTTCTTCTAGCTCTATAAAATAATTTTTGGCAGTTTGATTGGTATGGTATACAACAAGTAGATCAATTTATACAGAATTGTCATTTTATGATTTTTCTAATTGTTTGGATCTGATTTTACTTATGAGAGAAGTATTTTGTAATTATGTTCATATAATTCTTGGGTTTGTCTTGGCAGGTAGTTTTAAGTATTTTATTTTGTCTACAGTAATTTTAAATAAAATTTCTCTTTCTATTTCTTGCTGATAGTCTGTCAGTAATATATGGAAATGCTGATGATTTGTGTGGATTTATCTTATATTCTGCAACTTTGTTAAAGCTGTGAATTATTTCAAGTAGATTTTTGAATGATTTTCTAGGATTTCTTATTTATATCAACTGCAAAGAGTAATAGTTTTATTTTCTCATTGCCTATCCCAATTCCTTTAAAAAATTATTTTACCTTTCTTATTACTACAGCCAACATTTCTAGTACAACGTTGAATCATTGTAGTGATAACAGGCATCCTTGTTTCAACCCTGATTTTGTTAGTAATGAGTTCAGCATCTCTCCATTATAAATAATGCTTACTGTTCTTTTCAGATGATATTGCTTATTATTTTAAGGAAAGCTCCCTTTATCCCTGTGCTCTCTATGGTTTTTAATGGGAATGGGTGTTGTATTTTCTCAAAGCTTTTTGAACATCTACCGAAATTATTATATGATTTCTGTTGATTTTGTTATTGATATAGTCAATGATGGTAATAGTTTTTCTGATATTGAACCAGCCCTTCATTCCTGTTATAAATCCTACTTGGTCATAGTGTATTATCCTGCTGATAGGTTGCTGTAATTTCTCTGCTAATATTTTATTTAAAATGTTTGCATCACTATTCTTTAGAAATATTGCTCTGTAATTTCTCTGTTTTGGCTCTTCTGCTTTAAGTAACAGTACTGGTTTTGGTATTAGTACCATATTTATGTCATAGAAGAAATTTGGCAGCACTTTTTCTTTACTTATTTTTCCTAATAGTTTCCATAGTTTTGGAATTAATTGTTCTTTAAGTGTTTGGTAGAATTCACTTGTGAATCCATCTGGCCCTGGAGATTTTTTCTTAGTGAGTTCATTAATAACTTTTTCAATTTCTTTTTCTAAAATGGGACTATTTAAGTAATTTATTTCCTTTTCTGTTAATCTAGGCAATTTATATTTTTGTAAATATTTGTCCATTTCTGTTATGTAGTCAGACTTGCTGCCTTACAGTTGGGCAAAATAGCTCTTAATTATTCCTTTAATTTCTTTGTCATTAGTGGAATATGTGACCTTTTCATTTTTGATGCTGGGGATTTGTTGTTCTTCTTTTCCTCTTTCCTTTCTTTAATCAATTTAACCAAAGTTTATCTATTTTGTTGGTGTTTTCATAAAACCAACACTTTGTTTTATTTATTAGCTTAATCATTTCTTAGTTTTAATTTAATTAATCTTTCCTTTAAATTTCAGCATTTCTAAATTGGTATTTAATTGGAGGTTTTTAATTTTTCTATTTCTAGTTTTTTAAGTTGTATGCCTAATTGATCTCCTCTTTCACTTTTTTTTTTATTATGTAGCTATTTAGAGAAACAAAATTTCCCCTAAAAACTGCTTTGGCTGCATCCCATAAGTTTTGGTATGTTTTCTCTTTATTGCCATTTTCTTGGATGAACTTATGGATTGTTTCTGTGATCTGTTATTTGACCCACTCACTCTTTAGAATGAAATTATTTAATTTCAAGTTGGTTTTTAGTTTATCTTTCCCTGCCCTTTTATTGAAAATACTTTTATTGCATTGTGGTATGAAAAGGAAGCATTTATTATTTCTGCCTTTCTGCATTTGATTGTGACACTTTTATGATGTTATACATGGTCAGTTTTTGTGTAGGTGCCATGAACTGAAGAGAAAAAGGTGTATTTCTTTCTGTCTCTACTCAGTTTCTCCATAGGTCTATCATATCTAGAATTTGATTAGCCTTTTCAGTTTCTTTCTTGTTTATTTTGTCTGATTCTGAGAGGGGAATGTTGAGGTCCCCCATGAGCATAGTTTTGGTGTCTATTTCTTCCTGTAACTGGCTTAAAAATCTTCTCTTAGGAATTTGGCTGCTCTACCATTTGGTGTATACACATTGAGTATTGTTACTACTTCATTGTTTGTTAACCTTTATCAAGATGTACTTTCCTTCCTTACCTCTTTTAATAATATCTATTTTTACTTTTGCTTTATCTGAGATCAGAATGGCTATCCCTGCTTTTTTTTTTTTTTTTAACTTCAGCTGAAGCACAATAAATCCTGTTCCAGCCTTTTCCCTTTACTTGCTATGTGTCTTTTTTTGACAAGTGTATTTCTTGTAAACAACATATTATAGGATTCTGTTTTTTTAATTCATTTTGCTATAAGTTTCCTTTTTATAGGAGAGTTTATCCCATTCACATTTATAGTTATGATTATCAGCTCTGTATATCTCTCCATCCCATTATCTTCCCTGTGTATACTTTTCGTTACTTTTGTTCTCTTCATTCTGCCCTTAATCATGTTTTTTTTTTTAATTAAAGCTTTTTATTTACAAAACATATGCATGAGTACTTTTTCTATCATTGACCCTTGCAAAACCTTTTGTTCCAAATTTTTCCCTCCTTTCTCCCACCCCCTTCCCTAGCTGGCAGGTAGTCCAATATATGTTAAATATGTTAAAATACATGTTAAATCCAATATAGGGTATACACACACACACACACACACACACACACATTTATACAGTTATCTGATTGCACAAGAAAAATCAGATCAAGAAGGAAGAAAATGAGAAATTGAGAAAGAAAACAAGCAAATAACAACAGAGAGAGTGAGAATGCTATATTGTGTTCCACACTCTCTTCCCACCTTTCTATAGTCCTCTTAAATCCTTTGTTTGTAGATTAAATTTTCTGTTTAGTTCTGCATTTTTCAATAGAAATGATTGAAAGTCTTTTGCTTCATTGAAGTTCCATTGTCTCCCTTGAAAAATGATGCTAAGTCCCATTGGGTAGTTAATTCTTACTTACTTAGATCTTTTGACTTCCTGAATATAGTATTCCAGGCCATCTGATTCTTTATTGTAGAAGCTGCCAGATATTGGGTAATTCTGAGTGTTCCTCCTTGATATTTGAATAGTTTTTGTCTGGAAGCTTGCAATATATATATATATATATTTTTTTTTACTTGAGATTGTAATTTTTTTTAGTTTCACAAGAATGTTCCTTGGGTTTTTTCTTATGGAAACTCTCCCTGAAGGTGATTGATGAATTCTTTCAATGAGCCTTCCCCTCTCTGTTTCTAGAATATTGGGGCAATTTTCCTTAGTGATCTCTTGAAGAATGCTTTCCAGACTCCTTTTTTGATCATGGCCTTCAAGTAGGACAATAATTTTTAAATTGTCTCTTCTGGATCCATTTTCCAGTGAGCTAGTTCACGTTTTCTTCCATTTTTTCATTCTTTTTAGTTTGTTTGACTGATTCCTGCTGCCTCATAGAGTCATTAGCTTCCATTTGCCCTGTTCTAATATTTTATGTGTGATTTTCTTGTTAGCTTTTATATCTCTTTTTCTACTTTTTAAGTAGACAATTTTCCCCTCCTTTTTTTTCAAGTATTTGAGTCTCTCATGCATATCTCTCATTTCTTTCTTTTTTTTTTTTCTTCTACTTCCCTTATTTGCCTTTTAAAGTCTTTTATGAGCATTTACAAGAAGTCTCTTTGGGCTTAAGTCCAATTTATATCATTCTTTTGAGATTTCTCCTGTGGTCATTTTGTCCTCATCTGAGGTTTGTCCTGTCACCATATTGTTAAGGTTCTTTTATGTTTCTTTTTCATTTTCTTTCCTTTTCTTTTGGTATTTCATCTTTTCTTTTATGGTTCAGTTCTGGTCTTGGGGTAAAAAGGGGCATTGTCCCATGCTTCCTGTTGCAGCTCTGAACCTTGTCTTTGAGCACAGTGCCCCCTTGTGTTTGTGTGGGGTAGCTTTGCCTGCTCTTTCATGAAACAGCTTTGTTTCCCAGAGTTTGCTTCTGAGTTGGGACTGGAAGCTGCCCCACTGATTTGCTTCTCTACTTAGCTAGCACTAGTTGCTGATTTGCTATGATTAAGACCATCTCACTGGCTTTCCTAGAGTCTATCTGAGCTAGCCCGAACATCCTTTTCATCCTAGTGAGAATAACCTTTCTTGAAATCCAATCTATCTTAAGTTGGAGAGTGATTTCATTCCATCAGACTCGGCTCAGAAGCTTGGTTTCTTGTGTATTTTGAGGGAAACTGGGAGAGCTTGAACAGCTTCTTGGCTTGGCTCCATCCCTGGAAATTATTCATTAATTTTTTTTTATAAGTAAATTTCATTAGATAACAGATTTGATCAAAAATACTGCTTCAATGCTAATTCATGATTATTTATGTGACATAATCATGAATTCAAATGCTAAAATCATTAATGTAACAAGATTTTGTTGTTTAATCATGTCCTATTCTTCATGTCCCCATTAGATTGTTAGTGAGTTTTGGAGGGTTTTTTTTGGTCAAAAATACTGGAGTGTTTTTCATTTCCTTCTTCAACTCATTTTATAGATGAGCAACTGAAACAGAGGGATAAATGACTTGTCCATGGTCATGTTTAGGTTCAAAAAGAGGCCCCAAAAGGTTGGAATCACAGCCTGGTGTCATGATGTATCTCTAAAGAATTTGCAGGCTTGATCTCTAAGTCACTGGGCTAAGTTTATTCTAATTGTAATGTCCATTCAAGTGGGCTAAGTTTCAAAAGGATTTAACAAAGAACCAGGAGCAAGAAGATAAATTTATAGAAAAAGACAGAGACATCTGGTTCTTCTTGTCTCTGATATGCTAATTTTGTAGCCTAGAGGTAGAACTGAGGAGAAGTCTGGTATGTATCTCACCATTTGTCTCAGAAGCCCTGTTATTATTGGGCAATAGATTTTTATCTGGCAGTCAGCAAAGTTTCTAGAACTTTACAATAGTATTCCAAAAGCCAGGGGATTTTAGGATCATTGAGAAATAGATCGTTACAACAGTAGTACTCCTAAAGGACTGGGATCCTTAGGGTTACTGATATATTTCTCCTAGAAGCTGTACCCTATCAGTCACCACAACTAGTAAGAATCTGAAGTTGAATTTGAACTCGGGTATTCTTGAGTCCAGGTCCAGCATTCTATCCACTATACCATTTAACTTCATAAGAAACTTATTTACAAACAAAAATGAACTCTCTATGATCAAAAAATATTGAAAATAATCTTTAACAAAATATGATAAAAGTAAATTGGCTAGAAGAGAGTCAAACTTTGTATTAGTAGAGACAGATTCACTTTCTTGTGACTTTTACAAGGTCATTCATTTTATCGCCCTTCAGTCCATGGATAATGATGTGTTTGTTTAGATTTTTTTTTTTTTTTTTTGCAACTGATAGTTATATTTGTTGGGGGACAGGCAAAAATGTAAAAAAAAAGTCGTTATTTTTTGTTTTCTTTGTTTAGACTGATGAACAAGCCATGCTAGAAGATACACTGGTTGCATTATTTGATTTGGAAAAAGTTTCCTTTTATTTCAGACCAGCAGAACAGGAACTACTAGTTGCAAGTAAGTAATTACATTTTGGAAGATATATTATGTTCCTATTCTTGTTCAATAACATCATGCATTTTCAATAGGAATGTGCTACTTAAATGGTTTAAATAGATTTTATATGAATTTCTAAAACTGTATAGTGAAGTCACTTAAAAATTATCAGATTAAGACTTATATGGATTTGGCTTATTAAATTGCACCTGTAATTTTAAATCCTTTTAATTCATGAGTTTAACCTCTGACCCTTTCAAATCAAAAACATTTGTGTTTTATTAGACTAGTTTATTAAAATAAAATGTGAGAATAGTTAGTAAATAAATAGCAATATAATTTCAGTGAGTTTTACCTCTTCATAATTTTTTTCTGAGAAATATGTCAGCTATTGAGATTCCTTATTTCTCATGTATTTTATCATGTTTTTTAGCAACATTCTCAGGTGCATACATGAAAAGTAGAGGATTTAAATGTTCTTGCTATTCTCATTTTTGCAGTGTTTATAAGGGAATATAAGTAAAAATTTATTTCTGGATTTAGATTCTTATTCTGAGTTTGTACTTAGCAATCTCATCTCATTGTGACGTAATCATGAAGATTCATAGTTGAAAAGTTTTAATTGAGTAATAGCTATGTATGTTATGAGAGATATGTAGTTAGAAAATAAAGAGCAGCAAAGAAGGAATAAAAAAAAAAAAAAAAAAACTAGGTTTGAATCCAGCTCCATCAGTACCTCAATGTTAGGAGAATGGGCAGATGTCTTATCTCCTTAGGACCTTTGTTTACTTCATGTATGAAAAAAATAGTTTGGATTAGATTATGTCAAAGTCCTATTACAGCTCAGAAATGTTATTATTCTATAAATAGTATAAATTGAGGACAACCCAGAGATTGTAAAAATAATTATTCTAGTTCTAAGTGATGAAGAATAGTCACTTATAGAAGAAACTCCTTAGTCCCTTCTTCTGTTCTTATTTGCCTTTCAAATGAGAAGTAGAGTTAATGGGAGAAAAATCAGGGCAAACATAATAAGAATGGGAGTTAGCATTTATGGAGTGCTTTAATGTTCACAAACAACTTATTTACTCCCTCAACTCTGAGAGGTAGGGGATTATCCTATTTTACAGATGAAAAAACTGAGACAAAGGTGGTAAGTGAATTGCCATATGGTTAATAGGGTTAATAGGGTTAATAATTATCTGAGGGAGGATTTGAACTGAGATCTTGCTTCAGTATGCCACCTACTTAATAGTGGAATATGATAATTCTTATTGATTCATAACACCATTAATTGTTTTCAGGATTCTAATACTATGGAGACCTGGGCTTAGAATCATCCAGACAAGATATGTCTGCCTCAGACATTTTCTGGCTCTGTGACTCTGAGCAAGCCATTAAAAATTAGGATAATATTAGCACCTAGCTCACAGGGTTCAATGTAAAACAATTTGCTAACCCTGTATTTAAGTCAAATATTAAGCATATTCAACTTTCCCTTCCCTCTCTTTCCTTCCCTCCCTCCCTTCTTCCTATCCTTTTCCTCCCTTTTCCCTTCCTTCCTTCCCTTTCTCCCTTCTTCCCTCCCTCCTATCCTTTCTCTCCCTTTTCCCTTCCCTTTCTCCCTCTTTCCCTTCTTCCCTCTCTCCTATCCTTTCCCTCCCTTCTCCCTTCCCTTCCCTTTCTCTCTCTCCCTCCCTCCTTTCCTTCCTTCCTTCCCCCTCTCCCTTTTTTGGTGCATTGGAACTTACTTTTTATGGACTTTTTGTTGCTGAAAAGAGGGAGGGCTATGAATTCTCTGTGAATCATTCCTATTTAAATTTGTGATTTCTTTTTGGGTAATTCAATGCTAGACTTATATTTTTCACAATTTAATGTCATGTTTTTCAGTGACTATCAGGAAAAACCTTAAGGAAATACATGTTTAATATGGTGCTATGGGAATTATTAAAGTAAAAACCTAGCTATGTTTCATAATGGGAGCTGTATGCCCAGTTTCTTGAACACCACTTGGAAAGTGAACCCCAAGGAATCATTCTAACTAAAATATGAAAGAGACAATTGTGCTGGGAAATTTTGAATCTGAACCATTGCGAATCTAAACCTCTTATTTAGTTGAGTGAGACATCTGGCATGTCAAACTTTAAGGAAGCTTCCTATTAGAGAATTTTATATATAGTAGAACAGTAATTTTGTTGTCTTTGCTAATAAGAATCTGACTTAGTCCTCCTTCACTGAATGACAATGCAAGTATACGCCATGTCAGCAATATATAATTAAGAAGTTTAACATGTTGATTTTGAGAAATTTTTGGTATTTTTTTAAAAGTTAAGAAAAATGATGATCTGTAGAGCCTCATCTAAGTAATGTAACATTAAATATATTTTCAGATGTACCTCTTACATATCAAGCAGAAGGAAGTCGGCAAGCTTTGAGAGTTTATTTCTACATTGATAGCTATCACTTTGAACAACTGCCTCAGAGATTGAAGAATGGAGGAGGATTTAAAGTCCATCCCGTTCTTTTTGCACAAGGTAGATATTTCTTTCTTCTTTCAAATATGCCCAAAATAAGTAATTTTGGGTGTTTGTATCGGTGATATTTAATGACATTTATTTCTTAGGCTTATATTTTTATTTTTTATTATTATTAGGTATTTACATTTTAGAACTTTTATAAAATATTATTCCTTGTTCTGAGTTCATTTAATGAAATGTAAAGAATTTGGAGCAACTAGGTGGCTCAGTGGATGGAGTGTTGTGCCTGAAGTCAGAAAGACTTGGGTTCAAAGCATCTAAGCTTATTAGCAGTGTGACCCTGGAGTAGTCATTTAATCTCTGTGGTTCAGTTTCCTGATCTATAAAATGAGCTGGAGAAGAAAATGGGAAAATCACTCTAGTATCTTTGCCAAGAAAACCCCAAATATAGTCATAGAGAGTTGAACAAAACTAAAAAATTACTGAGCAATCACAGCAAAAGAATTTAGAGAGAATCAAAGAGATAGCATCACATGGTTAAGGGATTGTTGAAGTCATGAAATGAGTGACATTTCTTGTCCTATAGTAAAAATTGCCATTTATATAGCACTATAATGTTTGCCAAACAATGAAAAACCTTATTTCTTCTGAGCCTTACAGCATCCCTGTGTGGTACTATAAGTATTACAGACATTAACTATTACCATTTTAGGCCTAGGTAAAACAGTTAAGAATTTTGGACTTGGAGTAAGGAAGACTAGAGTTCAAATATTGATTTGGACATTTACTATCTTTGTGACCTTGGGTCAATCATTTAATCTCTGTCTGCCTCCCCATTGTAAAATCAGGATAATAATAGCACTTACCTGCCAGGGATGTTTGAAGATCAAATGGTATATTTGTAGAACACTTGGCAAATATTAAATAAAGGTTTATATCAAGTACTAGTATTATCAATTGCCCTTACTCATATATTTGACAGTATCAGGGAACATTTCAGTGAGGGTCTTCCTGACTTCAGCATTTTCCCACTGTGTCCCATGGAATCTAGTTCAGACTTATAAGAGATGGGGACTGTTCTTTTCATTGTTCTCAAACAACCTTTCCACAAGAGACTTGTTCAGAGGAAATGGTTTCAAGGTGAAGAAAGGGATATTATGATTGTTATTGTTCATTCAAGTCCAATTCTTTATGATGCCATTTAAGGTTTTCTTGGCAAAGATACAGAAGTGGTTTGTGATTTCCTTCAGTAATTTATTTGACAGATGAGTAAACTGAGGCAAACATGGTTAAGTGATTTGACCAGTCACATAGCAAGTGTCTGAGGTCAGATATTGAATCCAGGTCTTCCTGACTCCAGGCACAATGCTCTATTCATGATATTGCCAGGTTACAGCTGTGAGAGTGCAATAAAGTCTGTAGAATGCTGTAGAATTTTCTTTTTTCTATTTGAGCTTTCTATTTCTAATTGATTCTAATTGATTTTTATCTAAAGCAGTGGCATCAAACTCAAACAGAAAAAGACACTAAACTGTTACCATCCAGTGGGTTGCATATTGACTTAGTTTTTACATGTCTTATTTTGTTATTATTTATTTATTTAAGTTAACATTTTAATCTGGTCAGGTTACACTTGGGAGTGTTGCAGGCCACTTGAAGCCTCTAGAACTCATTTTTAATACCTTTAGTCTAGAGAATAGGTAAAACTTTTCTCATGTTTAGTTATTTCATTTGTATTTGACTGACTGCATTTGGAATTTTTTGGCAAAGATAATGGAATAATTTATTTCAGTTCATAGTCTTCTGTATTATGTACTTAAAAATAATTATATGTACCTGTAAAGACTCTTTAGCAATAATTAGTTTTAAAAGAGCAGTAAAAATCATCCAGAGAATGATGAGTATGATCATAATTTTGACAACAGTAAGTGACTTGCATGTAACATTTAAAGTTTACAAATAATTTTGCAAACTTTTTTTTTCCTCATTTAATCTTCCTAACTACCCTGTTAGATATAATATGGGAACCATTTCTCCATTTGATAGGTGAGGAAATTGAGACTCAGAGAGAATAACTGACTTATACATAGTCATCCCACTTGTAGGAAGCAGAAGTAGAATTTGACAGTGATCTCCTTTCACCAGACTTGATCACTTTGTCTTTTCCCTGTCCTCAACACAACAAAAGAGATGAATAAAAGTTTTTAAAACATGTGATTTTTAAGGGTAAAATTTAAGCTAATTTCATATATGTCATCATGGAGAGTTTTGAAAATAATAGTACAGGAACTAGACTTGTGATTTAATTTGTAAAGGGAACTGGAAGGTGATGAATTTTCCACCAGTTTAAATTGTCCTTTCCTGATACTGAAGATCTCAGGGAATTGTCCGAGCTCTAAGTTGTGATTTGCCCAGGATCCCAAAGAGAATATATAGCAGAAACATTTCTCTGCCTCCAACTTTGCCTTTCTATCTCCACAGTACCATATTGCCTCTCTATAAGTAATATGTGTCAAAACAAATACAAGGGAATAGCAGAGAAAGTTTATAATAGTGGAAATATTTTACTATCTTTTCCTTTCAAATGATTCTTCTCATCACAGAGGGTACTAACTCACTATCCTTATTGACTATGTATGAGGTCTTCTTGAAAACAGAATAATTTTACAATACAGCCAATTTAAAAGGAAGGTACATCAAGGCATTTCCTTAATTTTTATATGGTAACAATTATTTGCTTAAATATGCTTCTACAAAGCAACTATAATCACTTTTTGAAATTTTATATAAGTAAATTGATTCAGAAAAATGGAAATAAATCATAATAGCTCTCTTTATAGTACTTTAGTTTGATTAGAACATTTCAGCAGTTGAAATCCAATGGAGGTTAAAAAAATGTGAAACAGTTGGTCTTCTTAATGATCTGCAAAAACAAAGGTTGTTTATTTAAATAAGGTTACAAACTGTTTTCTAACCTCCACAAAATGCACAGGAATCATTAGTTTTCCTTAGTATTCATTAGCTGCATCTAGAGGCAGAAAATTCAGATAGTAGCCTGAGTAGAGATTAGCATCTGGTAATTGAAAAAGGTAGGAAATAGAGAAAGATTTTCAATTGGAGACTGTTCCTAGGATACAGGTTTATATTAAGAGTTTATAGTTTTAAATGTTAGTCCTATGTTTCTTCCCTGGATCAACAAAAGGAAATGAATTTGAGTAAAGACAAAAGGAGATTTCTATGAATTCATTTTCAATATCACCCCCTGATATGTTCTCAAATACTAGGAATTTTTATTAAAGAATAAACTTTTTTCTTTCATATCCCTGTTTTTCTTTCCCTGCTTTATTTCAATAACCATTTATTAAATACCTACTATGTATCAAACACTATGTCAATACTATTTGGTAACATTTAAAAAACTGATGAATCACAGGCAACACGGGAGGGGTCCTTCCCAATTGGATAATATCATTTAATTCAAAATTTAATTAGTATATAACATAAAGTTAACAGAATGCAAATAAAGTCAAGAATCTTAGTGGTAAGATCAAGGGTTAAGGAATATGCAATTATGAAGGGACAGAGAAAGCAATTGGTCCAGAAAAGGGAGGAACAGTAGACCAGAAATCCGATAAAGTTATTCTTATCCATTCCCATTCCCACTCACCTTTGACGACTCCTCACCCTTCAATGTAATTTATAATGCCCTTGGTTTGAGTCCCTACTTGTGTATTTACTTACAGTTATTCCCTTGCTTGCTAATCAAGACATCACCTTTTTGATAACATTGGTCCTCATAGAGAATGAAGGACAAACATCAGCTCTCAAGATTAGTGTTGAAATTCATTGAGACAACCAGCCTTAAGAAGCTTTTAGACAGCAGGATTTACTAAGGTGGAACATTAAAATTAGTTGATACAAAACTTCCCCTTACCCAAAGAGATTAAAAATAAACCACACACTCTCTCTCACACACACAGAATTCCAGAAAAATGAACTCAAGCACAGAAAGTGCATAGAACTAAATTGTACTTACTCATAATTCCTAGTTAGTGCAAGTTCTTCTGTCCCATTCATGGGACTCTTAAGAAGTTTCTTTTTTTTCTTTTCTTTTCTTTTCTTTTTTTATTTTAATAGCCTTTTATTTATAGGTTATATGTATGGGTAACTTTACAGCATTGACAATTGCCAAACCTCTTGTTCCAATTTTTCCCCTCCTTCCCCCACTTTCTCCCCCAGATGGTAGGATGACCAGTAGATGTTAAATATATTAAAGTATAAATTAAATACAAAATAAGTATACATGACCAAACCATTATTTTTCTGTATAAAAAGAATCAGACTCTGAAATATTGTACAATTAGCCTGTGAAGGAAATCAAAAATGCAGATGGGCAAAAATATAGGGATTGGGAATTCAATGTAATGGTTCTTGGTCATCTCTCAGAGTTCTTTCACTGGGCGTAGCTGGATCAGTTCATTACTGCTCCATTGGAACTGATTTGGTTCATCTCATTGCTGAGGATGGCCAGGTCCATCAGAATTGGTCATCATATAGTATTGTTGTTGAAGTATATAATGATCTCCTGGCCCTGTTCTTTTCACTCAGCATCAGTTCTCTTGAGAAGTTTCCTTAAGCATGGTGAATTTGCATCCATCTAGCCATCTGTCCTTGGCACCTGATGCAAAAACTGCTGATTTCTGGTTCCCAGTAAGATACAATTTCCTCCAGATTCTTAGAAATTCTGTCATTGCAACTAAAGAAAGTCCATAACCAATTAGAACAGACAACTTGTCTAGCATTTTATTTAATCAAATGTCTTTCAGAGATTTTCCATGTAAACTAAGGTCTTGATTAATTGAATGAAATGTTCTCATCTGATTAAGGTATCAGACTAAAAAGAGGTAGGGCTCTTTTTTTACAACTCTGTTCTCCTTTCACAGCTACAGGAAAATAAAATCAAAGTCACCAGATTTTTAGCAAGTGATTCTGGTGCTGAAACAGGATTTTGGTTTACATATTTGGCTAGGCCGGAATTAAATGAAAGACTATAAATGATCATCAGATAAGGGCAATTAATTTATTACTGGACATTTTTTTTAAAGGAAGAGTAAGGTAGTTGAAGTTAGGTATTAAGAGTCTGCTAACTTTTTCTTTTGTTTAAAAGTTAAGTCTTAACTACTCTCTTAGTTAGCAAAAGTGAAATATGTCTTATCTTGCAAAATTATGCAATAGATTTTGGACCAGTCTTAAAACCAATTCAGAATAATTAGGAAGAAAGGGATTTCTTTACCATGATTGTAAAACAAAGCAACTAATTAAGCCTCTACTGGCTTGGTGCTCATGACTCTATAGCAGAAGAGGCATTGCAGTAGTAAAATGAGGTAGACTTAGAAGAAACGAATATATCTGGTTTTCCATAATATACCATAATAAATATAAGTATTTATATAATACATATAAATAGTATTATAGACAACTTGTAATTGGAAGTTTGAAATTTGGAATTTTGTTTGAGTCATAAAAGAACTCAGTTGTCTAAAGTATTGATTTATTTGAAGTGTTATAGATTCTGTAATACTGAGATTTAAGGCAATAATAAACATCAAAAATAGATTCATCTGGCTCAACCTACCACTTTTTTAGATATTAGGAATCTGAGAATCCTATAGGAAAGCTATCTTACCTATTTACAGATATCAAATAGAAGAGAAGATTCAATTCTATACCTTTAAAGCTAGGTTGTACTCAATAAAAGTTTTTTGAATTACTATATAAATCAAGAAGGGTACTGTATAGAGCAGTATTAAATTTCTGATTCCTAATTTCTCTGTAGCATTGCTGGTTCATTTTAGGATTAAGTTTTTGCAACCTTTACAGCTTCTAAATGTTTCCTAACCATGTGTTTGAATATAGCCTCATCATTAATGGGATATCTTCTTATGTCTAACATATGTGACAATTTCTGTTTAAAAACTTATTATTGTATCTTTATCCACAATATCTGGGAGTGCTTCTGCCTGACAACTTGAGATACTTTCCATATTGGCAGCAGTATTAGAACCCATACTTATTGGAAAAAGCATAAAAGGCTCCCTATTTGAGGCAAGATTTTGAGGTTTTTAAGATCCTTTTGCCTAAGCTGTATTGATTTCTTACCTATTTTGATTCCTTAGGCTGTCCTGATATATGACTTCTTAAATATTTATTGTTTTTTGATTGCTGGCCTAATTTTATCCTATTGTTCCATCTGGATTTATAGCTTTTCTTTCTAGTATGTAGTTCATATTCTTGACTTGCTACTACTTGTCATTCCAAGTCTATAACCTGGTTCCCTGGATCTTACCTTATGCCTTTGTTGAATCAACCACGACTTATGATGTCAGGATAGTTTTCTTCAACCATCCAGGTAACATATGAGCAGTATGCTTCTACATGCTTTTTCATCATTTAAAAACTATCTAATGAAAAATGCTATGAAAGCTACTATCTTGCTAGGAAGAAAAGAATTCAGTCAATCCATTAGCATTAGTTAAGTGTTTACTAAGGGTTAAGTAATCACTGAGGATAGAAAGAAAAGCAAAAGACAGTTCCCTGCCTTCTAGGGGTTCCCAATTTAATAGGTGAGAAAACATGCAAACAAATATATACAAACAATCTATAGCAGAAAAACAGAAAATAACATATGGAAGGCACTAATATTAACAGGGGCTGGGAAAGACTTTTTGCAGAACATGGCATTTTAGCTAGGACTTGAAGGCTATTTCAGTAGTCTGTGTATCAAAAAAGAAAAGGAGTATTCTAGAAATGACAAAGATGAAGTTGACAGGAAGGAAGGAAAGAAGAAATGAAGGAAAGAAAAAAAACATTAAGTATTACTATGAGCAAAATACTGTAATAAAAATTGGAGGAAACAAAAAGAGAAAAACAAAGCAACTGCTTTCAAGAAACTCATTCTTAATGACAATTTTTTTTTTTAACAAATAGGAGGTTTTAGCTACTATTCAGAAAAAAAAAAGTCAGTGCATTTTAGGGTACAGTGACAAAGTTTAAGAACTACCCTATAAAGAATTGATTAAATCAGTTAAAACTTAAAGGATCACTTTCACATTTCATAAAATGCATTTACATTAAAGATCATTTTTGTTACCTAAAATATATTTGAAGAGGATCATGTGAGAATATAATATGTTTAATAAGATGCCACTAGGTGGCAGAGTGAACAGAGGTCAGGTCCTGAATCAAGAAGGGTCTTTCTAAGTTCATTTTGGCCTTGGACAATGTGTGACCCTGGCCAAATCAATCAGTTCTCTTAGTATCACTTTCCTTATCTTTAAAATGAGCTGGAGAAGGAAATGGCAAACTCCAGTATTTTTTCCAAGAGAATCCCACAAAGGGTCACAAATTACTGAACAACAAATAATATCTTTAATAAATATTATATATTATACAGGGTGTGCCAAAGGTCTTCAGTTTTAAGCTATTAAAACTTTATAATTAAGTTATTACATATAAGTATCATGCATATATTTACATGTATATAATTTATGCATATATAAATATATATGATTTGCCTATTTAAGTTGTTAAAGCTTAAAACTTCACTAAAACCTTTGAATATTATACATACACTCACATATTATCCATCTATATATGCACATTTTTTGACATACATGTAAAAAGTTATCTAGTTGTAGGGGATACATAGATTTGTTTTTAGCAACTATCTCAATTTCCTATTTGAGTTTGATGATTTGGATTTGCTTCTTATCTAAACTTATTTAGAGGATCATAGATTTAAAGGTGGAATAGATACTGGAAGCAATCTACTCCATTTCAACACCTCATTTTTCAGGTAAGTATACTCAGACTTGTACACTAAATGACTTGCTCCCCAGTTGTAAAGTGACCTAGAGGGAAACCCATTTTGAGAGAATTTGATAGAAGTGATGATTTGATAAATAAAGCAGAAAGAGCTGTCAGGTGAATAGAAATTAAGTCAAGAGAAGCTAATGTCACAAAAAAGCTAATAGTACAATATATATAGGAGAAAAAGATCACCAATAGATCAGCTACCTAGGCTACATTAGGATCTTATTTTAGAATATCACACTTTAAAATTCAAGTTTTAATTATGGGAAAAGTCTAGAATTCTCAAATTTTTGTGCTCATGTAATAGTAAATAGGATAATTATTGAATAGTTAAATGTTAACATTAAATTTTATTTTAATGATTTATGAACTGTTTATAATGCATATTTTGGACTCCACAGATATTTACTTTCATGCTATAATTGGATCTCTGCTACATAGAATTGGAAAAAAATTTGAGAAAGATTACACTATGGGGGCTGCTAGATGGCACAGTGGAAAGAGCACTGGCTCTCATATAAGCAGGACATGAGTTCAAATCCAACTTCAGGCATTTAACACTTATTAGCTGTGTGACCTCTGACAAGTCACTTAGTCTCAATTGCTTCACATCCCCCCCACCCAAAAAGAAAGATTGCAGTATGAAAAAATGAATAACAATGTGTTTTTAAAAAAAATAACAACAATTCAACATTTCTTCTTTCACACAGCACTGGAAAGCATGGAAGGATATTATTACAGAGACAGTGTTTCTGTGGAAGAATTTCAAGCCCAGATTAATGCCGCTTCATTGGAAAAAGTTAAACAGTATAACCAGAAGCTTAGGTGAGTATTTGTCCACTTATTAAATATTATCATATTCGATCTCAAAAAAGATTTTATTATTTAGAATTAAGATATCATCTAACATATGGCTTGTTGTAGACAAACCATTCATTGTAGGAAGTTTTATAGAGTAATACAACCATTAGAACAAAAATCTGTATTTAAAAAAAAAAAGCATAGTAGTTTGTACTTAAAAGATCACAAAATTTATAACATAGATAACTTAATAATTTACATAGGGCAAATTTATGTTTATATTTCAATATAAAATATGTAAATATTTGTGATATAATTTGAGATAAGTATTATATTCCTCAATTTATGTTGAATTAAAATTATTGTCTGTAGCTTAAAATTTCTAAAATATGATAATGAATAAGCAAACATACATTAGGAAGCAGATTTGAAAGGATATTATCCTCTGTAACAGATTTTTCCCACTCTGAAAGAAGGTAAATTTTCTCAGAGGGTTATATTGAATAAGCAACAACACTTGAGCAAACCCAATTTATCATCAAGAAATTATACTCTATAACATAGTGTTAAAGTCCTAGTGCATAGGCATTTGTGGCTTACAAAACTCCCAGTTACTGAGTTCAGATTACAGTGTAATTGAGAAATTAAAAAAATAAAATAAAAATGCAGTACAACATGAATTATGTCAACTTGTAGTTTTCTAAATTAATATGTAGCCTGCAGGAATCTGTTTCTAATTGAACTTGACACCAGTACTCTGTATTCTGAGACATACTGGGCCATAAAACATACAAAATGTACCTTGGAGGATACAACTGAGATTCTTCTATCTTGGCTGGTTTCACCAGATGGGTGCCACGTCAGAAGGAATGTGACTGACAGATGCCTAATAAAAATAATGATAGTAGTGATCATGATAATGATAATAATGATTTACCTAGCTCTTTTAGGTATGCAAAATAGCTTACAAACATTATTTTTTTCATTTGTTCCTTACAGCCGTCCTGGAAGGGGAATTATCTCCATTTTATAGATAAGAATACTGAGGCAGGGGCAGCTAATTGGTATAGTGGATAGAGCACCAGCCCTAAAGTCAGGAGGACCTGATTTCAAATCCGGCCTCAAACAAAAAATAAAAAAAAAAAATAACTGAGGCAGGCAGAAGTTTAAGTGACTTGCCAAGGATCACACTGCAAGTGTCTGAAGCAAGAATTGTACTCAGATCTTCCAGAACTATATTCAATAGTCTTTCCTATAAGAATATACTTTTTTCCCCTGAGGCAATTGGGGTTAAGTGACTTGCCCAGGGTCACACAGCTAGGAAGTGTTAAGTGTCTGAGGCTGGATTTGAACTCAGGTCCTCCTGATTTCAGGGCTGGTGCTCTATCCACTATACCAACTAGCTGCCCCAAGCTAGAACAAACTTTCTATGAGATCATTAACTTAAAAAAAAAAGTATTTATTTCATTCTGAATTTAACAAATAAGCATTTCCATAGCATGGTGGGGAAAAGAGAGGAGAGGCAAGAAGAAAAGAGAAAAAAAAGTTACATGATAACTTTATTATATATTTAAAAGGAATGGCAACAACTGTTTTCATCTTTTATCCTATCTCTCCCCTCCCTCAATCTAAGCACAGTGCTTGGCCCACAGCAAATGCTAAAGAAATGCTTTTTGACTATTGACTATCTCAGTTCAGCTGTATTGTTTGCATTATTGGACAAATGTGGTGACCCAATTGTTTGGATTTTGAATTGGTTAAATGAGACAAGAATAAGATCATTTTGAACCAAGAACAGAACATTTATTTGTTTGTCTTTATCATCAATTGCTTCATTAGGAGCTTCATTTAAATAATATAGTGGAAAACTTGTACTAAAAAGATTTTCATTCAAATCTTTGTATTTCCATTAATTAGCCATGTGATCTCAATGAAATCATTCTCTTTTAATTGTATAACTTATTCATCTTAAAAATGGACTCAGCCATGTTTGTATTCTCTGTTGCAAGATTTCCCTAAGGATATCAAATTTGTAAACTTATTATTAAATCAAAAACCATTACATTTTCTATATGTGAGAGGAAACATGGCTAACTTTGACATCAGGAAGACCTATAGATTCAAGCCTACCTCTAACATATAAAACTATGTTATGAAAGGCAAATCACTTAACTTTACCATTCCCTAGACATGCTTTAATGTTGTTAATTACAGAACAGTTTCCAATTTGAGTCTGGGGGAGGATTTTCCATGTAAGGGATTCCTCACATAACTGACTAGAATTTTTTTTTTTAAGTATTTAGATGTAAGTGAACAATCAACAACATTACTCAGCATCTCTATTGGTACTGTCATTTTACATATCCATATTATTATTTTTTCAAGTAACCTTAATAGATGCTTTTTTAATAGAAAGAAAATTTTAACATCATATGATAGTAATATATAGCACATATTCTAGAAGCAAAAAATGTTACTTATGTAAAATAGGAAGGTTAACGTCTCCATATGAGAGTCTAGTTTTATATGTCTATGGCCTCCTCCCATCTCATCCCTGCTGTGATTTTCTCTATTACTATGCAGGAGGAGAGAATTCCTTCAGGCAACTAATTATCTAGTCACAATTGCCTTTCTTGACCTAGTTTAATCTTTTTCTACTTTTTGGAACTTAGTTGGGGGAAGTAGCATCAGGACTGACTCCTAGCCTCATACTGCCCCATGCAGGGATCATGCTTGCCTAATGTGGTCACTTTTTTTTTGTCCACAATATTTCATACAGTATTCCCTTTCTGTCTACCCATATAGCCATTCGCAAGCCCCCACTTCATATCACACAAATTGTTTCAGGAAACTCTTATTTGATCTATTTATATCAAACTTTAATTATTCCATCTTTTATTTGGTTGTCAAAGTGATTTTCCTAAAGTACAGATCTGATTGGGGCAACTAGGTGGCACAGTGGATAGAGTGCATTAGGTCTGCCCTTGATTTCTGTGTCTCTCCAATTGTCTGTCTGTCTAATTGTCAATTTTCTGACTAAAGTGATTTTTAGGCCTTTTTCATCTCTGGGTTTTGATAATTACTTTACATTGGTCAAAATTCCATTTTCTCTGGTAATAGTTTGTGCCAATGTCTTTCCATTTTGGTGTCAGTAATCCCTTAGAATAGATCATATTGGTTCTATCTTAACTGTATGCCATGCCTTCTCATATTTATCTTTCATTCTAATTTAATCTCGATTTTGATAATTTTGGCAATATTTAAGTGAACTTACTACACACAGACAAATTCTTAAATTCTGAAGTCAGCAGTCATTTATGGTTTGTTAAGTAAGGTCAATGGCATTTTAAAATATTATTGCTTCTTGTTTTCTATGTTTAGCATCTTCAAATTTTATTCTTTAAAAAACACTTTCTGTCTAGCGGAGGGAGGAAGAAATATTTAGAAGACAAAATTTTGTAAGTGTGAATGTTGAAAACTATCTTTACATGCATTTTCAAAAATAAAAAGCTATTATAATAAA